>NC_134080.1:27899264-28273462 GCF_000715075.1 Nicotiana tabacum
GGGCATTGGCTAGCCCGAAAGACATAAGATGAAACTCATAATGACCATATTTGGTCCTGAAAGCAGTCTTAAGAATATTTGAATCCCTGATCTTCAATTGGTGATAGCCCGAACGGAGATCAATCTTGGAGAACACTCTCGCTCCTTGAAACTGATCAAATAAATCATCAATGCGAGGAAAAGGATACTTGTTCTTAATTATTACTTTGTTCAATTGCCTATAATCGATGCACATTCTCATTGTGCCATCCTTCTTCTTCACAAATAGAACGGGAGCACCCCAAGTTGACATACTAGGCTGAATGAACCTCTTATCTAGGAGTTCCTGAAGCTGTTCTTTCAATTCCTTCAACTCTGCTGGTACCATACAATACGGTGGAATAGAAATGGGCTGAGTGCCCGGAACCAGGTTAATACCAAAATCAATTTCCCTGTCCGGTGGCTTGCCCGACATGTCTGCACTACAATGTGCAAATCTGGGATTTCAAACCCTCAAGATATCATTTACAATCATTACTCACTGAGTTGGAGTACTCACTTTACTCCCTGCACCTTGTGTGCAGATGAAAGTATTTATACACCCGATAGCAAGTTTTGAGCCGATCGAAGGCTAAGTTATCAGAGTTTAGCAAGGTGACCGCCAACGTTCGCGGCACCGCATTTCTTCCTTTTGTTTATCAGTCCTATTTTGTATAATTCAGACGGTGTAGTTGTATTTATACTCTAATAGATGCTCATGACTTGTGACACCCCGGTTTGGGCTGTGTTGGGATGGTTTCTTCTATTGTCATCATTATTTTCAGCAAATTATGGCTATTATATCATGTTTAGAACTGTTTATGATATTTAACTGTTTAAAAGAAATGTTCCGTTTTGGTCTGGCTGGCCTTGTCTTCACGAGAGGCGCCATCACGACCGGGTTTGGGAATTGGGTCGTGACAATTACCATTAAGGTTCCTGCCAATGGTAATCTTCTGAAGAAGTCAGGCCAAGCTGACGTATAGTTGAAACCTTTGATTGGTCCGGTCGAAAAGTTCAAGCTAGAAAGTCATAGTTCTTTGACTTGGATGAATGATATCGTGCAATCATCATTGAAGGTATTGACTTCTTTTCATGTTCTATTCGTTTTCTTTTGCTAAGATTCTTATCCCTTTTTTTATGTAGATCAATCTCATCAGTACAGAGGTGATGAATAGGGTTTCCCATACAGATCAATTGATGTATGATTACTAGATTGAGGTAGATAATTGAAAAGAGCAATATGAAAGTCTTCAGCTTGAGATGAAAGTTTTAGAAGAAAACAAATGTACCTTAGAGCAGTAGCTAAGAGTCATGGCATCAGAGCTAGCAGTTGAGAAAGCTTCTTACAACCAGGCGGGCAAGGATAAAAACCTCCTCGACTCATCTTTGCTGAACAACTCTCCAAATCTACTGAAGAGATTAGAGGTCTGAAGGCCTTGTTGAATGAGAAAGAAGTTTATGTTGGTGAGCTTGTTCAAACACTCACCCAGACCCAAAAAGATCTCCGAGTGTCTTCTGATAAAGTCAAGTTCTTGGACAGTTCACTTGCCCCCTTACAGTCTTCTTATGATGCTGCTTTAGCTGAGAGGGAGGAACTCAATAGTGAAATTGATCATTGGGTAAGAGACTACGAGGCTCTTGAGGACAAGGCTGCTGTTGAATTAAGTTGGGCCATTTTGAACACGCGCCATGATACCCTTATGGAGGTTAGCCAAGAAGGTTTAACTTGGATGCTGAGTTAGCAAAGATTAAAGAGACCATCCAAAGTTTCTCTTCACCCATGGCTTATACTCCCGTGAATGTTGAAGCTAATCCTAGTGCGGTGGATGTACCGGCTCGTTCTGACCAAATCGAGCCTTCTGTTGCTGATGATGCCGTCTTGAATTCTTCTTCAAAACATGCTCCATAGTAAAAGTTTATTTGTGAAATTTGACTTTCTCTTTTTTTGTTTTGTTGGTGGAATGTTTGGTAGTTTTACCTCTGGTCCCATTTAGGGGTAATGTTTTTGGTAACAACATATCCCCAGGTCTTTTCGGGTATTTATAATGACAATTAGTTTAAAACTAAGTTCATACTTAGTTTCAACTTAATATTATGAAGTTTTTGCTTCAACTTAATGCTTTTGACTTTGAGTCTCTGTTATACTTTTTGCCCTTATCTTGTTTATAAGTTCAGGGTCTTGCTTCTATTTAATTTTAATATGCGGGTTTTCGTTTTACCCTTTTAACTTTTTGCATTTTAGAAATGCTTAATTAATTTCATGGATTTTTGAATCAAACATGAATTATAAAAGAGGGCCCTTGTATATACGACACTTAATGAAGAAGATATATCAACTTCATAATGGTGTAAACCTACGAAAGGAGAAATAGGAACACACATGTTTCTTGGAATAACTTTGATAAAGTTTTCATTCGAACTTTTTCAAGCTTAAATAACATCTTACATGTATTTAAATATCTTCTATAACTCTTCCGTAACTGTTTTGTTTAGAATAGATTTGTAAAAAAAAATCCAAGGGTTTCTGTCACGACCCAAAATCCCAACCCGGTCGTGATGGCACCTCTCGTGAGGACAAGACCAGCCAATCAACAAAATAGTACATCTCTTTATAATTACTTAGCAGGAATAAGTCTAAATCATGGGCAATATAATCTTAAATGCGAAATAAACGTGATAGAACAAGGAAAACCATCCCACGTCTCGGAATTGGGTAAAATTTACATTTTCAGAATCTTCATACCTTCATGAGTCTAACCATACCAAAATTATCCAATTCCGATACCATTTGGTCCTTCAAATCATCATTTTATATTTTTGAAAGGTTTCCCAATTTTCTCCCCAAATTCCATCCCAAATCACAAATTAAATGATGAATTCAGTGATAGATTCATGTATTCTAGCCAAATCTGAGTTAAAATCACTTACCCCGATGAATTTCTTGAAAAACCTTCGAAAAATCGCCAAAATCCGAGCTCTCTAGGTCAAAATATTAAATAAAACCCAAAACCTCATTTTTATAGGTACCCCATCAGATTTCAGCTACCGCGGGCTGCACCAAAATGACCACGGTCCGCGCAAGCCATTGCGGTCCGCGCAAATACAACCGCAGCCGCACAGGCCTTTCTCTACAGTGACAAGCTTCAGTATTTTGGCCATAACGTTTCCTACAAATGTCCAAATTGCGATGTCATTACCTTTCTGGAAACTAGACACGAAGGTCTACAACTTTCGTTTTTGAATCACCTCAATATTCCTTGTCGATCAAAAGATATGAGCTTCCGAAGTTGGACTAGCGGGAAGGTTCTTCACCGCGGTCGAGCCCACTTTTGTGCGGTCCGCGCGATGCCTACCGTGGCCGCGCCCGCTTTTGTGCGGTCCGCACAACACTCATTGCGGGCGCACTCATTTTTGTGCGGACCGTGTGGGTGAGTTCTGGGGCCTGCAACCCTCCTGTACCTGCTGCAACTATGATTTTCGGACTAAAACATCCCAGAACCTACCGGGACCCCCGAAACTTCAAACTAATTGTACCAACACATCCCATGACATCGTTCAACATTTCGGAACGCTTCCAATAACATCAAATCACCAATTTAACATAGGATTCAAGCCTAAGAACTCCAAGAACTCTTAAATTATGCTTTCGATCAAAAGGTCTATCAAATCTTGTCCGAATGACCTGAAATTTTGCACACACATCCCAAATGACACAACGAAGCTACTGCAACTCTCAGAATTCCATTCCGACCCCTATATCAAAATCTCGCCTATCAACCGGAATTTGCCAAAATATCAATTTTGCCAATTCAAGCCTAAATCTTCTCTACAACTCCAAAACCCATTCCGATCGCGCTCCTAAGTCACAAATCACCTCTCTAAGCTAACCGAACCATCGAAACTCACTTCCGAGCCTCCTAACACATAAGTCAACATCCGATTGACTTTTCCAACTTAAGTCTTCTTAAAAGAGACTAAGTGTCTCATTTCTTACCAAATCCTCTCCGAACTCGAACTAATCAACCCGATCACATAAAACACGGATAACGAAGTGTAAAGAAGCTGAAATGGGGGAAACAGAGCGGTACTCATGAGACGACTGGCCGGGTCGTCACATCCTCCCTAACTTAAACAAATGTTCGTCCTCGAACGAGTTAAGAAACATACCTGAAGCCTCAAACAAATGAGGATATTTGCTCCGTATCTCCCGCTCGGTCTCCCAGGTAGCCTCCTCCATGGGCCGACCTCTCCATTGCACTTTCACAGAAGTTATGTCCTTTGACCTCAACTTCCGAACCTGGCGACCCAAAATAGCTACTGGCTCCATATCAAAGGTCAAACCATCATCCAACTGAACCGCGCTGAAGTCCAAAACATGAGACGGATCCCCAATATACTTCCGGAGCATAGAAACATGAAATACCGGATGCACACTCGACAGGCTGGGTGGCAAAGCAAGCTCATAAGCCACCTCCCCAATCCTCCTAAGCACCTCAAAAGGCCCAATGAACCGCAGACTCAACTTGCCTTTCTTCCCAAATCTCATAACACCCTTCATGGGCTAAACCTTCAGTAAGACCTTCTCACCAACCATATAGGACACATCTCGATCCTTCCGGTCCGCATAACTCTTCTGACGTGACTGAGCTGTACGAAGTCTTTCCTGAATCGCCTTCACTTTCTCTAAGGCATCCTGAACCAAGTCTGTTCCCAACATCCTAGCTTCGCCAGGCTCGAACCAACCAACTGGAGATCTACACCGTCTTCCATACAAGGCCTCATATGATGCCATCTGAATGCTGGACTGCTAGCTGTTGTTGTACGCAAACTCTACAAGCGGCAGAAACTCATCCCAAGAACCTCCGAAATCAATATCACAGGCGCGCAACATGTCTTCCAGTATCTGAATAGTGTGCTCGGATTGTTCGTCCGTCTGAGGATGAAACGCTGTGCTCAACTCTACCTGAGTACCCAACTCTCTCTGAATGGCTCTCCAAAACTGCGAAGTAAACTGAGTACCTCTATCTGAGATAATGGAAACTGGAACACCATGCGACCGGACAATCTCTCGGATATAAATCCCTGCCAACCGCTCTGAAGAGTAGGTAGTACATACAGGAATGAAGTGCGCAGACTTGGTCAGCCGATCCACAATCACCCAAATAGCATCAAACTTCTTCAAAGTCCGAGGAAGTCCAACCACAAAGTCTATAATGATCCTTTACCACTTCCACTCGGGAATAACCATCTGTTGAAGCAAGCCACCCGGTCTCTGATGCTCATATTTCACCTGCTGACAATTAAGACACCGAGCTACAAATCCCACAATATCTTTCTTCATTCTTCTCCACCAATAGTGCTGCCTCAAATCCTGATACATCTTCGCGGCTCCCGGATGAATGAAATACTGCGAGCTATGGGCCTCCTCCAGAATCAACTCTCTAAGACCATCCACATTGGGCACACAAATCCGGCCCTGCATCCTTAACACACCATCATCACCGATGGTCACATCTCTGGCATCATCATGCTGAACTCTGTCCTTAAGGACAAGCAAATGTGGATCATCATACTGGCACTCTCTGATGCGATCATATAAGGAAAACCGAGAAACCACACAAGCCAACACCCGACTAGGCTTCGAAATATCTAGTCTCACAAACAGATTGGCCAAGGCTTGAACATCAACTGCAAGTGGTCTCTCCCCAACTGGAATATATGCCAAACTCCCCATACTCATTGCCTTTCGGCTCAAAGCACCAGCCACTATATTGGCCTTTCCCGGATGATACAGAATAGTGATATCATAATCCTTAAGCAACTCCAACCATCTTCACTGCCTCAAATTAAGATCCTTTTGCTTGAACAAATGCTGAAGACTGCGATGATCAGTGAACACCTCACAAGATACGCCATACAAGTAATGCCTCCAAATCTTCAATGTATGAACTATGGCAGCCAACTCCAAATCATGAACGGGGTAGTTCTTCTCATGGGGCTTCAACTGACGAGAAGCATAAGCAATAACTCTAACCTCCTGTATCAATACACAACCAATCCCAACTCTCGAAGCATCACAATACACAGTATATAAACTTGAAGCTGATGGCAAAACCAACACTAGAGCTGTGGTCAAGGCTGTCTTGAGCTTCTAAAAGCTCTCCTCACACTCGTTCGACCATACAAATAGAGCACCCTTTTGAGTCAACTTGGTCAAGGGCGATGCAATGGATGAAAATCCCTGAACAAACCGGCGATAATAGCTTGCTAACCCAAGAAAGCTACGAATCTCTATGGCTGAGGATGGTCTTGGCCAACTCTGAACTGCCTCTATCTTCTTTGGGTCAACCTGAATACCCTCGCTGGACACCACGTGTCCCAAGAAAGCCACTGTACTGAGCCAAAATTCACACTTGGAGAACCTTGCATAAAGCTTCTCCTCCCTCAGTCTCTGCAACACAACTCTCAAATGCTCCGCGTGCTCCTCCTAACTACGCGAGTACACCAGGATATCATCAATGAATACGATAACGAACGAATCAAGATAAGGCCGGAACACACTGTTCATCAAATGCATGAATGTTGCTGGGGCATTGGTTAGCCCGAAAGACATAAGAAGAAACTCATAATGACCATATATGGTCCTAAAAGCAGTCTTAAGAATATCTGAATCCCTGATCTTCAATTGGTGAGAGCCCGAACGGAGATCAATCTTGGAGAACACTCTCGCTCTTTGAAGCTGATCAAATAAATCATCAATGCGAGGAAAATGATACTTGTTCTTAATTGTTACTTTGTTAAATTGCCTATAATTGATGCACATTCTCATTGTGCCATCCTTCTTCTTCACAAACAGAACGAGCGCACCCCAAGGTGACATACTAGGCCGAATGAACCCCTTATCTAAGAGTTCCTAAAGCTGTTCTTTCAATTCCTTCAACTCTGCTGGTGCCATACAATACAGCGGAATAGAAATGGGCTGAGTGCCCGGAACCAGGTTAATACCAAAATCAATATCCCTATCCGGTGGCATGCCTGACATGTCCGCACTACAATGTGCAAATCTGGGGTTTCAAACCCTCAAGATATCATTTACAATCATTACTCACTGAGTTAGAGTACTCACTTTACTCCCGGCACCTTGTGTGCAGATAAAGGTATTTATACACCCGGTAGCGAGTTTTGAGCCGATCGGAGGCTAAGTTATCGAAGTTTAGCAAGGTGACCGCCAGCGTTCGCGGCATCGCATTTCTTCCTTTTGTTTATAAGTCCTGTTTTGTATAATTCAGACGGTGTAGTTGTATTTATACTCTAATAGATTCTCATGACTTGTGACACCCTGGTTTGGGATGTGTCGGGATAGTTTCTTCTATTGTCATCATTATTTTCAGCAAATTATGGCTATTATATCATGTTTAGAACTGTTTATGATATTTAACTGTTTAAAAGAAATGTTCTGTTTTGGTCTGGCTGGCCTTGTCTTCACGAGAGGCGCCATCACGACCGGGTTCGGGAATTGGGTCGTGACAATTACCATTAAGGTTCCTGCCAATGGTAATCTTCTGAAGAAGTCAGGCCAAGCTGACGTATGGTTGAAACCTTTGATTGGTCAGGTCGAAAAGTTCAAGATAGAAAGTCATAGTTCTTTGACTTGGATGAATGGTTTCGTGCAATCATCATTGAAGGTATTGACTTCTTTTCATGTTCTACTCTATTTTCCTTTTGCTAAGATTCTTATCCCTTTTTTTTATGTTGATAAATCTCATCTGTACGGAGGTGATGAATAGGGTTTCCCATACAGAGCAATTGATGTATGATTACTAGATTGAGGCGGATAATTGGAAAGAGCAATATAAAAATCTTCAGCTTGAGATGAAAGTTTTAGAAGAAAACAAATGTACCTTAGAGCAGTAGCTAAGAGTCATGGCATCAGAGCTAGCAGTTGAGAAAGCTTCTTACAACCAGGCGGGCAAGGATAAAAAACTCCTCGACTCATCTTTGCTGAACAACTCTCCAAAGCTACTGAAGAGATTAGAGGTCTGAAAGCCTTGTTGAATGAGAAAGAAGTTTATGTTGGTGAGCTTGTTCAAACACTCACCCAGACCCAAAAAGATCTCCGAGTGTCTTCTGATAAGGTCAAGTTCTTAGAGAGTTCACTTGCCCCCCTTACAGTCTTCTTATGATGCTGCTTTAGCTGAGAGGGAGGAACTCAAAAGTGAAATTGATCATTGAGAAAGAGACTACGAGGCTCTTGAGGACAAGGCTGCCGTTGAATTAAGTTGGGCCATTTTGAACACGTGCCATGATACCCTTATGGAGGTTAGCCAAGAAGGTTTAACTTGGATGCTGAGTTAGCAAAGATTAAAGAGACCATCCAAAGTTTCTCTTCACTCATGGTTAATACTCCCGAGAATGTTGAAGCTAATCCTGGTGCGGTGGATGTACCGGCTCGTTCTGACCAAATCGAGCCTTCTGTTGCTGATGATGCCGTCTTGAATTCTTCTTCAGAACATGCTCCATAGTAAAAGTTTATTTGTGAAATTTGACTTTCTTTTTTTTTTGTTTTGTTGGTGGAATGTTTGGTGGTTTTACCTCTGGTCCCATTTAGGGGTAATGTTTTTGGTAACAACATATCCCCAGGTCTTTTCGGGGATTTATAATGACAATTAGTTTAAAACTAAGTTCATACTTAGTTTCAACTTAATATTATAAAGTTTTTGCTTCAACTTAATGCTTTTGACTTTGAGTCTCTGTTATACTTTTTGCCCTTATCTTGTTTATAAGTTCAGGGTCTTGCTTCTATTTAATTTCAATATGCGGGTTTTTGTTTTACCCTTTTAACTTTTTGCATTTTAGAAATGCTTAGTTAATTTCATGGATTTTTGAATCAAACATGAATTATAAAAGAGGGCCCTTTTATATACGACACTTAATGAAGAAGACGTCTCAACTTCATAATGGTGTAAACCTACAAAAGGAGAAATAGGAACACACATGTTTCTTGGAATAACTTTGATAAAGTTTTCATTCGAACTTTTTCAAGCTTAAATAACATCTTACATGTATTTAAATATCTTTTATAACTCTTCCGTAACTGTTTTCTTTACAATAGATTTGTAAAAAAAATCCAAGGGTTTCTGTCACGACCCAAAATCCCAACCCGGTCGTGATGGCACCTCTCGTGAGGACAAGACCAGCCAATCAACAAAACAGTACATCTCTTTATAATTACTTAGCAGGAATAAGTCTAAATCATGGGCAATATAATCTTAAATGCGAAATAAACGTGATAGAACAAGGAAAACCATCCCAACTCAGCCCGAAATCGGGATGTCACGAGTCATGAGCTACTACAGAGTTTACTAATATTTTACAAAGTCTGGAATTATCATAAATAACAAAGATAAGGGAGAAAACGGGACTGCGGACGTCAACAGCTACCTCGTTACTCCTAGTCACCGCCTGGTCTGTAAAGAATCAGCGCTCAGGAGCGAACTCAGCTCTGCCTGTATCTGTACACATGGTGCATGGAGTAATGTGAGTAATCCGACCCAGTGAGTAATAAAAATAAATAACGAACGAAAACATGAAATCTCATAACGGCACAATATAGCGCTATCCCAAGCAGTAAAATCAGTTATACAGTAAAACAATGAGTATTAGATAATTCTTCTTTTAAAATAGTGAAGCCAATTAATTTCCACAGTAAGGATAAATCAAAGGCTTGCCCCTCGGGCTCAATATGTAAATCTCAGTATAGTATCAGCCCCTCGGGCTCACTCCCAACTCACCAGCACACAACATCAGCCCCTCGAGCTCACTCCCAACTCACCAGCACACAACATCAGCCCCTCGGGCTCACTCCCAACTCACCACACACAAGCAACGGCCTCTCGGGTCCACTCCCAACTCACCTGGGTACCCTGCGCTCACTGGGGGTGTGTACAGACTCCGGAGGGGCTCCTATAGCCCAAGCGCAATATCAATAGGCCCGAAAGCCTTCACACATCACACACGAGGCCTGAAAGCCTCCTCATATAACACTCGAGGCCTGAAAGCCTCCTCACATCACTCAACATATCCTCACGTATGGCCCTCGGCCTCAATCAGTCCAGAAAATAATCATAAGCCTCTTGGGCATCAGTAAAACAATAGTGCTCAGCTCAACAACATTATAAATATCATTAAATCTCGAGTTGAGTATAAATGTAGCTGAGTTCACAAAATAATATAATTCAATTGGACTGAGTTCAAATAATATTTCAATTCGTGAGGAAAATAGTGATGTAAATTCACAAAAGATTTCAGATAATTGGCACGAAGCCCAAATATGGCAATAAGCCCCAATCATAGTGAAAAACAATAAATCTTTATCAATTACGCGGTAAAAATATCAACTGGGATGGACCAAGTCACAATCCCCAATAGTAAATGACCTCGCGCTCGTCATACAACGCGCGTCTCATCTCAACATAGCAGTATGTTGTGCAATCCGGGGTTTCAAACCCTCAGTGTATCATTTAAAATCATTACTCACCTCGAACCGGTGAAATCTATAGCTTGCGACACCTTTGCCCCTGAAATAGGCCTCCACGCGCGTCGAATCTAACCAAAATCAGAGCGAATACATCACAATATGCTAAGGGAACAATACCCAATCGAAAATAATCGAAAAACACTAAAAATCACGAAGTTGGCAAAACCCGAGCCCCGGGATCGCTTCTCAAAAAATTACGAAAGTCACATCACCGAATTCCTCGTCTCTCCACGAGTCCGTACATATAAAATTTACCAAAATTGGAGTTCAAATGACCCCTCAAATCTTCAAATCTTATTTTCAGATCCCTAGTCCTAAATCCTCAATTTACTCCTCAAAAACATGTAATCTAGTCGGATTATTCGATGATAATTCAATATTATGGAGTAAAAATGATCACAAGTGACTTACCTCAAGATTTCCCGTGGTTTTTCGCTCAAAATTGCCCAAAATCCGAGCTCCAAATCGTCAAAAATGGAAAAATCTCCCGAACTTAACATCCTTCTCCGGTATTGTTCACGTGTTACTGTACCGGCACTGTTCACGGGTTACTGTTTATGGGTCACTATTCACCCGCGTGAGGTCACTGTTCACTGTTCACCCGCGCAGTTACTGTTCATGCGCGGGTACTGTTCACTGCTGCAGAAAATACAACAGCTTTTAAGAAATTTGCAGCACAGCCATGTTTCACTAAAATGGCTCTAACTCCATCATACAAACTCGGAATTAGACGATTCTTGTTCTTATGAGTCAAAAATAATAATACGAACACAACCCTTCAATCGAAATGCAATTTGGAGCTCGTTTGCCCAGTTCAATACCCATTTCGCTCGTTAAACGATTAACTCACATTTCACGTCAAAAACCCAATCACGACTTGATGAAATTAAACCAAAATTTTCAGATCAGTCCTATAATTCATGATTTAAATTCTGGAAGTCTCGAAATCAAATTTGGATCTCTAGAACTAAAAATGAACCTTTTGATCATTACATTTATGCTCAAAACGGCAAACATCTTCCAAAAATGACCCGTTGGGCATCCGACACACACCCGAGGCCCCCGAGACCCCGACCAATAATACCAACCAGTCCCCAAATACATTACGGACTTTCTCGAGGCCTCAAATCACATCAAACAACGCTAAAATCATGAATCAACCTCCAATCCATGTTTTATGAACTTTAGAATTTCCAACTTCTATTTCCGATGCCGAAACCTATCAAATCACATCCGATTGACTTCAAATTTTGCACACAAGTCCAAAATGACATAACGAAGCTACAAAAATTCTCCGAACTCCATTCCGACTCTCGAATCAAAATTTCACCTATCAACCGGAAATCGCCGAAATTCTAACTTTGCCAAAATAGGCTAACTTCTTCACCGGACCTCCAAATTTACTTCCGATTGCGCTCCTAAGCCTTAAATCATCACCCGGAGCTAACCGGATCATCGGAATTCAATTCCGAGCCCTCTAAGTCATAAGTCAATATCCGGTTGACTTTTCCAACTTAAGCCTTCTTAAAAGAGACTAAGTGTCTCGTGTCTTTTCAAAATTACTCCAAATAAATTCTAACGCACCCAATACCGATAATGAAACATAAGGAAACAAAAAATGGGAAGAACGGGGTAGTAACTCATGAGACGACGGGTCGGGTCATCACAATTTCTTTATGACCCATAGCTAAATACTGCCTTTAACCTAAACATTCGTAGGAGTTTGAATTTTGTATCCACGAGTGAATTTATCATACGATTTGGGAACAGGCTTGCATTTTTTTGGCTCATGACTTTTCTCTAACTTGATATTTGTTGAGTAGACTTTAGGCTTGACTTGAAATTTAATTGTTTTTGCCTTCTTTGCCTTCCTTATATATATCATATGTATATTATATAGTCCCCCAAGTGTTTGAGCTTTGAAGTATGAAATCTCGAGCACTTGATTATTCCTTCCATTCGGTCCTTTTCTTGAAAAGGAAAAACATACCGGACTCGGAGGTACAATTTTAGATGAAGACTGCTTAAACTATTATATTTCCATCAGAATAGTTGTAACCCTAGACCGGGAATTATGTTCTTTCCACGTGTCTTTCAGGTTGTAATTCATCATCTAGTGTCTTATTCTTCGTGTTTGCGAAGGAACTCTCGTGAACGCGAAGAGTGAACTAGAGTTGTGTGGAAAAATATTCTTCCAAAATGTGAAGGCTAGGTCGCGAACGCGGAGCAACGGGGGAATTACCTTTCGCGGATGCAACCAGCCTATCGCGAACGCGAAGGCCTGGGGACTGGGGGAGGGGAAGTGACCTATTCTCATTGTGAATGCGGCACATGGCTTGCGAACGTATAGGCTGGTGGGAATAAGCCTTCGCGAACGCGTAGGCTAATTGAGTCGCTTCTTCGCGATCGCGGCAAGCCCTTCGCGAATGCGAAGAAGGCCTGACGCCTGTGACTTAAAATAGAATAGTGACGGGAGTTTTCCCAAGATTTCATAACTCTTTCATTAGAACTCAGCCTAGGAGCTATTTTGAAGGGAAAACGCAACACCAAATCATAGGTTTGTAGTCTTTAACTTATATTCTTCCATTTCTAACATCACCCATTGAATTCCTAGCCCTAATCTTTGTTCTTTCATGGTAGAAAACTAGGTATTTAGGAAGAATTAGGGATTTAGACCTCAATTTGAGGTCGTATTCCAAAACCAATTGTATATCCGAGCTGGGGGTGAATGGGCAAATGAATTTTGGTCCGAACCTCAGGTTTTGACCAACCAGGCACGGTGTTGATTTTTGACTTTTGGGGGAAAGTTTGATAAAATCTAAATTTATGCATTGTAGTTGGTTCCTTTAGCAATAATTGATATTATTGAGTTAATTGTGGCTAGATACGAGTGGTTTGAAGGTGAATTCTAGAGGAAAAACGGTAATTGAGCATTGAGTGGCCCGCGGAGCGAGGTAAGTGTCATGTCTAACTTTGACTCGAGGGATTAGGAACCCTTGGCTTATTTGCTATATGAAATCCATGTGAGCGGTGTATTGGTGAGGTGACAAGTAACTATGCGCTGCCAGTTTACCTGTTCTATCTGTTTCTTTCCCATTCCTCTCACATTGTCTCATTTCCTGTCATAATTGCTACATGTTTTACTTGTATTTCCATGCATAATTGCTGCTTGTTAGGCATTGTTTCTCTTTGCTGAGAGTATTAGTTATTTCGTAGTTCCGTTGCCTCCTATTATTTGCTTAAATTGGTTATCACTTCTTTCAAGGCATATTCTGGATTGATCTCACTGAGTAGTATTACTTGTGTAACGTCGCATAGTGCATAAGCTCCTTAAATGTTTTGGTTTGAAGTTGAGCCTTGTGAAGAGTTATGTGATTTGAATTGTGTAGTTTCTGTACTTGTTGAGTAACTGATATTAATATGGTGGGATCGGGTTACGTGCCACAACAGGTAGAATAAAGGTGATATATTTAGGAGGAATAAGGTTGAAATAATATATAAGGCGGGATCGGATTGCACGCCGCAACAGGTGTAATAAGGGTGGATTGTGGTGAAATAAGGGTGAACTGTGATTGTGATTATTATGATATGGTGGGATCAGGTTGCACACTGCAACAACCTTTATGCTTATATTTTTCCTTGACTGTGTTAGCTGAACGGTAGTCTTAAATTGCACTTAAGGATTGGTAATAGCTGAACACCGATGATATGCTTCGACAACTGTATTAACTTCTTGCAAGTTACTAGTCTATTTTATCATGTATTCTTTCTGATTTTATTATACACTGTATGCAGGTTATATTGTGATTGCCCCGCCGTAGCCTCGTCACTCCTTTTTCGAGGTTAGGCTCGGCACTTACCAATATATGGGGTCGGTTGTACTGATACTGCACTCTGCACTTCCTGTGCAGATTTTGGAGTAGGTCGTGCTGATCGAGAGGTTGGCTGTAGGATTCACTTGCTTGGAGACCCAAGGTAGTCTTGTTGGCATCTGTAGGCCATGGCGTCCCCTTCTATGCTCCATACTTTACTGTTTTCCTTATTTCGTAAACAGTTGTATTTTCTTTCGGACAAATACTTGTAGTAAAATTTTAGAATATTCGTGGATTGTGACTCCAGATTCTAGGTAGTAATAGTATATAATCAAAGTGGCTATTTATATACTTCCGCATTCATCTCAACTTGTTTTAGCTTTTTTATTGTTAATCACTGAAACATAAAGGAATTGGCTAATAAAACTCTAATGTTGGCTTGCCTAGCAAGTGTGATATTAGATGTCATCACGGTCCCGATGGTGGGAATTTGGGTCGTGACAAGTTGGCATCAGAGCACTAGGTTACCTAGATCTCACGATTCACGAACAGGCTTAGTAGAGTCTGGAGGATCGGTACGGAGATGTCTATATTTATCTTCCAGAGGCTATAGAGTTTAGGAATAATTTAACTTCTATTCTTCTATTGTGCGATTTTGTTCTCTCATTGCTAATCGAACTCTTATACTCTTATTTCTTCGCAGATGGCGAGGACACGTACCGCATCTTTAGCTAAGCAGTAGCCAGAGCCCCCAGTGGCAGCTCTTACGAGGGGCAGAGGTCGAGGACGAGGCCGAGGCATGGGCAGGGCTCAGCCCAAAGCTCGAGCAGCAGCACCAGCGGTGGAGCCTCAGGTGGAGCTTGATGAGGAGGCTCCAGCCTAGACCATTCCAGCAGGACTAGCTCAGGTCCTGGAGGGGTTCATCGTCATCCCGGTACTTCAGGATGCTTTGATCTGTCTAGTGGGCCTCATGGAGAGTGTGGCACTGTCGGCATATTTCCTGTAGCACCAGCCATATCTCGGGCTAGGGGAGGAGCACAGACTCCTTCTACCCATACTCCGGAGCACATGGCTCCTCAGTTTCAAACTCCAGCAGCTCAGCCCATTGGGGTAGTTCAGTCGGGTGTTGCAACACAGACTGGTGATGGATCAACTATGTCTTCTAAGGCTTTGTGGAGATTGGATATGAGTCACAAGTAGAATACATACCCGATCAGCCAGAAACCTTCCATTTGAGCTCATCCAGGAGAAAATTACAATTAATAACATGTTCCACACACCGGTAGGAAATATACACCTCGAACCATGGTAGAAACCATTGAGAACACCTTGAAACCCCTTTTCACATAACCAAGCCATCAGAATTGAATCTTCCTAACTCAACCGAGCCACGCAGGTCGCCAAACCCAAGAGTACTACCATAAATGACGGTAGGGAATTCCTATTCAAAAGGACTAATTACTTCCATTGCTATGCTGACCCAACACCACAAAGATGACCCATTTCTTCAGTTACGTCTAGTCTTTCCTCTGAGGTAACACTTCTCCCTATAGATACACAACTACCCCAACCAAAGCTCAATGAACAAAATCCTAGCACAATCCACGTAGCCCAACAACTCATAAACTACCGTATTTCCTATGAAGCACCCCATAATTCCACGATAGAGATGTCCACGCTAAATAGACCTTATGTGAATCTGAAGTTATTTCTCTGACCCCCTTTTGATATTGAAATGTAAATACATCAATGACGTAGAAACACGGTAAGCCCCAACATCATCCCATGTAAGATCTCAGATCTTAGTCATATACAAATTTCGAGAGCCTTCCAATACCATCTATATACACTTCTTAGGCCAAAATTGAGGTAACACCTGACTCTGCAATCTGAGTGCCGCTAGTGGACTCCCCCACTTGTCGTGAAGCCATAGAAAACAACATTTGATGATCCGCAAAACTAACCTTCATAGCTCGTACAATACCAATCACAAGGTACTCCAGTTCATCTACTAAACGCATGTCCATTCTCGTGACTATCAAACTCGCTTCCTTTAGTGCCTTGAATTACAATATGTACCTTTCACTGAGTAGAAATCTCATACGAACCACATAGACTACAATAGCAACAACTATTCTCAAATAAACATCCACCTCATGACACTACTACGATCGCGACATTCCAAAATTGATAGTACAAGTCATAAGCCTTTTATGAGTAATTATACATAATGAATATATCACTGTTCCAGAATAAAAGGAAACAATGGAAATAGATATAATAGAGGGTGACTTACGAACACCCAGAAGGTGTACCTTGAAGTCTCCAGCCTCACCAAGCATAAGTTTCAAAACCAACTCAATCCGAAGTATTGGTTCTACACAAAAAAAATGTGCAGAAGCGTAGCATAGTACACCACGGTGTTACCCAGTAAGTATCAAGCCTAACCTCGGTAGAATAGTGACAAGGCCAGGCCAAGACACTACCGAATATATAACCTGCAGGATATGACTTAAATCTAATGAGAAAGGACTATCAGAGTAATACCAATAGCAGAAGGATATCAAATTGCAAACAGTAGTAACCATAAGAGGAAAACACGAATGATAACGAGAATTAACCAAGTAATTAAATAACAACATAGTTGGGGTTAGGATGAAGCATAAATGAGTTCAAGTCAGGAAAACGATGTTAACTCAACCAATTGAATCGTTTATAATACACAATTCCAACAATCCCAATCCTCGTAATCTCATATCCTAATCACAAATTCCAAACCTTTAACACACATGGCAACTTGTGCCCACATATCTCCATCTCACTTTGCACGGAAAAATCCATGTGCCACTCAGTACATAATACCCATGTTACATGCTAATTAAGGTGTCCAAGAGATTTTTACTTATATATCATAAAGTAATAGTACAGTTTCTAGTCCAAGTAGAAAATCAGTTAGAAAGATGGGTTTATTTTAGAAATCATTTGAGTGAAGAAGAATAACATTTTCAAATAAAATAAAACATCGAATAAGCTATTAAATTTAACATACGGTTTATTAAATTAAGACACAACAAAGATTCCTTTTTAAGTGAAATAAAAACCTCAGACAAGTTAAGGACATTAAGTTGAGAATAAATTGAAGTAAAATGTAACAACTATTAGAAATAGTAAATACCGAAATATACGGCGAGTCTTAACCTAGAAGTCACACAAGGTAACATGATATTAATTCTTTTATTTTAAATCACTATATTACTAACAACTCAGCAGGGCAGGAGGTAATGACTCAACGTAGTAAATTCACTTTGAAAATCAATTCACCAGAATAATAATATTAGGAAATGACGGCAAGGCAATAAGTCAATGACAATAACTCGATCCTCAGAATACAGTGAAAACTAGAAATGCAGATTATCAGAGTCTCGTATGAAGGAACTAAAGCCAATACAGTAAAATAGAGGATACCAAAATACAAGATATGTTGCGGCATGCAACCCGATCCCACCACATAATATCAATATCATAAGTCACACTTATTCCACCATATCAATTCACCCTTATTTCACATGTTGCAGCGTGCAACCCGATCCCACCATACAATATCAATATCATAACAATAACATAATATGTTGCGGTGTGTAACCCGATTCCGCCATATAATATCAATATCATAACTCACCCTTATTTCACCATAACAATCCACCCTTATTTCATCTGTTGTGGCATGAAACTCGATCCTACTGTACAATAACAATATCACAATATGAATATCCTCTCTTATTCCACCACCTCCCTTATTTTACCTGTTGCGGCGTGCAACCCGATCCCCCGTACAATAACATAAATCAACAATAAAAATTCAATAACTAAATTTACCAGAATCTCTACAATCGATGGTATGAGTACACTGCAACAAGGGAACCACGTAAATCAAAGGAATACAACAACATTTACAAAATGATAAGACATGTAAGGCACGTGATAACTAAGTAGGCAGTCACAACAATTTGGACATGTAGCATATATGCACATAGTCATAGAAGAGCTCAACAATTAAGTGGTAACAAGACAATAAGGAAGGCAATGACTTCAACTGAGGCATATAAGGGCCAAATAACGAGTAAGAGGTAAATAATTGCTAACACCATCATATAGAGCATGTAAGAGTAGTTTAACAATGAGATACCACATGTTACAACAATTTAATCAAAAGCATGGAAAGAGACTAGACAATCTAAAATGGTCAATACCACATATAAGCTGTGTACCCACTCGTCACCTTGCGTACACGACTTTCACATAACAAGATAACACAATTAACTCAATTCCTAAGGGATGGTTTCCCCTGTACAAAGTTAGAAAAGACACTTACCATAATTCGACCAACTCAATACTCAATTTAGCTTTTTCTTTACCAATTCACCATTGCTCGGCCCAATCTAGCCATAGACGACTTAAATATATCAAACAATGCAAGAGAAAATAATTTCAATTAACAAAGCTGTGATCCTTATATAATTTACGAAAAAGTCAACAAAGGTTAACTCCCACGGCCCGCACCTATGAACCTGACAAAATTTATAAAACCTGAACATCCATTCACTTACGAGTCCAACCATACTAGTTTCTCTTAAATCCAACTCCAAATCGATATTCAAAACTCATAAATTCACTTTATGAAATTTTAGACAAGACCCCCAAATTTCACTTTGAAATCATCAATCAAATGCCTAAAATAAAGATAGATTTATGAAATATAACCAAGATCGAGTATGGCCAAGTGAACAAACTTTCAATATTAAGAACTTTTGCCCAACTGTCCTGCCTCATTTTGCATGCCAAATGATCCCGAAATTCGCTTTTGATGCCTCCAATGGATTCCTTGTGAAATTTCGGTCAAGTTATGCTTTTGAATCACTCTATTTTACCTTATAATGAAGGAGATATGTTAGCTTCAATATTTGAAAATAGTGAAGATTTTTAAACAGGAAGTCAGTGGCAATTTCGTAATTAATCAGAAAAGTCTGACAACCCAATTCTTGGTAAAATGACCATAAAATCCTCATACGATGACCAAATTCGACGATTCTTTTTGCTATGTCTTCTTAATTATGATACAGATCTAATGCGTCAATGAAAACAAAAATCAGAGCTTATTTGTTTAATGTGGTACCATTATTGCTTGAAGAAACGATGTTGAAATATAAGAAAAACGAGCGCAACACAACCCAAACCTATCTGAAACTCACTCGAGCCCCTCGGGACCCCGTACAAGAATACCAACAAGTCTCATAATATAACGCGGACCTACTCGAGGCCTTAATCATGGATAACAACATCGAAACAACGAAACACACCTCAAATCAAGCTTAATGAACTTTCAAATTTTCGACTTCCAAAAACTCGCGCCGAAACATATCAAATCAACTCGGAATGAACTCAAATTTTGCACACAAGTCCTAATACATCATTCGGAGCTACTTGTGCCCCCAAACTATCAAGCGAAGTGCAAATTCTCAAGATGGACCGCCAAGTCGTTACATGTTCCTCATAAAATCAATAGAAAAGAGTTAAGGAAGAATTAGTTACCATTTTCAAAATTCGGCGTAGAATATGGTTTGGTCTTCTTCCTTCTTTATTCTTTTATTTTGATGAAGACACTCTTTAGCTTCGTTGTCCATAATATGACTTCCCAAGCATCTTAGATCATTTCTGTCACGACCCCAAAACCAATCCGATCGTGATGGAGCCTATCATGAAACTAGGACAGCCAACACAATCCTAAATCAAACCAATATTTAAAATAAGGACGTTTTAAGCTATTAATTTAAATAAAAATCCCATAACATGAGTCTAAATAACAAGTGCGGAAAGAAAACACAAGCCCGACTTCGGGGTGTCACAAGTTACGAGCATCTACTAAGGTCTGAATACAACAAAGACTATCATAGTTTGGAAAATACTAAAAATAGTCTAAGAAAGATAAGAGGGAGAAGAGCAAGGCTGCGAACGCCATGCAACTACCTTGCCGACTCCAAAAGACTGGCTGGATGAAAGATCAGCGCTCGCTACCACGATCCGCAACTCCTGGATCTGCACACAAGGTGAAAAGAGTAATGTGAGTATGCCAACTCAATAAGTAATAAAAGTAAATAAAGACTAAGCAGTAAGAAAACACATAATCTGCGTCATAGCACCACATTAAGTACAGTATGTCTCCAAAACAGTATATAATTCAAGTTGTCTTGTTAAAAATCCAATTTCAGTAAAACTGTTTAGAACATCTTTCAACAGTTTTCAAACGTGTCACACCTCCTTTTTACACTACCCGAAGGTAGCACAAGGGAGTTTTTCCAATTTAAGTGACATTATTCGAAGTGAGATTATTTATTCATTAAATTCAGAATCGCCACTTGGGATGGTTTGTTTTCCGGTGTCCCAAGCCACTAGTTTATTTTAAAATCCCAAATCAAGGAAATTTCGACTTTCCTTTTGAAGTCTACGAACCAGAAATTCTGAATAAGTAATTCTGTTAACCCGAGGGAAGGTGTTAGGCACCCCGAATTTCGTGGTTCTAGCACGGTCGCTTAAACTATTATAATTGGCCTATTATCTGATTTTAATACATGTAACTGAAAAGTAGCTGAGTAAGCAAAGTAAATCAGTGTATTCCAATAATAATTCGTCTCCCTTTACAAATGATATTTCCCCCCTTTTATAGCTATTTCTAAGTATTATGTTTCTTCCCTATCATAATAGAGCCATTATGAGCAATTAATGGCATTAATGTAACCTTATAATTAGCAATCATAACTATTTTGTGAATATTCTATAATGTTTCCCATCATTGATGCTCATTAATTATAGATAATACATATCTGTACTTTCTGCTATCTAGGTTCATTCCACCGATGCCTCTTCAAATTACCAAGAGATCCGAGTAACCGTTCCTTCTTATTTTCTTGAGCCTTTACCCGTACCTATTAAGGCTCGTGTCTCTTTGAATACTCTTTGCTAGCTGTCATTCATTGATTGATCTACGTGTCTTGACATGTCAGAACATAACTAATTCCAAGTGTTAACTTGATTTTTCCCAATACAGATAGTCCCCCCTTGCCATTTATTCAACAATTGAATATTTGGGAAGTGGATCTCATTAAAGTGAGAATTTTTGCTGCCATTCCACATATCATTATACCTTCTCCAGAACTGACGCTTTGCATGTCACTTACATTTAATGCATGCGACAAGTGGTGACATTTGATTGGTTCTGCAACCCTTCAACGCCTTTTAAGGCTTTCTACGACTACATCAATCACGAAGTGACGGTTTTTATTATGACGTTCTCATCATTACCTTTTTGTTTGATGGTTGGTTCTCACTATAAATACATCCTTTGTCTTTTCTTTCTCAGAAAAGTTTTCCATCTTTGAGTATTCAATCATCTCTTCTTCCTCGTATAGCTGTGTCTTCTTCGAACCCTGATCCTCAAAAAGTTCTTATCGTAGATGAACTTCCCCTTGCTCCTACTAGAAGCAGGAGAGGGGGAAGATTACGTAGTCTAGGGTCGGTTTCTATTAGAGGTTCTTCTTCTTCTCTACCTAGTTCCACTCCTCCTTCATCTTCTCGAACTAGGGATTCTCTAACACACAGATCTTATGCCAGAAGTTGAGATTCTAATGAGCCAATCCGTGAACCTACAGTAGATGAGATTATCCCTTCTGAACTTTCTTTTTATACTAATAGAGAATCGATTAGGAACCATGTTTCCTCTATGTCCTCTCATGATCGTGCCGATGTTTACCCTTCACAAATTACTGAAGGTTTGATCTCTGTTGTTCGTAGAGATTGCCATTGGAGGTTCGATTTCCCCATTCTGATCCCTAATGCAAATCAAAGGATTGCTTCTTTCAAGGTAGGATTTTCTTTTGTGTATACATACCCTTTTACATTAGACTTTAGACTCCCTATTGATCCAGTTATCATTGAATTCTTCCGCTTCTTCAATGTGTGTTTATGACAAATTGGTCTTATTGTATGGAAGGCTATTGCATGTTTAAGGTATTTGGCTAATTTGGCTCAATTTCCTTTCACCTTCTTTCATATAATCCACCTCTACTCCCCTAAGTTATTCCGTCATGGAATTTTTACTTTGGTGGCAAGGAGTAAGAGGGTATTAGTCATCCCTGAGAATGATAAAGACCGTGGCTGGTACGCCCGATTTATTGCTGCTCCTACATTAGGGTTAGTAGGTGAAGAAAATATGTCATTCTATGAAAAGTGAAATTTTGCACGTAAGTTTTCTTTATAACTTTCTCTCTTCTCTTTTCTTTTTTAATAGGGTTGTACTTTTCGTGACTGTTTCGCTTTTCTTTTTTCAGCAACCATGGGAACTATTGAAGAGATTCCCAATTTCCATGGTTGGGTAGAGAAATTATTGACCATTGCTCTAATGGAAGTTAGATCTTAGAAGTACCTCTCAAACATGTTTGGTTGGAAGTTTAAAACTCACGGTAAAATTTTATTCTTTTCCTTCTATTTTTATTCATTATTTCTTTAGAATGTATTTAACCCTTCTTTTTATCAGGGTTTCCTATTCGTGGTGTAAGTGCTGAGTCGATCGCAGCTTCTAGACTTTTTTTGGCAAGAGCTCAGGAGATAATCTTGAGTTCTTCATCGAAAAGGAAAGCTGACAGACCCTAGGATTTTGAAGACGAGGAGGAACGAGATGGAAGTTCTTTGGTTAAAAAGCCGCGGGCTAGAAGACGCATCATTTCGGATGATGAAGTTACTACTCCTCATTATGTTCCCATGACCGAGCCTGTTGAAGCCACTTTGGTGAGTTCTAACAAGAGACTCCCATGGAAGCTCATGACTCTGATGAACAAGTTTTTTTGTGTGGGTTTGATAATGAAGGCTTTGATTTGGTGTCTAAGGAAGTACCTTTTGCCTCTATCCCTATATTTGCCCCAATGGAACGCCCTTTTCCTGTTCTTACTACTGCTGTTTCTGCTCCGGCTCAAGGCATTATGATTTCCTCTACAGTCCCTACTACTAATATTTCTCGAACTGAAGTTGGTTCTTCAAGTGGAAGTAGAGTGATGAAGCAAATTACTGTCACAACCCTAACCCCGGCCGTGATGGCGCCCAACATAATGCTAGGCAAGCCCAATCAATTAGCATAATTCAATACTAATTTTCGGGATTTAATACCAATTTAATATAAATAGAAGTATAAATTTTAACAGGTGAAATGTGCGGAAACCATAATCACGAAAAATCTCTGTAAAACAGCCCACTGATCCGGTGTCATAAGTCTGAGCCTCTAATACAAGGTTTCAACAATCTAATACAGAAATATGTCTAAAGTGCGGAATAATAAGTGGAGATAGAAGGAGAAATCAGGTCTGCGAACGCCATACAGCTACCTTGATAACTCCGATGAAAACAGAACGGCAGGAAAGCTCGCTCTATGCCTCAGGAATACCTGTAACTGCACACATGGTGCAGGGAGTAATGTGAGTACTCTGACTCAGTGAGTAATAATAATAAATAATGGCTGACAGTATGAAATCACGTAAAGTCACTAAGCAGTTCTATATCAAAGCAGTAAAATCATTTAGGTAGTAGTGAATGAGGAAAACATGTGAAATTCTTTAAACCAGGTAAAACAGATATAATCAGTATAAATCAGCTCCTCAAGCATTTCGGTTCATTTATTCATTCTTATCCTCAGTTCTCAATTCATATACTTCTCATGATAACCGAATCAAATATATATACCGCTGCGGCGTACAGCCCGATCCGTATCGCTGTGGCATAGCCCGATCCATAATAATAATAGTCGACTGCACTCACTGGGGGTGTGCAGACTCCGGAGGGGCTCCTTCAGCCCAAGTGCTTTATAATTGTTGCGGCGTGCAGCCCGATCCATATAAGTAATTGCTTCGGCGTGCAGCCCGATCCATAATATGTATAATATATATATCTACTGCAGCGCGCAGCCCGATCCAAATCATATAAAATATCCTCACTATTGGGTCCTCGACCCCTCTCAGTCATTTAAAAATCACAGCCTCTCGGGCATAATGTACGGTTGGGATCTCAGCCCTCATATCTCTTTCTAATTATGATTAACATTTCAAAAATCTGGTTCATATCATTCTTAAGCAATTGGAAACATGACTGAGGATACAAATTCTTTAACAAAATAAGTGAGGAAAGCCAGTCAAAAATCCCCTAAGGGTTCTACAGGTCGGCACAAGGCCCCAAGCATGGCAACTAGCCTAATTCACAATAATAACGTATATACATTTCAATAAAAAATGTAGTAAAATATCGTTCGGGATAGACCAAGTCAAAATCCCTATAGCATTGAACCTCACGTTCGTCACACAGCGTGTATCTCAACTTAGTATAGCACTATGTTGTGCAAATCCGGGGTTTCAAACCCTCAGGACATCATTTAAAATCATTACTCACCTCAAACTGGCCAAAACTCTAGCTCGCTATGCCCTTGCCTCTCAAATTGGCCTCCACGCGTGTCGAATCTATCCAAAATTAGAATGAATACGTCACAATATGCTAAGGGAACAAAGCCCAAGCGAAAACATTCAAAAAATATCAAAAATCCCGAAATTAGCAAAATCCGAGCCCCGGGTCCACATCTCGGAATTGGGTAAAATTTACATTTTCAGAATCCTCATACCTTCATGAGTCTAACCATACTAAAATTATCCAATTCCGATGCCATTTGGTCTTTCAAATCATCATTTTATATTTTTTAAGGGTTTCACAATTTTCTCCCCAAATTCCATCCCAAATCACGAATTAAATGATGAATTCAGTGATAGATTCATGTATTCTAGCCAAATCTGAGTTAAAATCACTTACCCCGATAAATTTCTTGAAAAACCTTCGAAAAATCGCCAAAATCCGAGCTCTCTAGGTCAAAATATTAAATAAAACCTAAAACCTCATATTTATAGGTACCCCCTCAGATTTCAGCTACTGCGGGCCGCACCAAAATGGCCGCGGTCCGCGCAAGCCAGTGCGGCCTGCGCAAATACAACCGCGGCCGCACATGCCTTCCTCTGCAGTGATAGGATTTAGTATTTTGGCCATAAGGTTTTCTAGAAATGTCCAAATTGCGATATCTTTACCTTTCTGGAAACAAGACACGAAGGGCTACAACTTTCGTTTTTGAATCACCTCAATATTCCTTGTCGATAAAAAGATATGAGCTTCCGAATTTGGACTAGCGGGAAGGTTCTTCACCGCGGTCGCGCCCACTTTTGTGCGGTCCGCGCGATGCCTACCGTGGCTGCGCCCGCTTTTGTGCGGTCCGCACAGCACTCACTGCGGGCGCACTCATTTTTGTGCGGACGGTGTGGGTGAGTTCTGGGGCCTGCAACCCTCCTGGACCTGCTGCAACTATGATTTTCGGCCTAAAACATCCCGGAACCTACCCGGGACCCCCGAAACATCAAATTAATTGTACCAACACATCCCATGACTACGTTCGACATTTCGAAACGCTTCCAACAACATCAAATCACCAATTTAACATAGGATTCAAGCCTAAGAACTCCAAGAACTCTTAAATTATGCTTTCGACCAAAAGGTCTATCAAATCTTGTCCGAATGACCTGAAATTTTGCACACACATCCCAAATGACACAACGAAGCTACTGTACTCTCAGAATTCCATTACGACCCCTATATCAAAATCTCGCCTATCAACCGGAATTTTCCAAAATATCAATTTCGCCAATTCAAGCCTAAATCTTCTCTACAACTCCAAAATCCATTCCGATTGCGTTCCTAAGTCACAAATCACCTCCCGAAGCTAACCGAACCATCAAAATTCACTTCCGAGCCTTCTAACACATAAGTCAACATCCGGTTGACTTTTCCAACTTAAGTCTTCTTAAAAGAGACTAAGTGTCTCATTTCTTACCAAATCCTCTCCGAACTTGAACTAATCAACCCGATCACATAAAACACGGATAACGAAGCGTAAAGAAGCTGAAATTGGGGAAACGGAGTGGTACTCATGAGACGACTGGCCGGGTCGTCACATCCTCCCTAACTTAAACAAATGTTCGTCCTCGAACGATTCAAGAAACATACCTGAAGCCTTAAACAAATGAGGATATCTGCTCCGTATCTCCCGCTCGGTCTCCCAGGTAACCTCCTCCACGGGCCGACCTCTCCACTGCACTTTCACTGAAGTTATGTCTTTTGACCTCAACTTCCGAACCTGGCGACCCAAAATAGATACTGGCTCCACATCAAAAGTCAAACCATCATCCAACTGAACCGCGCTAAAGTCCAAAACATGAGATGGATCCCCAATATACTTCCGGAGCATAGAAACATGAAATACCGGATGCACACTCGACAGGCTGGGTGGCAAAGCAAGCTCATAAGCCACCTCCCCATTCCTCCGAAGCACCTTCAAAGGTCCAATGAACCGCGGACTCAACTTACCTTTCTTCCCAAACCTCTTAACACCCTTCATGGGTGAAACCTTCAGCAAGACCTTCTCACCAACCATATAGGACACATCTCGATCCTTCTGGTCCGCATAACTCTTCTGATGTGACTGAGCTGTACGAAGTCTTTCCTGAATCACCTTCACTTTCTCTAAGGCATCCTGAACCAAGTCTGTTCCCAACATCCTAGCCTCTCCAGGCTCAAACCAACCAACTGGAGCTGTGTATCGTCTCCCATACAATGCCTCATATGATGCCATCTGAATGCTGGACTAATAGCTGTTGTTGTAGGAAAACTCTGCAAGTGGCAAAAACTCATCCCAATAACCTCCGAAATCAATAACACATGCGCGCAACATGTCTTCCAGTATCTGAATAGTGCGCTCGGATTGTCCGTCTGTCTGAGGATGAAACGCTGTGCTCAACTCTACCTGAGTACCCAACTCTCTCTGAACGGCTCTCCAAAACTGCGAAGTAAACTGAGTACCTCTATCTGAGATGATGGAAACCGGAACACCATGCAACCGAACAATCTCTTGGATATAAATCCCTACCAACCGCTCTGAAGAATAGGTAGTACACACAGGAATGAAGTGCACAGACTTGGTCAGCCGATCCACAATCACCCAAATAGCATCAAACTTCTTCAAAGTCTGAGGAAGTCCAACCACAAAGTCCATAGTGATCCTTTCCCACTTCCACTCGGGAATAACCATCTGTTGAAGAAATCCACCCGGTCTCTAGTGCTCATATTTCACATGCTGACAATTAAGACACCGAGCTAAAAATTCTACAATATCTTTCTTCATTCTTCTCCACCAATAGTGCTGCCTCAAATCCTGATACATCTTCGCGGCACCCGGATGAATGGAATACTGTGAGCTATGGGCCTCCTCCAGAATCAACTCTCTAAGACCATCCACATTGGGCACACAAATCCGGCCCTGCATCCTCAACACACCATCATCACCGATGGTCACATCTCTGGCATCATCATGCTGAACTCTGTCCTTGAGGACAAGCAAATGTGGATCATCATACTGGCGCTCTCTGATGCGATCATATAAGGAAGACCGAGAAACCACACAAGTCAACACCCGACTAGGCTCCGAAATATCTAGTCTCACAAACCGATTGGCCAAGGCCTGAACATCAATTGCAAGTGGTCTCTCCCCAACTAGAATATATGCCAAACTCCCCATACTCACTGCCTTTCAGCTCAAAGCATCGGCCACTACATTAGCCTTTCCCGGATGATACAGAATAGTGATATCATAATCCTTAGGCAACTCCAACCATCTCCACTACCTCAAATTAAGATCCTTTTGCTTGAACAAATGCTGAAGACTCCGATGATCAGTGAACACCTCACAAGATACGCCATACAAGTAATGCCTCCAAATCTTCAATGCATGAACTATGGCAGCCAACTCCAAATCATGAACGGGGTAGTTCTTCTCATGGGGCTTCAATTGACGAGAAGCATAAGAAATAACTCTACCCTCCTGCATCAACACACAACTAATCCCAACTCTCGAAGCATCACAATACATAGTATATAAACTTGAAGCTGATGGCAAAACCAACACTGGAGCTGTGGTCAAGGCTGTCTTAAGCTTCTGAAAGCTCTCCTCACACTTGTCCGACCATACAAATGGAGCACCCTTCTGAGTCAACTTGGTCAAGGGCGATGCAATGGATGAAAATCCCTGAACAAATCGACGATAATAGCCTGCTAACCCATGAAAGCTACGAATCCCTATGGCTGAGGACGGTCTAGGCCAACTCTGAACCGCCTCTATCTTCTTTGGGTCAACCTGAATACCTTCGCTGGACACCACGTGTCCCAAAAAAGCCACTGTACTGAGCCAAAACTCACACGTGGAGAACTTTGCATAAAGCTTCTCTTCTCTCAGTCTCTGCAACACAACTCTCAAATACTCCGCGAGTACACCAGGATATCATCAATGAATACTATAACGAACGAATAAAGATAAGACCGAAACACGCTGTTCATCAAATGCATGAATGCTGCTGGGGCATTGGCTAGCCCGAAAGACATAAGATGAAACTCATAATGACCATATTTGGTCCTGAAAGCAGTCTTAAGAATATTTGAATCCCTGATCTTCAATTGGTGATAGCCCGAACGGAGATCAATCTTGGAGAACACTCTCGCTCCTTGAAGCTGATAAAATAAATCATCAATGCGAGGAAAAGGATACTTGTTCTTAATTATTACTTTGTTCAATTGCCTATAATCGATGCACATTCTCATTGTGCCATCCTTCTTCTTCACAAATAGAACGGGCGCACCCCAAGGTAACATACTAGGCCGAATGAACCTCTTATCTAGGAGTTCCTGAAGTTGTTCTTTCAATTCCTTCAACTCTGCTGGTACTATACAATACAGTGGAATAGAAATGGGCTGAGTGCCCGGAACCAGGTTAATACCAAAATCAATATCCCTGTCCGGTGGCTTGCCCGGCATGTCTGCACTACAATGTGCAAATCTGGGATTTCAAACCCTCAAGATATCATTTACAATCATTACTCACTGAGTTGGAGTACTCACTTTACTCCCTGCACCTTGTGTGCAGATGAAGGTATTTATACACCCGATAGCGAGTTTTGAGCCGATCGAAGGCTAAGTTATCAGAGTTTAGCAAGGTGACCGCCAACGTTCGCGGCACCACATTTCTTCCTTTTGTTTATCAGTCCTATTTTGTATAATTCAGACGGTGTAGTTGTATTTATACTCTAATAGATGCTCATGACTTGTGACACCCCGGTTTGGGCTGTGTTGGGATGGTTTCTTCTATTGTCAACATTATTTTCAGCAAATTATGGCTATTATATCATGTTTAGAACTGTTTATGATATTTAACTGTTTAAAAGAAATGTTCCGTTTTGGTCTGGCTGGCCTTGTCTTCACGAGAGGCGCCATCACGACCGGGTTTGGGAATTGGGTCGTGACAATTACCATTAAGGTTCCTGCCAATGGTAATCTTCTGAAGAAGTCAGGCCAAGCTGACGTATGGTTGAAACCTTTGATTGGTCCGGTCGAAAAGTTCAAGCTAGAAAGTCATAGTTCTTTGACTTGGATGAATGATATCGTGCAATCATCATTGAAGGTATTGACTTCTTTTCATGTTCTATTCATTTTCCTTTTGCTAAGATTCTTATCCCTTTTTTTATGTAGATCAATCTCATCAGTATAGAGGTGATGAATAGGGTTTCCCATACAGATCAATTGATGTATGATTACTAGATTGAGGTAGATAATTGAAAAGAGCAATATGAAAGTCTTCAGCTTGAGATGAAAGTTTTAGAAGAAAACAAATGTACCTTAGAGCAGTAGCAAAGAGTCATGGCATCAGAGCTAGCAGTTGAGAAAGCTTCTTACAACCAGGCGGGCAAGGATAAAAACCTCCTCGACTCATCTTTGCTGAACAACTCTCCAAATCTACTGAAGAGATTAGAGGTCTGAAGGCCTTGTTGAATGAGAAAGAAGTTTATGTTGGTGAGCTTGTTCAAACACTCACCCAGACCCAAAAAGATCTCCGAGTGTCTTCTGATAAAGTCAAGTTCTTGGACAGTTCACTTGCCCCCTTACAGTCTTCTTATGATGCTGCTTTAGCTGAGAGGGAGGAACTCAATAGTGAAATTGATCATTGGGTAAGAGACTACGAGGCTCTTGAGGACAAGGCTGCTGTTGAATTAAGTTGGGCCATTTTGAACACGCGCCATGATACCCTTATGGAGGTTAGCCAAGAAGGTTTAACTTGGATGCTGAGTTAGCAAAGATTAAAGAGACCATCCAAAGTTTCTCTTCACCCATGGCTTATACTCCCGTGAATGTTGAAGCTAATCCTAGTGCGGTGGATGTACCGGCTCGTTCTGACCAAATCGAGCCTTCTGTTGCTGATGATGTCGTCTTGAATTCTTCTTCAGAACATGCTCCATAGTAAAAGTTTATTTGTGAAATTTGACTTTCTCTTTTTTTGTTTTGTTGGTGGAATGTTTGGTAGTTTTACCTCTGGTCCCATTTAGGGGTAATGTTTTTGGTAACAACATATCCCCAGGTCTTTTCGGGTATTTATAATGACAATTAGTTTAAAACTAAGTTCATACTTAGTTTCAACTTAATATTATAAAGTTTTTACTTCAACTTAATGCTTTTGACTTTGAGTCTCTGTTATACTTTTTGCCCTTATCTTGTTTATAAGTTCAGGGTCTTGCTTCTATTTAATTTTAATATGCGGGTTTTCGTTTTACCCTTTTAACTTTTTGCATTTTAGAAATGCTTAATTAATTTCATGGATTTTTGAATCAAACATGAATTATAAAAGAGGGCCCTTGTATATACGACACTTAATGAAGAAGATATATGAACTTCATAATGGTGTAAACCTACGAAAGGAGAAATAGGAACACACATGTTTCTTGGAATAACTTTGATAAAGTTTTCATTCGAACTTTTTCAAGCTTAAATAACATCTTACATGTATTTAAATATCTTCTATAACTCTTCCGTAACTGTTTTATTTAGAATAGATTTGTAAAAAAAAAATCCAAGGGTTTCTTTATGACCCATAGCTAAATACTGCCTTTAACCTAAACATTCGTAGGAGTTTGAAATTTGTATCCACGAGTGTATTCATCATAGGATTTGGGAACATGCTTGCATTTTTTTGGCTCGTGACTTTTCTCTAAACTTGATATTTGTTTAGTAGACTTTAGGCTTGACATGAAATTTATTGTTTCTGCCTTCTTTGCCTTCCTTATACATATATCATATGTATATTATATAGTCCCCCAAGTGTTTTAGCTTTGAAGTATGTAATCTCGAGCACTTGATTATTCCTTCCATTCGGTCCTTTTCTTGAAAAGGAAAATCATACGGGACTCGGTGTCTTCTTCTTAAACCATTATATTTCCATCAGAATAGTTGTAACCCTAGATTGGGAATTATGTTCTTTCCACGTGTCTTTCAGGTCGTAATTCATCATCTGGTGTCTTCTTCTTCGTGTTCGCGAAGGAACTCTCGTGAACGCGAAGAGTGAACTAGAGTTGTGTGGAAAAATATTCTTCCAAAACGTGAAGGCTAGGTCGCGAACGCTAAGCAACGGGGGAATTACCTTTCGCGGACGCAACCAGCCTATCGCGAATGCGAAGGCCTGGGGACTGGGGGAGGGGAAGAGACCTATACTATTTGCGAATGCGGCACATGGCTTGCGAACGTGTAGGCTGGTGGGAATAAGCCTTCGTGAACGCGAAGAGTATCTCGCGAATCCGTAGGCTAATTGAGTCGCTGCTTCGCGATCGCGGCAAGCCCATCACGAATGCGAAGAAGGCCTGGCGCCTGTGACTTAAAACAGAATAGTGACGGGATTTTTTCCAAGATTTCATAACTCTTTCATTAGAACTCAGCCTAGGAGCTATTTTGAAGGGAAAACACAACACCAAATCATAGGTTTGTACTCTTTAACTTACTTTCTTCCATTTCTAACATCACCCATTGAATTACTAGCCCTAATCTTTGTTCTTTCATGGTAGAAAACTAGGTATTTAGGAAGAATTGGGGATTTAGACCTCAATTTGAGGTCGTATTCCAAAACCAATTGTATATCCGAGCTGGGGTGAATGGGCAAATGGATTTTGGTCCGAACCTTAGGTTCTGACCAACCAGGCACGATGTTGATTTTTGACTTTTGGGGGAAAGTTTGATAAAATCTAAATTTATGCGTTGTAGTTGGTTCCTTTAGCAATAATTCATATTATTGAGTTAATTGTGTCTAGATACGAGTGGTTTGAAGGTGAATTCTAGAGGAAAAGCGGTAATTGAGCATTGAGTGGCCCGCAAAGCGAGGTAAGTGTCATGTCTAACTTTGACTCGAGGGATTAGGAACCCTTGGCTTATTTGCTATATGAAATCCATGTGAACGGTGTATTGGTGAGGTGACAAGTACCTATTCGCTGCCAGTTTACCTATTCTATCTGTTTCTTTCCCGTTCCTCTCATATTGTCTCATTTCCTGTCATAATTGCTACATGTTTTACTTGTATTTCCTTGCATAATTGCTGCTTGTTAGGGATTGTTTCTCTTTGCTGAGAGTATTAGTTATTTCGTAGTTTCGTTGCCTCCTATTATTTGCTTAAATTGGTTATCACTGCTTTCAAGGCATATTCTGGATTGATCTCACTGAGTAGTAATACTTGTGTAACGTCTCATAGTGCATAAGCTCCCTAAATGTTTTGGTTTGAAGTTGAGCCTTGTGAAGAGTTATGTGATTTGAATTGTTTAGTTTCTGTACTTGTTGAGTAACTGATATTAATATGGTGGGATCGGGTTACGTTCCACAACAGGTAGAATAAAGGTGAGGAGGAATAAGGTTGAAATGATATATAAGGCGGGATCTGATTGCACGTCGCAACAGGTGTAATTAGGGTGGATTGTGGTTAAATAAGGGTGAACTGTGATTGTGATTATTATGATATGGTGGGATCAAGTTGCACACTGCAATAACCTTTATGCTTATATTTTTCTTTGACTGTGTTAGCTGAACGGTAGTCTTAAATTGCACTTAAGGATTGGTAATAGCTGAACACCGATGATATGCTTCGACAACTGTATTAACTTCTTGCAAGTTACTAGTCTATTTTATCATGTATTCTTTCTGCTTTTATTATACACTGTATGCAGGTTATATTGTGATTGCCCTGCCGTAGCCTCGTCACTCCTTTTTCGAGGTTAGGCTCGGCACTTACCAATGCATGGGGTCGGTTGTACTGATACTGCACTCTGCACTTCCTGTGCAAATTTTGGAGTAGGTCGTGCTGATCGAGAGGTTGGCTGTAGGATTCACTTGCTTGGAGACCCAAGGTAGTCTTGTTGGCGTCCGTAGGCCATGGCGTCCCCTTATATGCTCCATACTTTACTGTTTTCCTTATTTCGAAACAGTTGTATTTTCTTTCGGACAAATACTTGCAGTAAAATTTTAGAATATTCGTGGATTGTGACTCCGGATTCTGGGTAGTAATAGTATATAATCAAAGTGGATATTTATATACTTCCGCATTCATCACAACTTGTTTTAGCTTTTTTATTGTTAATCACTAAAACATAAATGAATTGGCTAATAAAACTCTAATGTTGGCTTGCCTAGCAAGTGTGATATTAGACGTCATCACGGTCCCGATGGTGGGAATTTGGGTCGTGAGAAGTTGGCATCAGATCACTAGGTTACCTTGGTCTCACGATTCACGAACAGGTTTAGTAGAGTCTGGAGGATCGGTACGGAGATGTCTATATTTATCTTCCAGAGGCTATAGAGTTTAGGAATAATTTCACTTCTATTCTTCTATTATGCGATTTGTTCTCTCATTGCTAATCGAACTCTTATACTCTTGTTTCTTCGCAGATGGCGAGGACACGTACTACATATTTAGCTAAGCAGTATCCAAAGCCCCCAGTGGCAGCTCTTATGAGGGGCAGAGGTCGAGGCCGAGGCCGTACCAGAGGCTGAGGCATGGGCAAGGCTCAGCCTAGAGCTCAAGCAGCAGCACAAGGGGCAGAGCCTCAGGTGGAGCTTGATGAGGAGGCTCCAGCCCAGACCATTCCAGCAGGACTAGCTCAGGTCCTGGAGGGGTTCATCGTCATCCCGGTACTTTAGGATGCTTTGGTCTGTCTAGTGGGCCTCATGGAGAGTGTGGCACAGTAGGCACATTTCCTTTAGCACCAACCATATCTCGGGCTAGGGGAGGAGCACAGACTCCCGCTACCCATACTCCGGAGCATATGGCTCCTCAATTTCAAACTTCAGCAGCTCAGCCCATTGGGGTAGTTTAGTCGGGTGTTGCAACACAGACTAGTGATGGATTGGCTATGTCTTCTCAGGCTTTGTGGAGATTGGATCTGAGTCACAAGTAGAATACATACCCGATCAGCCAGAAACCTTCCATTTGAGCTCATCCAGGAGAAAATCACAATTAATAACATGTTCCACACACCGGTAGGAAATATACACCTCGAACCATGGTAGAAACCATTGAGAACACCTTGAAACCCCTTTACACATAACCAAGCCATAAGAATTGAATCTTCCTAACATAAATGACAGGAGAGGGGGAAGATTACGTAGTCTAGGGTCGGTTTCTATTCGAGGTTCTTCTTCTTCTCTACCTAGTTTCACTCCTCCTTCATCTTCTCGAACTAGGGATTCTCTAACACGCAGGTCTTCTGCCAGAAGTGGAGATTCTAATGAGCCAATCCGTGAACCTACAGTAGACGAGATTATCCTTTCTGAACTTTCTTTTTATACTGATAGAGAATCGATTAGGAACCACGTTTCCTCTATGTCCTCTTATGATTGTGCCGATATTTACCCTTCACAAATTACTGAAGGTTTGATCTCTGTTATTCGTAGAGATTGCCATTGTAGGTTCGATTTCCCCATTCTTATCCCTAATGCAAATCAAAGGATTGCTTCTTTCAAGGTGGGCTTTTCTTTTGTGTATACATACCCTTTTACATTGGACTTTAGACTTCCTATTGATCTATTTATCATTGAATTCTGTCGCTTCTTCAATGTGTGTTTAGGACAAATTGGTCTTATTGTATGGAAGGTTGTTGCATGTTTAAGGTATTTGGCTAATTTGACTCAATTTCCTTTCACCTTCTTTCATCTAATCCACCTCTACTCCCCTAAGTTATTTCGTCATGGGATTTTTACTTTGGTGGCGAGGAGTAGGAGGGTATTAGTCATCCCTGAGAACGATAAAGACCGTGGCTGGTACGACCGATTTATTGCTGCTCCTACGTTAGGGTTAGTAGGTGAAGAAAATATGCCATTCTATGAAAAGTGAAATTTTGCACGTAAGCTTTCTTTACAACTTTCTCTCTTTTCTTTTCTTTTTTAAATAGGGTTGTACTTTTCGTGACTGTTTCATTTTTCTTTTTTCAGCAACCATGAGAACTATTGAAGAGATTCCCAATTTCCGTGGTTGGGTAGAGAAATTATTGATCATTGCTCCAATGGAAGTTAGATCTTAGATGTACCTCTTAAACATGTTTGGTTGGAAGGTTAAAACTCACGGTAAAATTTTATTCTTTTCCTTTTATTTTTATTCATTATTTCTTTAGAATGTATTTAACCCTTCTTTTTATCAGGGTTTCCTATTCGTGGTGTAAGTGCTGAGTCGATCGCAGCTTCTAGATTTTTTTTGGCAAGAGCTCAGGAGATAATCTTGAGTTCTTCATCGAAAAGGAAAGCTGACAGACCCTAGGATTTTGAAGACGAGGAGGAACGAGATGGAAGTTCTTTGGTTAAAAAGCCGCGGGCTAGAAGACACATCATTTCGGATGATGAAGTTACTACTCCTCATTTTGTTCCCATGACCGAGCCTGTTGAAGCCACTTTGGTGAGTTCTAACAAGAGACTCCCATGGCAGCCCGTGACTCTTATGAACAAGTTTTTTTTTATGGGTTTGATAATGAAGGCTTTGATTTGGTGTCTGAGGAAGTACCTTTTGCCTCTATCCCTGTATTTGTCCCAATAGAACGCCCTTTGCCTGTTCTTACTGCTGCTATTTCTGCTCCGCTCAAGCCATTATGATTTCCTCTACAGTCCTTACTACTAATATTTCTCGAACTGATGTTGGTTCTTCAATTGGAAGTAGAGTGATGAAGCAAATTACTGTCACGATCCCAACCCCGGCCGTGATGGCGCCGTACACAATGCTAGGCAAGCCCGACTAATTAACATCTCACAATCTCTTTCTTTATAATTCAATACCAATTTTCGGGATTTAATACCAATTTAATATAAATAGAAGTATGAATTTTAACAGGTGAAATGTGCGGAAACCATAATCATGAAAAATCTATGTAAAACAGCCCACTGATCCGGTGTCACAAGTCTGAGACTCTAATACAAGGTTTCAACAATCTAATACAGAAATATGTCTAAAGAGCGAAATAATAAGTGGAGATAGAAGGAGAAATCAGGTCTGCGAATGCCATGCAACTACCTCAATAACTCCGATGAAAACAGAACGACATGAAAGCTCGCTCTATGCCTCAGGAATACCTGTACCTGCACACATTGTGCATGGAGTAATGTGAGCACTCTGACCCAGTGAGTAATAGCAATAAATAATGGCTGACAGTATGAAATCACGTAAAGGCACTAAGCAGTTCTATATCAAAGCAGTAAAATCATTTAAGCAGCAGTGAATGAAGAAAACTTGTGAAATTCTTTAAACCAGGTAAAACATATATAATCAGTATAAATCAACTCCTCAAGCATTTCAGTTCATTTATTCGTTCTTATCCTCAGTTCTCAATTCATATACTTCTCACGATAACCGAATCAATAAATATATATACCGCTGCGGCGTGCAGCCCGATCCGTATATCGCTGTGGCATACAGCTCGATCCATAATAATAATAGTCGACTGAGCTCACTGGGGGTGTGCAGACTCCGGAGGGGCTCCTTCAGCCCAACCGCTTTATAATTGTTGCGGCGTGCAGCCCGATCCATATAAGTAATTGCTTCTGCGTACAGCCCGATCCATAATATGTATAATATATATATCTGCTGCAGCATGCAACCCGATCCATATCATATAAAATATCCTTACTATTGGGTCCTCGACCCCTCTAAGTCATTTAAAAATCACAGCCTCTCGGGCATAATGTACGGTTGGGATCTCAACCCTCATATATCTTTCTAATTATGATTAACATTTCAAAAATCTGGTTCATATCATTCTTAAGTAATTGGAAACATGACTGAGGATACAAATTCTTTAACAAAATAAGTGAGAAAAACCAGTCAAAAATCCCCTAAGGGTTCTACAGGTCGGCACAAGGCCCCAAGCATGGCAACTAGCCCAATTCACAATAATAACGTATATATGTTTCAATAAAAAAAGTAGTAAAATATCGTTCGGGATGGACCAAGTCATTGAACCTCACGCTCGTAACACAGCGTGTATCTCAACTTAGTATAGCACTACGTTGTGCAAATTCAGTGTTTCAAACCCTCAGGACATCATTTAAAATCATGACTCACCTCAAACTGGCCAAAACTCTAGCTCTCTATGCCTTTGCCTCTCAAATTGGCCTCCACGCGCGTCGAATCTATCCAAAATCAGTACGAATACGTCACAATATGCTAAGGGAACAAAGCCCAAGCGAAAACATTCGAAAAATATCAAAAATCCCGAAATTAGCAAAACCCGAGCCCCGGGCCCACGTCTCGGAATTGGGTAAAATTTACATTTTCAGAATCCTTATACCCTCACGAGTCTAACCATACCAAAATTATCCAATTCCGATACCATTTGTCCTTCAAATCATCATTTTACATATTTGAAAGGTTTCACAATTTTCTCCCAAATTCCATCCCAAATCACGAATTAAATGATGAATTGAGTGATAGATTCATGTATTCTAGCCAAATCTGAGTTAAAATCACTTACCCCGATGAATTTCTTGAAAAACCTTCGAAAAATCGCCAAAATCCGAGCTGTCCTGGTCAAAATATTAAATAAAACCCAAAACCTCGTATTTAAAGGTACCCCCTCATATTTCATCTACCGCGGGCTGCACCAAAATGACCAAGGTCCGCGCAAGCCAGTGCGGTCTGCGCAAACACAACCGTGGCCGCACAGGCCATCCTCTGCAGTGACAGGCTTTAGTATTTTGGCTATAACGTTTCCTAGAAATGTCCAAATTACGATATCTTTACCTTTTTGGAAACTAGACACGAAGGGCTACAACTTTCGTTTTTTAATCACCTCAATATTCCTTGCCGATAAAAAGATATGAGCTTCCGAAGTTGGACTAGCGGGAAGGTTCTTCACCGCGGTCGCGCCCACTTTTGTGCGGTCCGCGCGACGCCTACCATGGCCGCGCCCGCTTTTGTGTGGTCCGCACAGCACTCACTGCGGGCGCCCTCATTTTTGTGCGGACCGTGTGAGTGAGTTCTGGGGCCTGCAACCCTTCTGGACCTGCTGCAACTATGATTTTCGGCCTAAAACATCCCGGAACCTACCTGGGACCCCCGAAACTTCAAACTAATTGTACCAACACATCCCATGACATCGTTCAACATTTCGGAACGCTTCCAACAACATCAAATCACCAATTTAACATAGGATTCAAGCCTAAGAACTCCAAGAACTCTTAAATTATGCTTTCGATCAAAAGGTCTATCAAATCTTGTCTGAATGACCTGAAATTTTGCACACACATCCCAAATGACACAACGAAGCTGCTGCAACTCTAAGAATTCCATTCCGACCCCTATATCAAAATCTCGCCTATCAACCGGAATTTGCCAAAATATCAATTTCGCCAAGTCAAGCCTAAATCTTCTCTACAACTCCAAAACCCATTCCGATCGTGCTCCTAAGTCACAAATCACCTCCCGAAGCTAACCGAACCATCGAAACTCACTTCCGAGCCTTCTAACACATAAGTGAATATCCAGTTGACTTTTCCAACTTAAGTCTTTTTAAAAGAGACTAAGTGTCTCATTTCTTACCAAATCCTCTCCGAACTCGAACTAATCAACCCGGTTATATAAAACACGGATAACGAAGCGTAAAGAAGCTGAAATGGGGGAAACGGAGCGGTACTCATATGACGACTGGCTGGGTCGTCACATCCTCCTTAACTTAAACAAATGTTCGTCCTCGAACGAGTCAAGAAATATACCTGAAGCCTCAAACAAATGAGGATATCTACTCTGTATCTCCCGCTCAGTCTCCCAAGTAGCCTCCTCCATGGGCCGACCTCTCCACTGCACTTTCACTAAAGTTATGTCCTTTGACCTCAACTTCCGAACTTGGCGACCCAAAATAGCTACTGGATCCACATCAAAGGTCAAACCATCATCCAACTAAACCGCGCTAAAGTCCAAAACATGAGACGGATCCCCAATATACTTCCGGAGCATAGAAACATGAAATACCGGATGCACACTCGACAGGTTGGGTGGCAAAGCAAGCTCATAAGCCACCTCCCCAATCCTCCGAAGCACCTCAAAAGGCCTAATGAACCGCGGACTCAACTGGCCTTTCTTCCCAAACCTCATAACACCCTTCATGGGTGAAACCTTCAGCAAAATCTTCTCACCAACCATATAGGACACATCTCGAACCTTCCGGTCCACATACTCTTTTGACGTGACTGAGCTGTACGAAGTCTTTCCTGAATCACCTTCACTTTCTCTAAGGCATCCTGAACCAAGTCTGTTCCCAACATACTAGCCTCACCAGGCTCGAACAAACCAACTGGAGATCTACACTGTCTCCCTTACAAGGCCTCATATGATGCCATCTGAATGCTGGACTGATAGCTGTTGTTATAGGCAAACTCTGCAAGCGGCAGAAACTCATCCCAAGAACCTCAGAAATCAATAACACAGGCACGCAATATGTCTTCCAGTATCTGAATAATGCGCTCAGATTGTCCATCCGTCTGAGGATGAAACGTTGTGCTCAACTTTACCTGAGTACCCAACTCTCTCTGCACGGCTCTCCAAAACTACAAAGTAAACTGAGTACCTCTATCTGAGATGATGGAAACCGGAACACCATGCAACCGAACAATCTCTTGGATATAAATCCCTGCCAACCACTCTGAAGAATATGTAGTACACACAGGAATGAAGCACGCAGACTTGGTCAGCCGATCCACAATCACCTAAATAGCATCAAACTTCTTCAAAGTACGAGGAAGTCCAACCACAAAGTCCATAGTGATCCTTTCCCACTTCCACTTGGGAATAACCATCTATTGAAGCAAGCCACCCGGTCTCTGATGCTCATATTTCACCTGCTGACAATTAAGACACCGAGCTACAAATCCCACAATATCTTTCTTCATTCTTTTCCACCAATAGTGCTGCCTCAAATCCTGATACATCTTCGCGGCACCCGGATGAATGGAATACTGCGAGCTATGGGCCTCCTCTAGAATCAACTCTCTAAGCCCATCCACATTGGGCACACAAATCCGGCCCTGCATCCTCAAAATACGATCATCACCGATAGTCACATCTCTGGCATCATCATGCTGAACTCTTTCCTTAAGGACATACAAATGAGGATCATCATACTGGCGCTCTCTGATGCGATCATATAAGGAAGACTGAGAAACCACACAAGCCAACACCTGACTAGGCTCCGAAATATCTAGTCTCACAAACTGATTGGCCAAGGCTTGAACATCAACTGCAAGGGGTCTCTCCCCAACTGGAATATATGCCAAACTCCCCATACTCACTGCCTTTCGGCTCAAAGAATTGACCACTAAATTGGCCTTTTCCGGACGATACAAAATAGTGATATCATAATCGTTAAGCAACTCCAACCATCTCCGCTGCCTCAAATTAAGATCCTTTTGCTTGAACAAATGCTGAAGACTACGATGATCAGTGAACACCTCACAAGATACGCCATACAAGAAATACCTCCAAATCTTCAATGCATGAACTATGGTAGCCAACTCCAAATCATGAACGGGGTAGTTCTTCTCATGGGGATTCAACTGACGAGAAGCATAAGCAATAACTCTACCCTCCTGTATCAACACACAACCAATCCCAACTCTCGAAGCATCACAATACACAGTATATAAACTTGAAGCTGATGGCAAAACCAACACTGGAGCTGTGGTCAAGGCTGTCTTAAGCTTCTGAAAGCTCTCCTTACACTCGTCCGACCATACAAATGGAGCACCCTTCTGAGTCAACTTGGTCAAGGGCGATGCAATGGATGAAAATCCATGAACAAACCAGTGATAATAACCTGCTAACCTAAGAAAGCTATGAATCTCTATGGCTGAGGACGGTCTAGGCCAACTCTGAACCGCCTCTATCTTCTTTGGGTCAACCTAAATACCCTCGCTGGACACCACGTGTCCTAAGAAAGCTACTTTACTGAGCCAAAACTCACACTTAGAGAACTTTGCATAAAGCTTCTCCTCTCTCAGTGTCTGCAACACAACTCTCAAATGCTCCGCGTGCTCCTCCTGACTATGCGAGTACACCAGGATATCATCAATGAATACTATAACGGACGAATCAAGATAACGCCGGAACACGCTGTTCATCAAATGCATGAATGCTGCTGGGGCATTGGTTAGCCCGAAAGACATAAGAAGAAACTCATAATGACCATATATGGTCCTGAAAGCAGTCTTAAGAATATCTGAATCCCTGATCTTCAATTGGTGATAGCCCGAACGGAGATCAATCTTGGAGAACACTCTCGCTCCCTGAAGCTGATCAAATGAATCATCAATGCGAGGAAAATGATACTTGTTCTTAATTGTTACTTTGTTCAATTGCCTATAATCGATGCACATTCTCATTGTGCCATCCTTCTTCTTCACAAACAGAACAGGCGCACCCCAAGGTGACACACTAGGCCGAATGAACCCCTTATCTAGGAGTTCTTGAAGCTGTTCTTTCAATTCCTTCAACTCTGCTGGTACCATACAATACGATGGAATAGAAATGGGCTGAGTGCCCGGAACCAGGTTAATACCAAAATCAATATCCCTGTCCGGTGGCATGCCCGATAGGTCTGCACTAAGATGTGCAAATCTGGGGTTTCAAACCCTCAAGATATCATTTACAATCATTACTCACTGAGTTAGAGTACACATTTTACTCCCTACACCTTGTGTGCAGATGAAGGTATTTATACACCCGGTAGCGAGTTTTGAGCCGATCAGAGGTTAAGTTATTGGAGTTTAGCAAGGTGACCGCCAGCGTTCGCGGTACCACATTTCTTCCTTTTGTTTATCAGTCCTATTTTGTATAATTCAGACAGTGTAGTTGTATTTATACTCCAATAGATGCTCATGACTTGTGACACCCCGGTTTGGGCTGTGTCGGGATTGTTTCTTCTATTGTCATCATTATTTTCAGCAAATTATGGCTATTATATCATGTTTAGAACTGTTTATGATATTTAACTGTTTAAAAGAAATGTTCCGTTTTGGTCTACCTGGCCTTGTCTTCACGAGAGGCGCCATCACGACCGGGTTTGGGAATTTGGTCGTGACAATTACCATTAAGGTTCCTGCCAATGGTAATCTTCTGAAGAAGTCAGGACAAGCTGACGTATGGTTGAAACCTTTTATTGGTCCGGTCGAAAAGTTCAAGCAAGAAAGTCATAGTTCTTTGACTTGGATGAATGGCATCCTGCAATCATCATTGAAGGTATTGACTTCTTTTCATGTTCTACTCTATTTTCCTTTTGCTAAGATTCTTATCCCTTTTTTATGTAGATCAATCTCATCAGTACGGAGGTGATGAATAGGGTTTCCCATACAGAGCAATTGATGTATGATTACTAGATTGAGGCAGATAATTCAAAAGGGCAATATGAAAGTCTTCAGCTTGAGAAGAAAGTTTTAGAATAAAACAAATGTACCTTAGAGCAGCAACTAAGAGTCATGACATCAGAGCTAGCAGTTGAGAAAGCTTCTTACAACCAGGCGGGCAAGGATAAAAACCTCCTCGACTCATCTTTGATGAACAACTCTCCAAAGATACTCAAGAGATTAGAGGTCTGAAGGCCTTGTTGAATGAGAAAGAAGTTTATGTTGGTGAGCTTGTTCAAACACTCACCCAGACCCAAAAAGATCTCCGAGTGTCTTCTGATAAGGTCAAGTTCTTGGAGAGTTCACTTTCCCCCCTTACAGTCTTCTTATGATGTTGTTTTAGCTGAGAGGGAGGAACTCAAAAGTGAAATTGATCATTGGGAAAGAGACTACGAGGCTCTTGAGGACAAGGCTGATGTTGAATTAAGTTGGGCCATTTTGAACACGCGCCATGATACCCTTATGGAGGTTAGCCAAGAAGGTTTAACTTGGATGCTGAGTTAGCAAAGATTAAAGAGACCATCCAAAGTTTCTCTTCACCCATGGCTTATACTCCCGTGAATGTTGAAGCTAATCCTAGTGCGGTGGATGTACCAGCTCGTTCTGACCAAATCGAGCCTTCTGTTGCTGATGATGCCGTCTTGAATTCTTCTTCAGAACATGCTCCATAGTAAAAGTTTATTTGTGAAATTTGACTTTCTCTTTTTTTGTTTTGTTGGTGGAATGTTTGGTAGTTTTACCTCTGGTCCCATTTAGGGGTAATGTTTTTGGTAACAACATATCCCCAGGTCTTTTCGGGTATTTATAATGACAATTAGTTTAAAACTAAGTTCATACTTAGTTTCAACTTAATATTATAAAGTTTTTGCTTCAACTTAATGCTTTTGACTTTGAGTCTCTGTTATACTTTTTGCCCTTATCTTGTTTATAAGTTCAGGGTCTTGCTTCTATTTAATTTTAATATGCGGGTTTTCGTTTTACCCTTTTAACTTTTTGCATTTTAGAAATGATTAATTAATTTCATGGATTTTTGAATCAAACATGAATTATAAAAGAGGGCCCTTGTATATACGACACTTAATGAAGAAGATATATCAACTTCATAATGGTGTAAACCTACGAAAGGAGAAATAGGAACACACATGTTTCTTGGAATAACTTTGATAAAGTTTTCATTCGAACTTTTTCAAGCTTAAATAACATCTTACATGTATTTAAATATCTTCTATAACTCTTCCGTAACTGTTTTATTTAGAATAGATTTGTAAAAAAAATCCAAGGGTTTCTTTATGACCCATAGCTAAATACTGCCTTTAACCTAAACATTCGTAGGAGTTTGAAATTTGTATCCACGAGTGTATTCATCATAGGATTTGGGAACATGCTTGCATTTTTTTGGCTCGTGACTTTTCTCTAAACTTGATATTTGTTTAGTAGACTTTAGGCTTGACATGAAATTTATTGTTTCTGCCTTCTTTGCCTTCCTTATACATATATCATATGTATATTATATAGTCCCCCAAGTGTTTTAGCTTTGAAGTATGTAATCTCGAGCACTTGATTATTCCTTCCATTCGGTCCTTTTCTTGAAAAGGAAAATCATACGGGACTCGGTGGTACAATTTTAGATGAAGACTGCTTAAACCATTATATTTCCATCAGAATAGTTGTAACCCTAGATCGGGAATTATGTTCTTTCCACGCGTCTTTCAGGTCGTAATTCATCATCTGGTGTCTTCTTCTTCGTGTTCGCGAAGGAACTCTCGTGAACGCGAAGAGTGAACTAGAGTTGTGTGGAAAAATATTCTTCCAAAACGTGAAGGCTAGGTCGCGAACGCTAAGCAACGGGGGAATTACCTTTCGCGGACGCAACCAGCCTATCGCGAATGCGAAGGCCTGGGGACTGGGGGAGGGGAAGAGACCTATACTATTTGCGAATGAGGCACATGGCTTGCAAACGTGTAGGCTGGTGGGAATAAGCCTTCGCGAACGTGAAGAGTATCTCGAAAATGCGTAGGCTAATTGAGTCGCTGCTTCGCGATCGCGGCAAGCCCATCACGAATGCGAAGAAGGCCTGACGCCTGTGACTTAAAACAGAATAGTGACGGGATTTTTTCCAAGATTTCATAACTCTTTCATTAGAACTCAGCCTAGGAGCTATTTTGAAGGGAAAACACAACACCAAATCATAGGTTTGTACTCTTTAACTTATTTTCTTCCATTTCTAACATCACCCATTGAATTACTAGCCCTAATCTTTGTTCTTTCATGGTAGAAAACTAGGTATTTAGGAAGAATTGGGGATTTAGACCTCAATTTGAGGTCGTATTCCAAAACCAATTGTATATCCGAGCTGGGGGTGAATGGGCAAATGGATTTTGGTCCGAACCTCAGGTTCTGACCAACCAGGCACGATGTTGATTTTTGACTTTTGGGGGAAAGTTTGATAAAATCTAAATTTATGCATTGTAGTTGGTTCCTTTAGCAATAATTCATATTATTGAGTTAATTGTGGCTAGATACGAGTGGTTTGAAGGTGAATTCTAGAGGAAAAGCGGTAATTGAGCATTGAGTGGCCCGCAAAGCGAGGTAAGTGTCATGTCTAACTTTGACTCGAGGGATTAGGAACCCTTGGCTTATTTGCTATATGAAATCCATGTGAGCGGTGTATTGGTGAGGTGACAAGTAGCTATTCGCTGCCAGTTTACCTATTCTATCTGTTTTTTTCCCGTTCCTCTCATATTGTCTCATTTCCTGTCATAATTGCTACATGTTTTACTTGTATTTCCTTGCATAATTGCTGCTTGTTAGGGATTGTTTCTCTTTGCTGAGAGTATTAGTTATTTCGTAGTTCCGTTGCCTCCTATTATTTGCTTAAATTGGTTATCGCTGCTTTCAAGGCATATTCTGGATTGATCTCACTGAGTAGTAATACTTGTGTAACGTCTCATAGTGCATAAGCTCCCTAAATGTTTTGGTTTGAAGTTGAGCCTTGTGAAGAGTTATGTGATTTGAATTGTTTAGTTTCTGTACTTGTTGAGTAACTGATATTAATATGGTGGGATCGGGTTACGTTCCACAACAGGTAGAATAAAGGTGAGGAGGAATAAGGTTGAAATGATATATAAGGCGGGATCAGATTGCACGTCGCAACAGGTGTAATTAGGGTGGATTGTGGTTAAATAAGGATGAACTGTGATTGTGATTATTATGATATGGTGGGATCAAGTTGCACACTGCAATAACCTTTATGCTTATATTTTTCTTTGACTGTGTTAGCTGAACGGTAGTCTTAAATTGCACTTAAGGATTGGTATTAGCTGAACACCGATGATATGCTTCGACAACTGTATTAACATCTTGCAAGTTACTAGTCTATTTTATCATGTATTCTTTCTGCTTTTATTATACATTGTATGCAGGTTATATTGTGATTGCCCTGCCGTAGCCTCGTCACTCCTTTTTCGAGGTTAGGCTCGGCACTTACCAATGCATGGGGTCGGTTGTACTGATACTGCACTCTGCACTTCCTGTGCAAATTTTGGAGTAGGTCGTGCTGATCGAGAGGTTGGCTGTAGGATTCACTTGCTTGGAGACCCAAGGTAGTCTTGTTGGCATCCGTAGGCCATGGCGTCCCCTTCTATGCTCCATACTTTACTGTTTTCCTTATTTCGAAACAGTTGTATTTTCTTTCGGACAAATACTTGCAGTAACATTTTAGAATATTCGTGGATTGTGACTCCGGATTCTGGGTAGTAATAGTATATAATCAAAGTGGCTATTTATATACTTCCGCATTCATCACAACTTGTTTTAGCTTTTTTATTGTTAATCACTAAAACATAAATGAATTGGCTAATAAAACTCTAATGTTGGCTTGCCTAGCAAGTGTGATATTAGACGTCATCACGGTCCCGATGGTGGGAATTTGGGTCGTGAGAAGTTGGCATCAGATCACTAGGTTGCCTAGGTCTCACGATTCACGAACAGGCTTAGTAGAGTCTGGAGGATCGGTACGGAGATGTCTATATTTATCTTCCAGAGGCTATAGAGTTTAGGAATAATTTCACTTCTATTCTTCTATTGTGCGATTTTGTTCTCTCATTGCTAATCGAACTCTTATACTCTTGTTTCTTCGCAGATGGCGAGGACACGTACTACATATTTAGCTAAGCAGTATCCAAAGCCCCCAGTGGCAGCTCTTACGAGGGGTAGAGGTTGAGGCCGAGGCCGTACCAGAGGCCGAGGCATGGGCAGGGCTCAGCCTAGAGCTCAAGCAGCAGCACAAGGGGCGGAGCCTCAGGTGGAGCTTGATGAGGAGGCTCCAGCCCAGACCATTCCAGCAGGACTAGCTCAGGTCCTGGAGGGGTTCATCGTCATCCCGGTACTTTAGGATGCTTTGGTCTGTCTAGTGGGCCTCATGGAGAGTGTGGCACAGTAGGCACATTTCCTTTAGTACCAACCATATCTCGGGCTAGGGGAGGAGCACAGACTCCCGCTACCCATACTCCGGAGCATATGGCTCCTCAATTTCAAACTTCAGCAGCTCAGCCCATTGGGGTAGTTTAGTCAGGTGTTGCAACACAGACTAGTGATGGATTGGCTATGTCTTCTCAGGCTTTGTGGAGATTGGATCTGAGTCACAAGTAGAATACATACCCGATCAGCCAGAAACCTTCCATTTGAGCTCATCCAGGAGAAAATCACAATTAATAACATGTTCCACACACCGGTAGGAAATATACACCTCGAACCATGGTAGAAACCATTGAGAACACCTTGAAACCCCTTTACACATAACCAAGCCATAAGAATTGAATCTTCCTAACATAAATGACAGGAGAGGGGGAAGATTACGTAGTCTAGGGTCGGTTTCTATTCGAGGTTCTTCTTCTTCTCTACCTAGTTTCACTCCTCCTTCATCTTCTCGAACTAGGGATTCTCTAACACGCAGGTCTTCTGCCAGAAGTGGAGATTCTAATGAGCCAATCCGTGAACCTACAGTAGACGAGATTATCCTTTCTGAACTTTCTTTTTATACTGATAGAGAATCGATTAGGAACCACGTTTCCTCTATGTCCTCTTATGATTGTGCCGATATTTACCCTTCACAAATTACTGAAGGTTTGATCTCTGTTATTCGTAGAGATTGCCATTGTAGGTTCGATTTCCCCATTCTGATCCCTAATGCAAATCAAAGGATTGCTTCTTTCAAGGTGGGCTTTTCTTTTGTGTATACATACCCTTTTACATTGGACTTTAGACTTCCTATTGATCTAGTTATCATTGAATTCTGTCTCTTCTTCAATGTGTGTTTAGGACAAATTGGTCTTATTGTATGGAAGGCTGTTGCATGTTTAAGGTATTTGGCTAATTTGACTCAATTTCCTTTCACCTTCTTTCATCTAATCCACCTCTACTCCCCTAAGTTATTTTGTCATGGGATTTTTACTTTGGTGGCGAGGAGTATGAGGGTATTAGTCATCCCTGAGAACGATAAAGACCGTGGCTGGTACGCCCGATTTATTGCTGCTCCTACGTTAGGGTTAGTAGGTGAAGAAAATATGCCATTCTATGAAAAGTAAAATTTTGCACGTAAGCTTTCTTTACAACTTTCTCTCTTTTCTTTTCTTTTTTAAAAAGGGTTGTACTTTTTGTGACTGTTTCATTTTTCTTTTTTCAGCAACCATGGGAACTATTGAAGAGATTCCCAATTTCCGTGGTTGGGTAGAGAAATTATTGATCATTGCTCCAATGGAAGTTAGATCTTAGAAGTACCTCTTAAACATGTTTGGTTGGAAGGTTAAAACTCACGGTAAATTTTTATTCTTTTCCTTTTATTTTTATTCATTATTTCTTTAGAATGTATTTAACCCTTCTTTTTATCAGGGTTTCCTATTCGTGGTGTAAGTGCTGAGTCGATCGCAGCTTCTAGATTTTTTTTGGCAAGAGCTCAGGAGATAATCTTGAGTTCTTCATCGAAAAAGAAAGCTGACATACCCTAGGATTTTGAAGACGAGGAGGAACGAGATGGAAGTTCTTTGGTTAAAAAGCCGCGGGCTAGAAGACGCATCATTTCGGATGATGAAGTTACTACTCCTCATTTTGTTCCCATGACCGAGCCTGTTGAAGCCACTTTGGTGAGTTCTAACAAGAGACTCCCATGGCAGCCCGTGACTCTTATGAACAAGTTTTTTTGTATGGGTTTGATAATGAAGGCTTTGATTTGGTGTCTGAGGAAGTACCTTTTGCCTCTATCCCTGTATTTATCCCAATAGAACGCACTTTGCCTGTTCTTACTGCTGCTATTTCTGCTCCGCTCAAGCCATTATGATTTCCTCTACAGTCCTTACTACTAATATTTCTCGAACTGATGTTGGTTCTTCAATTGGAAGTAGAGTGATGAAGCAAATTACTGTCACGATCCCAACCCCGGCCGTGATGGCGCCGTACACAATGCTAGGCAAGCCCGACTAATTAACATCTCACAATCTCTTTCTTTATAATTCAATACCAATTTTTGGGATTTAATACCAATTTAATATAAATATAAGTATGAATTTTAACAGGTGAAATGTGCGGAAACCATAATCACGAAAAATCTATGTAAAACAGCCAACTGATCCGGTGTCACAAGTCTGAGACTCTAATACAAGGTTTCAACAATCTAATACAGAAATATGTCTAAAGAGCGAAATAATAAGTGGAGATAGAAGGAGAAATCAGGTCTGCGAATGTCATGCAGCTACCTCAATAACTCCGATGAAAACAGAACGACATGAAAGCTCGCTCTATGCCTCAGGAATACCTGTACCTGCACACATTGTGCAGGAGTAATGTGAGCACTCTGACCCAGTGAGTAATAGCAATAAATAATGGCTGACAGTATGAAATCACGTAAAGGCACTAAGCAGTTCTATATCAAAGCAGTAAAATCATTTAAGCAGCAGTGAATAAAGAAAACTTGTGAAATTCTTTAAACCAGGTAAAACATATATAATCAGTATAAATCAACTCCTCAAGCATTTCAGTTCATTTATTCGTTCTTATCCTCAGTTCTCAATTCATATACTTCTCACGATAACCGAATCAATAAATATATATACCGCTGCGGCGTGCAGCCCGATCCGTATATCGCTGTGGCATACAGCTCGATCCATAATAATAATAGTCGACTGCGCTCACTGGGGGTGTGCAGACTCCGGAGGGGCTCCTTCAGCCCAAGCGCTTTATAATTGTTGCGGCGTGCAGCCCGATCCATATAAGTAAATGTTGCGGCGTGCAGCCCGATCCATAATATGTATAATATATATATATCTGCTGCAGCATGCAACCCGATCCATATCATATAAAATATCCTTACTATTGGGTCCTCGACCCCTCTAATTCATTTAAAAATCACAGCCTCTCGGGCATAATGTACGGTTGGGATCTCAACCCTCATATATCTTTCTAATTATGATTAACATTTCAAAAATCTGGTTCATATCATTCTTAAGTAATTGGAAACATGACTGAGGATACAAATTCTTTAACAAAATAAGTGAGAAAAACCAGTCAAAAATCCCCTAAGGGTTCTACAGGTCGGCACAAGGCCCCAAGCATGGCAACTAGCCCAATTCACAATAATAACGTATATATGTTTCAATAAAAAAAGTAGTAAAATATCGTTCGGGATGGACCAAGTCATTGAACCTCACGCTCGTAACACAGCGTGTATCTCAACTTAGTATAGCACTACGTTGTGCAAATTCAGGGTTTCAAACCCTCAGGACATCATTTAAAATCATGACTCACCTCAAACTGGCCAAAACTCTAGCTCTCTATGCCTTTGCCTCTCAAATTGGCCTCCACGCGCGTCGAATCTATCCAAAATCAGAACGAATACGTCACAATATGCTAAGGGAACAAAGCCCAAGCGAAAACATTCGAAAAATATCAAAAATCCCGAAATTAGCAAATCCCGAGCCCCGGGCCCACGTCTCGGAATTGGGTAAAATTTACATTTTCAGAATCCTCATACCCTCACGAGTCTAACCATACCAAAATTATCCAATTCCGATACCATTTGTCCTTCAAATCATCATTTTACATATTTGAAAGGTTTCACAATTTTCTCCCAAATTCCATCCCAAATCACGATTTAAATGATGAATTGAGTGATAGATTCATGTATTCTAGCCAAATCTGAGTTAAAATCACTTACCCCGATGAATTTCTTGAAAAACCTTCGAAAAATCGCCAAAATCCGAGCTGTCCTGGTCAAAATATTAAATAAAACCCAAAACCTCGTATTTATAGATACCCCCTCAGATTTCAGCTACCGCGGGCCGCACCAAAATGACCAAGGTCCGCGCAAGCCAGTGCGGTCTGCGCAAACACAACCGTGGCCGCACAGGCCTTCCTCTGCAGTGATAGGCTTTAGTATTTTGGCTATAACGTTTCCTAGAAATGTCCAAATTACGATATCTTTACCTTTTTGGAAACTAGACACGAAGGGCTACAACTTTCGTTTTTTAATCACCTCAATATTCCTTGCCGATAAAAAGATATGAGCTTCCGAAGTTGGACTAGCGGGAAGGTTCTTCACCGCGGTCGCGCCCACTTTTGTGCGGTCCGCGCGACGCCTACCATGGCCGCGCCCGCTTTTGTGTGGTCCGCACAGCACTCACTGCGGGCGCCCTCATTTTTGTGCGGACCGTGTGAGTGAGTTCTGGGGCCTGCAACCCTTCTGGACCTGCTGCAACTATGATTTTCGGCCTAAAACATCCCGGAACCTACCTGGGACCCCCGAAACTTCAAACTAATTGTACCAACACATCCCATGACATCGTTCAACATTTCGGAACGCTTCCAACAACATCAAATCACCAATTTAACATAGGATTCAAGCCTAAGAACTCCAAGAACTCTTAAATTATGCTTTCGATCAAAAGGTCTATCAAATCTTGTCTGAATGACCTGAAATTTTGCACACACATCCCAAATGACACAACGAAGCTGCTGCAACTCTAAGAATTCCATTCCGACCCCTATATCAAAATCTCGCCTATCAACCGGAATTTGCCAAAATATCAATTTCGCCAAGTCAAGCCTAAATCTTCTCTACAACTCCAAAACCCATTCCGATCGTGCTCCTAAGTCACAAATCACCTCCCGAAGCTAACCGAACCATCGAAACTCACTTCCGAGCCTTCTAACACATAAGTGAATATCCAGTTGACTTTTCCAACTTAAGTCTTTTTAAAAGAGACTAAGTGTCTCATTTCTTACCAAATCCTCTCCGAACTCGAACTAATCAACCCGGTTATATAAAACACGGATAACGAAGCGTAAAGAAGCTGAAATGGGGGAAACGGAGCGGTACTCATATGACGACTGGCTGGGTCGTCACATCCTCCTTAACTTAAACAAATGTTCGTCCTCGAATGAGTCAAGAAACATACCTGAAGACTCAAACAAATGAGGATATCTACTCTGTATCTCCCGCTCAGTCTCCCAAGTAGCCTCCTCCACGGGCCGACCTCTCCACTGCACTTTCACTAAAGTTATGTCCTTTGACCTCAACTTCCGAACCTGGCGACCCAAAATAGCTACTGGATCCACATCAAAGGTCAAACCATCATCCAACTAAACCGCGCTAAAGTCCAAAACATGAGACGGATCCCCAATATACTTCCGGAGCATAGAAACATGAAATACCGGATGCACACTCGACAGGTTGGGTGGCAAAGCAAGCTCATAAGCCACCTCCCCAATCCTCTGAAGCACCTCAAAAGGCCTAATGAACCGCGGACTCAACTTGCCTTTCTTCCCAAACCTCATAACACCCTTCATGGGTGAAACCTTCAGCAAAATCTTCTCACCAACCATATAGGACACATCTCGAACCTTCCGGTCCACATACTCTTTTGACGTGACTGAGCTGTACGAAGTCTTTCCTGAATCACCTTCACTTTCTCTAAGGCATCCTGAACCAAGTCTGTTCCCAACATACTAGCCTCACCAGGCTCGAACAAACCAACTGGAGATCTACACTGTCTCCCTTACAAGGCCTCATATGATGTCATCTGAATGCTGGACTGATAGCTGTTGTTATAGGCAAACTCTGCAAGCGGCAGAAACTCATCCCAAGAACCTCCGAAATCAATAACACAGGCGCGCAATATGTCTTCCAGTATCTGAATAATGCGCTCAGATTGTCCATCCGTCTGAGGATGAAACGTTGTGTTCAACTCTACCTGAGTACCCAACTCTCTCTGCACGGCTCTCCAAAACTGCAAAGTAAACTGAGTACCTCTATCTGAGATGATGGAAACCGGAACACCATGCAACCGAACAATATCTTGGATATAAATCCCTGCCAACCGCTCTGAAGAATAGGTAGTACACACAGGAATGAAGCACGCAGACTTGGTCAGCCGATCCACAATCACCCAAATAGCATCAAACTTCTTCAAAGTACGAGGAAGTCCAACCACAAAGTCCATAGTGATCTTTTCCCACTTCCACTTGGGAATAACCATTTATTAAAGCAAGCCACCCGGTCTCTGATGCTCATATTTCACCTGCTGACAATTAAGACACCGAGCTACAAATCCCACAATATCTTTCTTCATTCTTTTCCACCAATAGTGCTGCCTCAAATCCTGATACATCTTCGCGGCACCCGGATGAATGGAATACTGCGAGCTATGGGCCTCCTCTAGAATCAACTCTCTAAGCCCATCCACATTGGGCACACAAATCCGGCCCTGCATCCTCAAAATACCATCATCACCGATAGTCACATCTCTGGCATCATCATGCTGAAACTGTCCTTAAGGACATACAAATGAGGATCATCATACTGGCGCTCTCTGATGCGATCATATAAGGAAGACCGAGAAACCACACAAGCCAACACCCGACTAGGCTCCGAAATATCTAGTCTCACAAACTGATTGGCCAAGGCTTGAACATCAACTGCAAGGGGTCTCTCCCCAACTGGAATATATGCCAAACTCCCCATACTCACTGCCTTTCGGCTCAAAGCATCGACCACTAAATTGGCCTTTTCCGGATGATACAAAATAGTGATATCATAATCGTTAAGCAACTCCAACCATCTCCGCTACCTCAAATTAAGATCTTTTTGCTTGAACAAATGCTGAAGACTACGATGATCAGTGAACACCTCACAAGATACGCCATACAAGAAATACCTCCAAATCTTCAATGCATGAACTATGGTAGCCAACTCCAAATCATGAACGGGGTAGTTCTTCTCATGGGGCTTCAACTGACGAGAAGCATAAGCAATAACTCTACCCTCGTGTATCAACACACAACCAATCCCAACTCTCGAAGCATCACAATACACAGTATATAAACTTGAAGCTGATGGCAAAACCAACACTAGAGCTGTGGTCAAGGCTGTCTTAAGCTTCTGAAAGCTCTCCTCACACTCGTCCGACCATACAAATGGAGCACCCTTCTAAGTCAACTTGGTCAAGGGCGATGCAATGGATGAAAATCCATGAACAAACCAGTGATAATAACCTGCTAACCCAAGAAAGCTATGAATCTCTATGGCTGAGGACGGTCTAGGCCAACTCTGAACCGCCTCTATCTTCTTTGGGTCAACCTAAATACCCTCGCTGGACACCACGTGTCCTAAGAAAGCTACTTTACTGAGCCAAAACTCACACTTGAAGAACTTTGCATAAAGCTTCTCCTCTCTCAGTCTCTGCAACACAACTCTCAAATGCTCCACGTGCTCCTCCTGACTATGCGAGTACACCAGGATATCATCAATGAATACTATAACGGACGAATCAAGATAACGCCGGAACACTCTGTTCATCAAATGCATGAATGCTGCTGGGGCATTGGTTAGCCCGAAAGACATAAGAAGAAACTCATAATGACCATATATGGTCCTGAAAGCAGTCTTAAGAATATCTGAATCCCTGATCTTCAATTGGTGATAGCCCGAACGGAGATCAATCTTGGAGAACACTCTCGCTCCCTGAAGCTGATCAAATGAATCATCAATGCGAGGAAAAGGATACTTGTTCTTAATTGTTACTTTGTTCAATTGCCTATAATCGATGCACATTCTCATTGTGCCATCCTTCTTCTTCACAAACAGAACGGGCGCACCCCAAGGTGACACACTAGGCCAAATGAACCCCTTATCTAGGAGTTCTTGAAGCTGTTCTTTCAATTCCTTCAACTCTGCTGGTACCATACAATACGACGGAATAGAAATGGGCTGAGTGCCCGGAACCAGGTTAATACCAAAATCAATATCCCTGTCCGGTGGCATGCCCGATAGGTCTGCACTAAGATGTGCAAATCTGGGGTTTCAAACCCTCAAGATATCATTTACAATCATTACTCACTGAGTTAGAGTACACATTTTACTCCCTACACCTTGTGTGCAGATGAAGGTATTTATACACCCGGTAGCGAGTTTTGAGCCGATCAGAGGTTAAGTTATTGGAGTTTAGCAAGGTGACCGCCAGCGTTCGCGGTACCACATTTCTTCCTTTTGTTTATCAGTCCTATTTTGTATAATTCAGACAGTGTAGTTGTATTTATACTCCAATAGATGCTCATGACTTGTGACACCCCGGTTTGGGCTGTGTCGGGATTGTTTCTTCTATTGTCATCATTATTTTCAGCAAATTATGGCTATTATATCATGTTTAGAACTGTTTATGATATTTAACTGTTTAAAAGAAATGTTCCGTTTTGGTCTACCTGGCCTTGTCTTCACGAGAGGCGCCATCACGACCGGGTTTGGGAATTTGGTCGTGACAATTACCATTAAGGTTCCTGCCAATGGTAATCTTCTGAAGAAGTCAGGACAAGCTGACGTATGGTTGAAACCTTTGATTGGTCTGGTCGAAAAGTTCAAGCTAGAAAGTCATAGTTCTTTGACTTGGATGAATGGCATCCTGCAACCATCATTGAAGGTATTGACTTCTTTTCATGTTCTACTCTATTTTCCTTTTGCTAAGATTCTTATCCCTTTTTTTATGTAGATCAATCTCATCAGTACGGAGGTGATGAATAGGGTTTCCCATACAGAGAAATTGATGTATGATTACTAGATTGAGGCAAATAATTGAAAAGGGCAATATGAAAGTCTTCAGCTTGAGAAGAAAGTTTTAGAATAAAACAAATGTACCTTAGAGCAGCAGCTAAGAGTCATGGCATCAGAGCTAGCAGTTGAGAAAGCTTCTTACAACCAGGCGGGCAAGGATAAAAACCTCCTCGACTCATCTTTGCTGAACAACTCTCCAAAGATACTCAAGAGATTAGAGGTCTGAAGGCCTTGTTGAATGAGAAAGAAGTTTATGTTGGTGAGCTTGTTCAAACACTCACCCAGACCCAAAAAGATCTCCGAGTGTCTTCTGATAAGGTCAAGTTCTTGGAGAGTTCACTTTCCCCCCTTACAGTCTTCTTATGATGTTGTTTTAGCTGAGAGGGAGGAACTCAAAAGTGAAATTGATCATTGGGAAAGAGACTACGAGGCTCTTGAGGACAAGGCTGATGTTGAATTAAGTTGGGCCATTTTGAACACGCGCCATGATACCCTTATGGAGGTTAGCCAAGAAGGTTTAACTTGGATGCTGAGTTAGCAAAGATTAAAGAGACCATCCAAAGTTTCTCTTCACCCATGGCTTATACTCCCGTGAATGTTGAAGCTAATCCTGGTGCGGTGGATGTACCGGCTCGTTCTGACCAAATCGAGCCTTCTGTTGCTGATGATGCCGTCTTGAATTCTTCTTCAGAACATGCTCCATAGTAAAAGTTTATTTGTGAAATTTGACTTTCTCTTTTTTTGTTTTGTTGGTGGAATGTTTGGTAGTTTTACCTCTGGTCCCATTTAGGGGTAATGGTTTTTGGTAACAACATATCCCCAGGTCTTTTCGGGTATTTATAATGACAATTAGTTTAAAACTAAGTTCATACTTAGTTTCAACTTAATATTATAAAGTTTTTGCTTCAACTTAATGCTTTTGACTTTGAGTCTCTGTTATACTTTTTGCCCTTATCTTGTTTATAAGTTCAGGGTCTTGCTTCTATTTAATTTTAATATGCGGGTTTTCGTTTTACCCTTTTAACTTTTTGCATTTTAGAAATGCTTAATTAATTTCATGGATTTTTGAATCAAACATGAATTATAAAAGAGGGCCCTTGTATATACGACACTTAATGAAGAAGATATATCAACTTCATAATGGTGTAAACCTACGAAAGGAGAAATAGGAACACACATGTTTCTTGGAATAACTTTGATAAAGTTTTCATTCGAACTTTTTCAAGCTTAAATAACATCTTACATGTATTTAAATATCTTCTATAACTCTTCCGTAACTGTTTTATTTAGAATAGATTTGTAAAAAAAATCCAAGGGTTTCTATCACGACCCAAAATCCCAACCCGATCGTGACGGCGCCTCTCGTGAGGACAAGGCCAGCCAATCAACAAAACAGTACATCTCTTTATAATTACTTAGCAGGAATAAGTCTAAATCATGAGCAATATAATCTTAAATGCAAAATAAACGTGATAGAACAAGGAAAACCATCCCAACTCAGCCCGAAATCGGGGTGTCACGAGTCATGAGCTACTACAGAGTTTACTAATATTTTACAAAGTATGGAATTATCATAAATAACAAAGATAAGGGAGAAAACGAGACTGCGGACGTCAACAACTACCTCGTTACTCCTAGTCACTGCCTGGTCTGGAAAGAATCAGCGCTCAGGAACGAATTCAGCTCTGCCTGTATCTGCACACATGGTGCAGGGAGTAATGTGAGTACTCCGACCCAGTGAGTAATAAAAATAAATAACGACTGAAAACATGAAATCTCATAACGGCACAATATAGCGCTATCCCAAGCAGTAAAATCAGTTATACAATAAAACAGTGAGTATCAGATAATTCTTCTTTTAAAACAGTGAAGCCAATTAATTTCCACAGTAAGGATAAATTAAAGGCTTGCCCCTCGAGCTCAATATGTAAATATCAGTATGGTATCAGCCCCTTGGGCTCACTCCCAACTCACCAACACACAACATCAGCCCCTCGGGCTCACTCCCAACTCACCAGCACACAATATCAGCCCTTCGGGCTCACTCCCAATTCACCACACATAAGCAACTGCCTCTCGGGCCCACTTCCAACTCACCTGGGTACCCTGCACTCACTAGGGGTGTGTACAGACTCTGGAGGGGCTCCTACAGCCCAAGCACAATATCAATAGGCCTGAAAGCCTTCACACATCACACACGAGGCCTGAAAGCCTCCTCATAAAACACTCGAGGCCTGAAAGCCTCCTTACACCACTCAACATATCCTCACGTATGGCCCTCGGCCTCAATCATTCCAGAAAATAATCATAAGCCTCTTGGGCATCAGTAAAACAATAGTGCTCTGCTCAACAGCATTATAAATATCATTAAATCTCGAGTTGAGTATAAATGTAGTTGAGTTCACAAAGTAATATAATTCAATTGGACTGAGTTCAAATAATATTTCAATTCGTGAGGAAAATAGTGATGTAAATTCACAAAAGATTTCAGATAATTGGCACGAAGCCCAAATATGGCAATAAGCCCCAATCATAGTGAAAAACAATAAATCTTTATCAATTACGCGGTAAAAATATCAACTGGGATGGACCAAGTCACAATCCCCAATAGTAAATGACCCCGCGCTCGTCATACAATGCGTGTCTCATCTCAACATAGCAGTATGTTGTGTAATCCGAGGTTTCAAACCCTTAGTGCATCATTTAAAATCATTACTCACCTCGAACCGGTGAAATCTATAGCTTGCGATGCCTTTGCCCCTGAAATCGGCCTCCACACGCGTCGAATCTAACCAAAATCAGAGCGAATACATCACAATATGCTAAGGGAACAATACCCAATCGAAAATACTCGAAAAACACTAAACATCACGAAGTTGGCAAAACCCGAGCCTCGAGCCCACTTCTCGAAAAATTACGAAAGTCATATCACCGGATTCCTTGTCTTGCCACAAGTCCGTACATATAAAATTTACCAAAATCGTAGTTTAAGTGACCCCTCAAATATTCAAATCTTATTTTCAAATCTCTAGGCCTAAATCCTCAATTTACTCCTCAAAAACATGTAATCTAGTCGGATTATTCGATGATAATTCAATATTATGGAGTAAAAATGATCACAAGTGACTTACCTCAAGATTTCCCGTGAATTTTTGCTCAAAATTGCCCAAAATCCGAGCTCCAAATCGTCAAAAATGGAAAAATCTCCCGAACTTAACATTCTGTCCGGAACTGTTCACGCGCGGGTACTGTTCACTGATGCAGAAAATACAGCAGCTTTTAAGAAATTTGCAGCACAACCATGTTTCACTAAAATGGCTCTAACTCCATCACAAGAACTCGGAATTAGACGATTCTTGTTCTTATGAGTCACAAATAATAATACGAACACAACCCTTCAATCAAAACTCAATTCAGAGCTCGTTTGCCCAGTTCAATACCCATTTCGCTCGTTAAACGATTAACTCACATTTCACGTCAAAAACCCAATCACGACTTGGTGAAATTAAACCAAAATTTTCAGATCAGTCCTATAATTCTTGATTTAAATTCTGAAAGTCTCGAAATCAAATTTGGATCTCTATAACTAAAAATGGACCTTTAGATAATTACATTTATGCTCAAAACGGCAAAAATCTTCCAAAAATGACCCGTTGGGCATCCGAAACACACCCGAGGCCCCCGGGACCCCGACCTATAATACCAACAAGTACCAAAATACATTACAGACTTGTTCGAGGCCTCAAATCACATCAAACAACGCTAAAATCATGAATCAACCTCAAATCCAAGTTTTTTGAACTTTAGAATTTCCAACTTCTATTTTCGATGCCGAAACCTATCAAATCACGTCCGATTGACTTCAAAATTTGCACACAAGTCCAAAATGACATAATGAAGCTAAATAAATTCTCCGAACTCCATTCCGACTCCCGGATCAAAATTTCACCTATCAACCGGAAATCGCCGAAATTCTAACTTCGCCAAAATTGGCTAACTTCTTCACCGGACCTCCAAATTTACTTCCGATTGCGCTCTTAAGCCTTAAATCATCACCCAGAGCTAATTGAATCATCGGAATTCAATTTCGAGCCCGCTAACTCATAAGTCAACATTCTGTTGACTTTTCCAACTTAAGCCTTCATGAAAGAGACTAAGTGTCTCGTGTCTTATCAAAATTACTCCAAATAAATTCTAATGCACCCAATACCGATAATGAAACATAAGGAAGCAGAAAATGGGAAGAACGGGGTAGTAACTCATAAGACGACGGGTCGGGTCGTCACAGTTTCTTTATGACCCATAGCTAAATACTGCCTTTAACCTAAACATTCGTAGGAGTTTGAAATTTGTATCCACGAGTGTATTCATCATAGGATTTGGGAACATGCTTGCATTTTTTTGGCTCGTGACTTTTCTCTAAACTTGATATTTGTTGAGTAGACTTTAGGCTTGACTTGAAATTTAATTGTTTCTGTCTTCTTTGCCTTCCTTATACATATATCATTATGTATATTATATAGTCCCCCAAGTGTTTGAGATTTGAAGTATGAAATTTCGAGTACTTGATTATTCCTTCCATTCGGTCCTTTTCTTGAAAAGGAAAAACATACGGGACTCGGAGATACAATTTTAGATGAAGACTGCTTAAACCATTATATTTCCATCAGAATAGTTGTAACCCTAGACCGGGAATTATGTTCTTTCCACGTATCTTTCAGGTCGTAATTCATCATCTGGTGTCTTGTTCTTCGTGTTCGCGAAGGAACTCTCGTGAACGCGAAGAGTGAACTAGAGTTGTGTGGAAAAATATTCTTCCAAAACGTGAAGGCTAGGTCGCGAACGCGGAGCAACGGGAATTACCTTTTGCGGACGCAACCAGCCTATCGCGAACGCAAAGGCCTGGGGACTGGGGGAGGGGAAGTGACCTATACTCTTTGCGAATGCGGCACATGGCTTGCGAACGTGTAGGCTAGTGGGAATAATCTTTCGCGAATGCGAAGAGTATCTCGCGAACACGTAGGCTAATTAAGTCGCTGCTTCGCGATCTTGGCAAGCCCTTTGCGAACGCGAAGAAGGCCTGACGCCTGTGACTTAAAATAGAATAGTGATAGGATTTTCCCCAAGATTTCATAACTCTTTCATTAGAACTCAGCCTAGGAGCTATTTTGAAGGGAAAATGCAACACCAAATCATAGGTTTGTACTCTTTAACGTATTTTCTTCCATTTCTAACCTCACCCATTGAATTCCTAGCCCTAATCTTTGTTCTTTCATGGTAGAAAACTAGGTATTTAGGAAGAATTGGGGATTTAGACCTCAATTTGAGGTCGTATTCCAAAACCAATTGTATATCCGAGCTGGGGGTGAATGGGCAAATGAATTTTGGTCCGAACCTCAGGTTTTGTCCAACCAGGCACGATGTTGATTTTTGACTTTTGGGGGAAAGTTTGATAAAATCTAAATTTATGCATTGTAGTTGGTTCCTTTAGCAATATTTGATATTATTGAGTTAATTGTGGCTAGATACGAGTGGTTTGAAGGTGAATTCCAGAGGAAAAGCGGTAATTGAGCATTGAGTGGCCCGCAGAGCGAGGTAAGTGTCATGTCTAACTTTGACTCGAGGGATTAGGAACCCTTGGCTTATTTGCTATATGAAATCCATGTGAGCGGTGTATTGGTGAGGTGACAAGTACCTATGCGCTGCCAGTTTACCTGTTCTATCTGTTTCTTTTCCATTCCTCTCATATTGTCTCATTTCCTGTCATAATTGCTACATGTTTTACTTGTATTTCCATGCATAATTGCTGCTTGTTAGGCATTGTTTCTCTTTGCTTAGAGTATTAGTTATTTCGTAGTTTCGTTGCCTCCTATTATTTGCTTAAATTGGTTATCGCTACTTTCAAGGCATATTCTGGATTGATCTCACTGAGTAGTATTACTTGTGTAACGTCTCATAGTGCATAAGCTCCTTAAATGTTTTGGTTTGAAGTTGAGCCTTGTGAAGAGTTATGTGATTTGAATTGTGTAGTTTCTGTACTTGTTGAGTAACTGATATTAATATGGTGGGATCGGGTTACGCGCCACAAAAGGTAGAATAAAGGTGATATATTGAGGAGGAATAAGGTTGAAATGATATATAAGGCGGGATCGGATTGCACGCTGCAACAGGTGTAATAAGGGTGGATTGTGGTGAAATAAGGGTGAACTGTGATTGTGATTATTATGATATGGTGGGATCAGGTTGCACACTGCAACAACCTTTATGCTTATATTTTTCCTTGACTGTGTTAGCTGAACGGTAGTCTTAAATTGAACTTAAGGATTGGTAATAGTTGAACACCGATGATATGCTTCGACAACTGTATTAACTTCTTGCAAGTTACTAGTCTATTTTATCATGTATTCTTTCTTCTTTTATTATACACTATATGCAGGTTATATTTTGATTGCCCCACCGTAGCCTCGTCACTCCTTTTTCGAGTTTAGGCTCGGCACTTACCAATACATGGGGTCGATTGTACTGATACTGCACTCTGCACTTCCTGTGCAGATTTTGGAGTAGGTCATGCTGATCGAGAGGTTGGCTGTAGGATTCACTTGCTTGGAGACCCAAAGTAGTCTTGTTGGCATCCGTAGGCCATGGCGTCCCCTTCTATGCTCCATACTTTACTGTTTTCCTTATTTCGTAAACAATTGTATTTTCTTTCGGACAAATACATGTACTAAAATTTTAGAATATTCGTGGATTGTGACTCCGGATTCTGGGTAATAATAGTATATAATCAAAGTGGCTATTTATATACTTCCGCATTCATCTCAACTTGTTTTAGCTTTTTTATTGTAAATCACTAAAACATAAAGGAATTGGCTAATAAAACTCTAATGTTGGCTTGCCTTGATATTAGACGTCATCACGGTCCCGATGGTGGGAATTTGGGTCGTGAGAAGTTGGCATCAGAGCACTAGGTTACCTAGGTCTCACGATTCACGAACAGGCTTAGTAGAGTCTGGAGGATCGGTACGGAGATGTCTATATTTATCTTCCAGAGGCTATAGAGTTTAGGAATAATTTCACTTTTATTCTTCTATTGTGAGATTTTGTTCTCTCATTGCTAATCGAACTCTTATACTCTTGTTTCTTCGTAGATGGCGAGGACACATACTGCATCTTTAGCTAAGCAGTAGCCAGAGCCCCTAGTGGCAGCTCTTACGAGGGGCTGAGGTCGAGGCCAAGACCGTGCTAGAGGCCGAGGTATGGGCAGGGCTTAGCCCACAGCTCGAGCAGCAGCACCAGTGGCGGAGCCTCAGGTGGAGCTTGATGAGGAGGCTCCAGCCCAGACCATTCCAGCAGGACTAGCTCAGGTCCTGGAGGGGTTCATCGTCATCCCGGTACTTCAAGATGCTTTGGTCTGTCTAGTGGGCCTCATGGAGAGTGTGGCACAGTCAGCGCATTTCCTGTAGAACCAGCCATATCTCGGGCTAGGGGAGGAGCACAGACTCCCGCTACCCATACTCCGGAGCATATGGCTCCTCAGTTTCAAACTCCAGCAGCTCAGCCCATTGGGGTAGTTCAGTCGGGTGTTGCAACACAGACTGGTGATAGATCGGCTATGTCTTCTAAGGCTTTGTGTAGATTGGATCTGAGTCACAAGTAGAATACATACCCGATTAGCCAGAAACCTTCCATTTGAGCTCATCCAGGAGAAAATCACAATTAATAACATGTTCCAGACACCGGTAGGAAATATACACCTCGAACCATGGTAGAAACCATTGATAACACCTTGAAACCCCTTTGCATATAACGAAGCCATCAGAATTGAATCTTCCTAACTCAACCGTGCCACGTAGGTCTCCAAACCCAAGAGTACTACCATAAATGACGGTAGGGAATTCCTATTCAAAAGGACTAATTACTTCCATTGCTATGATGACCCAACACTACAAAGCTGACCCATTTCTTCGGTTACTTCTAGTCTTTCCTATGAGGTAACACTTCTCCCTATCGATACATAACTACCCCAACCAAACCTCAATGCACAAAATCCTAGCACAATCCACGCTGCCCAACAACTCGCAAACTACCGTATTTCCTCTTAAGCACCCCATAATTCCACGATCGAGATGTCCACGCTAAATAGACCTTATGTGAATCTGAAGTTGTTTCTCTGACCCCCTTTTGATATTGAAATGTAAATACATTAATGACGTAGAAACGCGGTAAGCCCCAACATCATCCCATGTAAGATCTCAGATCTTAGTCATATACAAATTTCGAGAGCCTTCCAATACCATCTATATACACTTCTTAGGCCAAAATTGAGGTAACACCTGACTCTGTAATCTGAGTGCCGCTAGTGGACTCCCCCACTTGGCGTGAAGCCATAGAAAACAATATTATGTTCCGCAAAACTAACCTCATAGCTCGTACAACACCAATCACAAGGTACTCCAGTTCATCTACTAAACGCATGTCCATTCTCGTGACTATCAAACTCGCTTCCTTTAGTGCCTTGAATTACAATATGCACCTTTCACTGAGTAGAAATCTCATACGAACCACATAGACTCCAATAGCACCAACTATTCTCAAATCAACATCCACATCATGACACTACTACGATCGCGACCATTGTTCAACTAGTTAAACTTTCCCAAGCTCGTACTTATCACCTAGATGCCAGAACATTGCACCCCTATGTGAACAACTGAATAGTCTCTTAATACCTCTGTATCTTCAGTCTGAACGACACGCTGAGACAATATTTGAGCATCCCTGGCTCCCTCATAGCCTATCTACAGCATTACGAATAGTCAGTGCAGAGCAAATATCGAGGGCGCAATATGAGGCACGAGTGGAAGTAGAGGAACATAATATATATGCTTCGAGCTGAATCAATGTCGCACGATGAGGAATGAAAGAGGTGTAACTTCCTAATAGTTTCCTTAGCCTCTCAAAGATAAGAATAGACGTCTCCGTACCGATCTGAAATACTCTACTAAACCTGCTTATGACTCTTAGAACCTATGAACCTAGAGCTCTGATAACAACTTGCCACAATCTAAAATCCCTCCGAAGGAGTCGTGATGACACTTAGTCTCTTAAACTAGGTAAGCCTAACGTTAACTGAAAATAACAACAATATTTAGCTAACATCGAACAATTTTGAAATGGAAATCTTTATACAAAGTTAAAATTCCAAAATCGATAGTACAAGTCATAAGCCTTTTTATGAGTAATTATACATAATGAATATATCACTGTTCCAGAATAAAAGGAAACAATGGAAATAGATACAATAGATGGTGACTTCGGAGCTTACGAACACCCAGAAGGTGTACCTTGAAGTCTCCAGCCTCACCAAGCATAAGTTTCAAAACCAACTCAATCCGAAGTATTGGTTCTCCACAAAAGAAATGTGCAGAAGCATAGCATAGTACACCACGGTGGTACCCAGTAAGTATCAAGCCTAACCTCGGTAGAATAGTGACGAGGCCAGGCCAAGACACTACCGAATATATAACCTGCAGGATATGACTTAAATCTAACGAGAAAGGACTATCAGAGTAATACCAATAGCAGAAGGATATCAAATTGCAAACAGTAGTAACGATAAGAGAAAAACACGAATAATAACGACAATTAACCAAGTAATTAAATAACAACATAGCTGGGGTCAGGATGAAGCATAAATGAGTTCAAGTAGGGAAAACTATGTTAACTCAACCAATTGAATCGTTTATAATACACAATTCCAACAATCCCAATCCTCGTAATCTCATATCCTAATCACAAATTCCAAACCTTTAACACACATGGCAACTTGTGCCCATATATCTCCATCTCACTTTGCACGGCAAAATCCATGTGCTACTCAGTACATAATACCCATGTCACATGCTAATTAAGGTGTCCAAGAGATTTTTACTTATATATCATAAAGTAATAGTACAGTTTCTAGTCCAAGTAGGAAATCAGTTAGAAAGATGGGTTTATTTTAGAAATCATTTGAGTGAAGAAGAATAACATTTTCAAATAAAATAAAACATCGAATAAGCTATTAAATTTAACATACGGTTTATTAAATTAAGACACAACAAAGATTCCTTTTTAAGTGAAATAAAAACCTCAAACAAGTTAAGGATATTAAGTTGAGAATAAATTGAAGTAAAATGTAACAACTATTAGAAATAGTAAATACCGAAATATACGGCGAGTCTTAACCTAGAAGTCACACAAGGTAGCATGATATTAATTCTTTTATTTTAAATCACTATATTACTACCAACTCAGCAGGGCAGGAGGTAATGTCTCAACGTAGTAAATTCACTTTGAAAACCAATTCACCAGAATAATAATATTAGGAAATGACGGCAAGGCAATAAGTCAATAACAATAACTCGATCCTCAGAATACAGTGAAAACTAGAAATGCAGATTATCAGAGTCTCGTATGAAGGAACTAAAGCCAATACAGTTAAATAGGGGATACCAAAATACAAGATATGTTGCGGCATGCAACCCGATCCCACCATACAATATCAATATCATAACAATAAACGTAATATGTTGCGGCGTGTAACCCGATTCCGCCATATAATATCAATATCATAACTCACCCTTGTTTCACCATAACAATCCACCCTTATTTCACCTGTTGTGGCATGAAACTCGATCCTACTGTACAATAATAATATCACAATATGAATATCCTCTCTTATTCCACCACTTCCCTTATTTTACCTGTTGCGGTGTGCAACCCGATCCCCCGTACAATAACATAAATCAACAATAAAAATTCAATAACTAAATTTACCAGAATCTCTACAATCGAGGGTATGAGTACACTGCAACAAGGGAACCACGTAAATCAAAGGAATACAACAGCCTTTACAAAATGATAATACATGTAAGGCACGTGATAACTAAGCAGGCAGTCACAACAATTTGGACATGTAGCATATATGCACATAGTCATAGAAGAGCTTAACAATTAAGAGGTAACAAGACAATAAGGAAGGCAATGACTTCAACTGAGGCATATAAGGGCCAAATAACGAGTAAGGGGTAAATAAGTGCTAACAACATCATATAGAGCATGTAAGAGTAGTCTAACAATGAGATACCACATGTTACAACAATTTAATCAAAAGCATGGAAAGAGACTAGACAATCTAAACTGGTCAATACCACATATAAGCTGTGTACCCACTCGTCACCTTGCATACACGACTTTAACATAACAAGATAACACAATTAACTAAATTCCTAAGGGATTGTTTCCCCCATACAAAGTTAGAAAAGACACTTACTATAATTCGACCAACTCAATACTCAATTTAGCTTTTTCTTTACCAATTCACCATTGCTCGGCCCAATCTAGCCAAAGACGACTTAAATATATAAAACAATGCAAGAGAAAATAATTTCAATTAAAAAGGTTAACTTCCACGGCCGACACCTATGAACCTGACAAAATTTATAAAACCCGAACATCCATTCACTTACGAGTCCAACCATACTAGTTTCACTTAAATCCAACTCCAGATCGATATTCAAAACTCATAAATTCACTTTATGAAATTTTAAACAAGACCCCCATGTTTCACTTTGAAATCATCAATCAAATGCCTAAAATAAAGATATATTTATGAAATATAACCAAGATCAAGTATGGACAAATGAACAAACTTTCAATATTAAGAACCTTTGCCCAACTATTCTGCCTCATTTTGCATGCCAAATGATCCCAAAATTCACTTTTGATGCCTCCAATGGATTCCTTGTGAAATTTCGGTCAAGTTAGGCTTTTGAATTACTCCATTTTACCTTATAATGAAGGAGATATGTTAGCTTCAATATTTGAAAATAGTGAAGATTTTTAAATACGAAGTCAGTGACAATTTCGTAATTAATCAGAAAAGTCTGGCAACCCAATTCTTAGTAAAATGACCATAAAATCCTCACACGATGTCAAAATTCGACGATTCTTTTTGCTATGTCTTCTTAATTATGATACGGATCTAATGCGTCAATCAAAACAGAAATTAGAGCTCATTTGTTTTATGTGGTACCATTATTGCTTGAAGAAACGATGTTGAAACATAAGAAAAACGAGAGCCTTAACGAGAGCTTGAAACTCACGGGAGCCCCTCGGGACCCCGTACGAGAATACCAACAAGTCTAATAATATAACACGGACCTACTCGAGGCCTTAATCATGCATAACAACATCGAAACAACGAAACACACCTCAAATCAAGCTTAATGAACTTTCAAATTTTCGACTTCCAAAAACTCGCGCCGAAACATATCAAATCAACTCGGAATGAACTCAAATTTTGCACACAAGTCCTAATACATCATACGGAGCTACTTGTGCCCCCAAAATATCAAGATAAGTAAAAATTCTCAAGATGGCCGGTCGAGTCGTTACATGTTCCTCATAAAATCAATAGAAAAGAGTTAAGGAAGAATTAGTTACCATTTTCAAAATTAGGCGTAGAATATGGTTTGGTCTTCTTCCTTCTTTATTCTTTTATTTTGATGAAGCCACTCTTTAGCCTAGTTGTCCATAATATGACTTCCCAAGCATCTTAGATCATTTCTGTCACGACCCCAAAACCAATCCGATCGTGATGGAGCCTATCATGAAACTAGGCCAGCTAACACAATCCTAAATCAAACCAATAATTCAAAATAAGGACATTTTAAGCTATTAATTTAAATAAAAATCCCATAACATGAGTCTAAATAACAAGTGCGGAAAGAAAACACAAGCCCGACATCGGGGTGTCACAAGTCACGAGCATCTACTAAGGTCTGAATACAACAAAGACTATCACAGTTTGGAAAATACTAAAAACAGTCTAAGAAAGATAAGAGGGAGAAGAGCAAGGCTGCGAACGCCATGCAACTACCTTGCCGACTCCGAAAGACCCACTGGATGAAAGATCAGCGCTCACTACCACGATCCGCAACTCCTGGATCTGCACACAAGGTGAAGGGAGTAATGTGAGTATGTCAACTCAATAAGTAATAAAAGTAAATGAAGACTAAGCAGTAAGAAAACACATAATCTGCGTCATAATACCACATTAAGTACAGTATGTCTCCAAAACAGTATATAATTCAAGTTGTCTTGTTAAAAATCCAATTTCAGTAAAACTGTTTAAAACATCTTTCAACAGTTTTCAAATGTGTCAAACCTCCTTTTTACACTACCCGAAGGTAGCACAAGGGAGTTTTTCCAATTTAAGTGACATTATTCGAAGTGAGATTATTTATTCATTAAATTCAGAGTCGCCACTTGGGATGGTTTGTTTTCTGGTGTCCCAAGCCACCGGTTTATTTTAAAATCCCAAATCGAGGAAATTTCGACTTTCCTTTTGAAGTCTGTGAACCAGAAATTCTGAATAAGGAATTCTGTTAACCCGAGGGAAGGTGTTAGGCACCCCGGATTCCGTGGTTCTAGCACGGTCGCTTAAACTATTATAATTGGCCTATTATTTGATTTTAATACATGTAACTGAAAAGTAGCTGAGTAAGCAAAGTAAATCATTGTATTCCAATAATAATTCGTCTCCCTTTACAAATGTTATTTCCCCCTTTTATAGCTATTTCTAAGTACGATGTTTCTTCCCTCTCATAATAGAGCCATTATGAGCAATTAATGGCATTAATGTAACGTTATAATTAGCAATCATAACTATTTCGTGAAGATTCTATAACGTTTCCCATCATTGATGCTCATTAATTATAGATAATACATATCTGTACTTTTTGCTATCTAGGTTCATTCCACCGATGCCTCTTCAAATTACCAAGATATCCGAGTAACCGTTCCTTCTTATTTTCTTGAGCCTTTACCTGTCCCTATTAAGGCTCATGTCTCTTTGAATACTCTTTGCTAGCTGTCATTCTTTCATTGATCTACGTGTCTTGACATGTCAGAACATAACTAATTCCAAGTGTTAACTTGATTTTCCCAATACAGATAGTCCCCCCTTGCCATTTATTCAGCAATTGAATATTTGGGAAGTGGATCTCATTAAAGTGGGAATTTTTTCTGCCATTCCACATATCATTATACCTTCTCCAGAACTGACGCTTTGCATGTCACTTACATTTAATGCATGTGACAAGTGGTGACATTTGATTGGTTCTGCAACCCTTCAACGCCTTTTAAGGCTTTCTACGGCTACATCAATCACGAAGTGACGATTTTCATTATGACGTTCTCATCATTACCTTTTTGTTTGACGGTTGCTTCTCAGTATAAAAACATCCTTTGTCTTTTCTTTCTCAGAAAAGTTTTCCATCTTTGAGTATTCAATTATCTCTTCTTCCTCGTATAGCTGTGTCTTCTTCGAACCCTGATCCTCAAAAAGTTCTTATCGTAGATGAACTTCCCCTTGCTCCTACTAGAAGCAGGAGAGGGGGAAGATTACGTAGTCTAGGGTCGGTTTCTATTAGAGGTTCTTCTTCTTCTCTACCTAGTTCCACTCCTCCTTCATCTTCTCGAACTAGGGATTCTCTAACACACAGGTCTTCTGCCAGAAGTGGAGATTCTAATGAGCCAATCCGTGAACCTACAGTAGACGAGATTATCCCTTCTGAACTTTCTTTTTATACTGATAGAGAATCGATTAGGAACCATGTTTCCTCTATGTCCTCTCATGATCGTGCCGATGTTTACCCTTCACAAATTACTGAAGGTTTGATCTCTGTTGTTCGTAGAGATTGCCATTGGAGGTTCGATTTCCCCATTCTGATCCCTAATGCAAATCAAAGGATTGCTTCTTTCAAGGCGGGCTTTTATTTTGTGTATACATACCCTTTTACATTGGACTTTACACTCCCTATTGATCCAGTTATCATTGAATTCTGCCGCTTCTTCAATGTGTCTTTAGGACAAATTGGTCTTATTGTATGGACGGTTGTTGCATGTTTAAGGTATTTGGCTAATTTGGCTCAATTTCCTTTCACCTTCTTTCATCTAATCCACCTCTACTCCCCTAAGTTATTCCGTCATGGGATTTTTACTTTGGTGGCGAGGAGTAAGAGGGTATTAGTCATCCCTAAGAACGATAAAGACCGTGGCTGGTACGCCCGATTTATTTCTGCTCCTACGTTAGGGTTAGTAGGTGAAGAAATATGCCATTCTATGAAAAGTGAAATTTTGCACGTAAGTTTTATTTACAACTTTCTCTCTTCTCTTTTCTTTTTTAAATAGGGTTGTACTTTTCGTGACTGTTTCGCTTTTCTTTTTTCAGCAACCATGGGAACTATTGAAGAGATTCCCATTTTCCGTGGTTGGGTAGAGAAATTATTGACCATTGCTCCAATGGAAGTTAGATCTTAGAAGTACCTCTCAAACATGTTTGGTTGGAAGGTTAAAACTCACGGTAAAATTTTATTCTTTTCCTTCTATTTTTATTCATTATTTCTTTAGAATGTATTTAACCCTTCATTTTATCAGGGTTTCCTATTCATGGTGTAAGTGCTGAGTCGATCGCAACTTCTAGACTTTTTTTGGCAAGAGCTCAGGAGATAATCTTGAGTTCTTCATCGAAAAGGAAAGCTGACAGACCCTAAGATTTTGAAGACGAGGAGGAACGAGATTGAAGTTCTTTTGTTAAAAAGCCGCGGGCTAGAAGACGCATCATTTCGGATGATAAAGTTACTACTCCTCATTCTCTTCCCATGACCGAGCCTGTTGAAGCCACTTTGGTGAGTTCTAACAAGAGACTCCCATGGCAACTCGTGACTCTGATGAACAAATTTTTTTGTATGGGTTTGATAATGAAAGCTTTGATTTGGTGTCTGAGGAAGTACCTTTTGCCTCTATCCCTGTATTTGTCCCAATGGAATGCCCTTTGCCTATTCTTACTGTTGCTGTTTCTGCTCCGCTCAAGCCATTATGATTTCCTCTACAGTCCTTACTACTAATATTTCTCGAACTGATGTTGGTTCTTCAAGTGGAAGTAGAGTGATGAAGCAAATTACTGTCATGATCCCAACCCCGGCCGTGATGGCGCCCAACACAATGCTAGGCAAACCCGACCAATTACCATCTCACAATCTCTTTCTTTATAATTCAATACCAATTTTCGGGATTTAATACCAATTTAATATAAATAGAACTATGAATTTTAACAGGTGAAATGTGCGGAAACCATAATCACGAAAAATCTCTGTAAAACAGCCCACTAATCCGGTGTCACAAGTCTGAGCCTCTAATACAAGGTTTCAACAATCTAATACAAAAATATGTCTAAAGTGCGAAATAATAAGTGGAGATAGAAGGAGAAATCAGGTTTGCGAACGCCATGCAGCTACCTCGATAACTCCGATGAAAACAGAACGACAGGAAAGCTCGCTCTATGCCTCAGGAATACCTGTACCTGCACACATGGTGTAGGGAGTAATGTGAGTACTCTGACCCAGTGAGTAATAGCAATAAATAATGGCTGACAGTATGAAATCACGTAAAGGCACTAAGCAGTTCTATATCAAAGCAGTAAAATCATTTAAGCAGTAGTGAATGAAGAAAAAATGTGAAATTCTTTAAACTAGGTAAAACAGATATAATCAGTATAAATCAGCTCCTCAAGCATTTCAGTTCATTTATTCGTTCTTATCCTCAATTCTCAATTCATATACTTCTCACGATAACCGAATCAATAAATATATATACCGCTGCGGCGTGCAGCCCGATCCGTATATCGCTGTGGCATACAGCCCGATCCATAATAATAATACTCGACTGCGCTCACTGGGGGTGTGCAGACTCCGGAGGGGCTCCTTCAGCCCAAGCGCTTTATAATTGCTGCGGCGTGCAGCCCGATCCATATAAGTAATTGCTGCGGCGTGCAGCCCGATCCGTGCAGCCCGATCCATATAAGTAATTGCTGCAGCGTGCAGCCCGATCCATATCATATAAAATATCCTCACTATTGGGTCCTCGACCCCTCTCAGTCATTTAAAAATCATAGCCTCTCGGGCATAATGTACGGTTGGGATCTCAGCCCTCATATCTCTTTCTAATTATGATTAACATTTCAAAAATCTGGTTCATATCATTCTTAAGCAATTGGAAACATGACTGAGGATACAAATTCTTTAACAAAATAAGTGAGGAAAGCCAGTCAAAAATCCCCTAAGGGTTCTACAGGTCGGCACAAGGCCCCAAGCATGGCAACTGGCCCAATTCACAATAATAACGTATATATGTTTCAATCAAAAATGTAGTAAAATATCGTTCGGGATGGACCAAGTCACAATCCCCATAGCATTGAACCTCACGCTCGTCACACAGCGTGTATCTCAACTTAGTATAGCACTACGTTGTGCAAATCCGGGGTTTCAAACCCTCAGGACATCATTTAAAATCATTACTCACCTCAAACTGGCCAAAACTCTAGCTTGTTATGCCCTTGCCTCTCAAATTAGCCTCCCTGCGCGTCGAATCTATCCAAAATCAGAACGAATACGTCACAACATGCTAAGGGAACAAAGCCCAAGCGAAAATATTCAAAAAATATCAAAAATCCCGAAATTAGCAAAACCCGAGCCCCGGACCCACGTCTTAGAATTGGGTAAAATTTACATTTTCAGAATCCTCATACCCTCACGAGTCTAACCATACCAAAATTATCCAATTCCGATACTATTTGGTCCTTCAAATCATCATTTTACATTTTTGAAAGGTTTCAGAATTTTCTCCCCAAATTCCATCCCAAATCACGAATTAAATAATGAATTCAGTGATAGATTCATGTATTCTAGCCAAATCTGAGTTAAAATCACTTACCGCGATGAATTTCTTGAAAAACCTTCGAATAATCGCCAAACTCCGAGCTCTCTAGGTCAAAATATTAAATAAAACCCAAAACCTCGTATTTATAGGTACCCCCTCAGATTTCAACTATCGCGGGCCGCACCAAAACCACCGCGGTCCGCGCAAGCCAGTGCGGTCTGCGCAAACACAACCGCGGCCGCACAGGCCTTCCTCTGCAGTGATAGGCTTTAGTATTTTGGCCATAACGTTTTCTAGAAATGTTGAAATTGCGATATCTTTACCTTTCTGGAAACTAGACATGAAGGTCTACAACTTTCTTTTTTGAATCACCTCAATATTCCTTGTCGATCAAACGATATGAGCTTCCGAAGTTGGACTAGCGGGAAGGTTCTTCACCGCGGTCGCGCCCACTTTTGTGCAGTCAGCGCGACGCCTACCGTGGCCGCGCCCGCTTTTGTGTGGTCCGCAAAGCACTCACTGCGGGCGCACTCATTTTTGTGCGGACCGTGTGGGTGAGTTCTGGGGCCTGCAACACTCCTGGACCTGCTGCAACTATGATTTTTGGCCTAAAATATCCCGGAACCTACCCGGGACCCCCGAAACTTCAAACTAATTGTACCAACACATCCCATGACATCGTTCAACATTTCGGAACACTTCCAACAACATCAAATCACCAATTTAACGTAGGATTCAAGCCTAAGAACTCCAAGAACTCTTAAATTATGCTTTCGATCAAAAGGTCTATCAAATCTTGTCTGAATGACCAGAAATTTTGCACACACATCCGAAATGACACAACGAAGCTACTGCAACTCTCAGAATTTCATTCCGACCACTATATCAAAATCTCGCCTATCAACCGGAATTTGCCAAAATATCAATTTCGCCAATTTAAGCCTAAATCTTCTCTGCAACGCCAAAACCCGTTCCGATCGTCCTCCTATGTCACAAATCACCTCCCGAAGCTAACCGAACCATCGAAACTCACTTCCGAGCCTTCTAACACATAAGTCAACATCCGGTTGACTTTTCCAACTTAAGTCTTCTTAAAAGAGACTAAGTGTCACATTTCTTACCAAATCCTCTTCGAACTCGAACTAATCAACTCGATCACATAAAACACGGATAACGAAGTGTAAAGAAGCTGAAATGGGGGAAACGGAGCGGTACTCATGAGACGACTGGCCGGGTCGTCACATCCTCCCTAACTTAAACAAATGTTCGTCCTCGAATGAGTCAAGAAACATACCTGAAGCCTCAAACAAATGAGGATATCTGCTCCGTATCTCCCGCTCGGTCTCCCAGGTAGCCTCCTCCACGGGCCGACCTCTCCACTGCACTTTCACTGAAGTTCTGTCCTTTGACCTCAACTTCCGAACCTGGCGACCCAAAATAGCTACTGGCTCCACATCAAAGGTCAAACCATCATCCAACTAAACCGCGCTGAAGTCCAAAACATGAGACAGATCCCCAATATACTTCCGGAGCATAGAAACATGAAATACCGGATGCACACTCGATAGGCTGGGTGGCAAAGCAAGCTCATAAGCCACCTCCCCAATCCTTCGAAGCACCTCAAAAGGCCCAATGAACCGCGGACTCAACTTGCCTTTCTTACCAAACCTCATAACACCCTTCATGGGTGAAACCTTCAGCAACACCTTCTCACTAACCATATAGGACACATCTCGATCCTTCCGGTCCGCATAACTCTTCAAACATGACTGAGCTGTACGAAGTCTTTCCTGAATCACCTTCACTTTCTCTAAGGCATCCTGAACCAAGTCTGTTCCCAACATACTAGCCTCGCCAGGCTCGAACCAACCAACTAGAGATCTACACCGTCTCCCATACAAGGCCTCATATGATGCCATCTGAATGCTGGACTGATAGCTATTGTTGTAGGCAAAATCTGCAAGCGGTAGAAACTCATCCCAAGAACATCCGAAATCAATAACACAGGCGCGCAACATGTCTTCTAGTATCTGAATAGTGCGCTCGGATTGTCCGTCCGTCTAAGGATGAAACGTTGTGCTCAACTCTACCTGAGTACCCAAGTCTCTCTGCACGGCTCTCCAAAACTACGAAGTAAACTGAGTACCTCTATCTGAGATGATGGAAACCGGAACACCATGCAACCAAACAATCTCTCGGATATAAATCCCTGCCAACCGCTCTGAAGAATAGGTAGTACACACAGGAATGAAGTGCACAGACTTGGTCAGCCGATCCACAATCACCCAAATAGCATCAAACTTCTTCAAAGTCCGAGGAAGTCCAACCACAAAGTCCATAGTGATCCTTTCCCACTTCACTCGGGAATAACCATCTGTTGAAGCAAGCCACCCGGTCTCTGATGCTCATATTTCACCAGCTGACAATTAAGACACCGAGCTACAAATCCCACAATATCTTTCTTCATTTTTCTCCACCAATAGTGCTGCCTCAAATCCTGATACATCTTCGCGGCACCCGGATGAATGGAATACTGCGAGCTATGGGCCTCCTCCAGAATCAACTCTCTAAGCCCATCCACATTGGGCACACAAATCCGGCCCTGCATCCTCAACACACCATCATCACCTATGGTCACATCTCTGGCATCATCATGCTGAACTCTATCCTTAAGGACAAGCAAATGTGGATCATCATACTGGCGCTCTCTGATGCGATCATATAAGGAAGACCGAGAAACCACACAAGCCAACACCTGACTAGGCTCCGAAATATCTAGTCTCACAAACAGATTGCCCAAGGCCTGAACATCAACTACAAGGGGTCTCTTCCCAACTAGAATATATGCCAAACTCCCCATACTCACTGCTTTTCGGCTCAAAGCATCGGCCACTACATTGGCCTTTCCTGGATGATACAGAATAGTGATATCATAATCGTTAAGCAACTCCAACCATCTATGCTGCCTCAAATTAAGATACTTTTGCTTGAACAAATGCTGAAGACTGCGATGATCAGTGAACACCTCACAAGATACGCCATACAAGTAATGCCTCCAAATCTTCAATGCATGAACTATGGCAACCAACTCCAAATCATGAACGGGGTAGTTCTTCTCATAGGGCTTCAGCTGACGAGAAGCATTAGCAATAACTCTACCCTCCTGCATCAACACACAACCAATCCCAACTCTCGAAGCATCACAATACACAGTATATAAACTTGAAGTTGATGGCAAAACCAACACTGGAGCTATGGTCAAGGCTGTCTTGAGCTTCTGAAAGCTCTCCTCACACTCGTCCGACCATACAAATAGAGCACCCTTCTGAGTAAACTTGGTCAAGGGCGATGCAATGGATGAAAATCCCTGAACAAACCAGCGATAATAGCCTGCTAACCCAAGAAAGCTACGAATATCTGTGGCTGAGGACGGTTTAGGCCAACTCTAAACCGCCTCTATCTTCTTTAGGTCAACCTGAATACCCTCGCTGGACACCACGTGTCCCAAGAAAGCCACTGTACTGAGCCAAAACTCACACTTGGAGAACTTTGCATAAAGCTTCTCCTCCCTCAATCTCTGCAACACAACTCTCAAATGCTCCGCGTGCTCCTCCTGACTACGCGAGTACACCAGGATATCATCAATGAATACTATAACAAAGGAATCAAGATAAGGTCGGAACACGCTGTTCATCAAATGCATGAATGTTGTTGGGTCATTGGTTAGCCCGAAAGACATAAGAAGAAACTCATAATGACCATATCTGGTCCTGAAAGCAGTCTTAAGAATATCTGAATCCCTGATCTTCAATTGGTGATAGCCCGAACGGAGATCAATCTTGGAGAACACTCTCGCTCCCTGAAGCTGATCAAATAAATCATCAATGCGAGGAAAAGGATACTTGTTCTTAATTTTTACTTTGTTCAATTGCCTATAATCGATGCACATTCTCATTGTGCTATCTTTCTTCTTCACAAACAGAACGGGCGCACCCCAAGGTGACATACTAGGCCGAATGAACCCCTTATCTAGGATTTCCTGAAGTTGTTCTTTCAATTCCTTCAACTCTGCTGGTACAATACAATACGATGGAATAGAAATGGTTTGAGTGCCCGGAACCAGGTTAATACCAAAATCAATATCCCTGTCTGATGGCATGCCCGACAGGTCTGCACTAAGATGTGCAAATCTGGGGTTTCAAACCCTCAAGATATCATTTACAATCATTACTCACTGAGTTAGAGTACTCACTTTACTCCCTGCACCTTGTGTGCAGATGAAGGTATTTATACACTCGGTAGCGAGTTTTGAGCCGATCAGAGGTTAAGTTATCAGAGTTTAGCAAGGTGACCGCCAGCGTTCGCGACACCACATTTCTTCCTTTTGTTTATCAGTCCTATTTTGTATAAGTCAGACGGTGTAGTTGTATTTATACTCTAATAGATGCTCATGACTTGTGACACCCCGGTTTGGGCTGTGTCGAGATTATTTCTTCTATTGTCATCATTATTTTCAGCAAATTATGGCTATTATATCATGTTTAGAACTGTTTATGATATTTAACTGTTTAAAAGAAATGTTCCGTTTTGGTCTAGCTGGCCTTGTCTTCACTAGAGGCGCCATCACGACCGGGTTCGGGAATTGAGTCGTGACAATTACAATTAAGGTTCCTGCCAATGATAATCTTCTGAAGAAGTCAGGACAAGCTGACGTATGGTTGAAACCTTTGATTGGTCCGGTCGAAAAGTTCAAGCTAGAAAGTCATAGTTCTTTGACTTGGATGAATGTTATCGTGCAATCATCATTGAAGGTATTGACTTCTTTTCATGTTCTACTCTATTTTCCTTTTGCTAAGATTCTTATCCCTTTTTTTATGTAGATCAATCTCATCAGTACGGAGGTGATGAATAAGGTTTCCCATACAGAGCAATTGATGTATGATTACTAGATTGAGGAAGATAATGGAAAAGGGCAATATGAAAGTCTTCAGCTTGAGATGAGAGTTTTAGAAGAAAACAAATGTACCTTAGAGCAGCAGCTAAGAGTCATGGCATCAGAGCTAGCAGTTGAGAAAGCTTCTTACAGCCAGGCGGGAAAGGATAAAAACCTCCTCGACTCATCTTTGCTGAACAACTCTCCAAAGCTACTGAAGAGATTAGAGGTCTAAAGGCCGTGTTGAATGAGAAAGAAGTTTATGTTGGTGAGCTTGTTCAAACACTCACCTAGACCCAAAAAGATCTCCGAGTGTCTTTTGATAAGGTCAAGTTCTTGGAGAGTTCATTTGCCCCCCTTACAGTCTTCTTATGATGCTGCTTTAGCTGAGAGGGAGGAAATCAAAAGTGAAATTGATCATTGTGAAAGAGACTACGAGGCTCTTGAGGACAAGGTTGCTGTTGAATTAAGTTAGGCCACTTTGAACACGCGCCATGATACCCTTATGGAGGTTAGCCAAGAAGGTTTAACTTGGATGTTGAGTTAGCAAAGATTAAAGAGACCATCCAAAGTTTCTCTTCACCCATGGCTGATACTCCCGAGAATGTTGAAGCTAATCCTGGTACGGTGGATGTACCGGCTTGTTCTGACCAAATCGAGCCTTCTGTTGCTGATGATGCCGTCTTGAATTCTTCTTCAGAACATGATCCATAGTAAAAGTTTATTTGTGAAATTTGACTTTCTCTTTTTTTGTTTTGTTGGTGGAATGTTTGGTGGTTTTACCTCTGGTCCCATTTAGGGGTAATGTTTTTGGTAACAACATATCCCCATGTCTTTTCGGGGATTTATAATGACAATTAGTTTAAAACTAAGTTCATACTTAGTTTCAACTTAATATTATAAAGTTTTTGCTTCAACTTAATGCTTTTGACTTTGAGTCTCTGTTATACTTTTTGCCCTTATCTTGTTTATAAGTTCAGGGTCTTGCTTCTATTTAATTTTAATATGCGGGTTTTCGTTTTACCCTTTTAACTTTTTGCATTTTAGAAATGCTTAATTAATTTCATGGATTTTTGAATCAAACATGAATTAAAAAAGAGGGCCCTTTTATATACGACACTTAATGAAGAAGACGTCTCAACTTCATAATGGTGTAAACCTACGAAAGGAAAAATAGGAACACACATATTTCTTGGAATAACTTTGATAAACTTTTCATTCGAACTTTTTCAAGCTTAAATAACATTTTACATGTATTTAAATATCTTCTATAACTCTTCCGTAACTATTTTCTTTACAATAGATTTGTAAAAAAAAATCCAAGGGTTTCTTTATGACCCATAGCTAAATACTTCTTTTAACCTAAACATTCGTAGGAGTTTGAAATTTGTATCCACGAGTGTATTCATCATAGGATTTTGGAACAGGCTTGCATTTTTTTGGCTCGTGACTTTTCTCTAAACTTGATATTTGTTGAGTAGACTTTAGGCTTGACTTGAAATTTAATTGTTTCTGCCTTCTTTGCCTTCCTTATACATATATCATATGTATATTATATAGTCCCCCAAGTGTTTGAGCTTTGAAGTATAAAATCTCGAGCACTTGATTATTCCTTCCATTGGGTCCTTTTCTTGAAAAGGAAAAACATACGGGACTCGGAGGTACAATTTTAGATGAAGACTGCTTAAACCATTATATTTCCATCAGAATAGTTGTAACCCAAGACCGGGAATTATGTTCTTTCCACGTGTCTTTCAGGCCGTAATTCATCATCTAGTGTGGGCTAGCTTTTTGCCAACCATCTAAAATCGTTAATAAAATTTTAACAATTCAAAAATTAAAATCGTGAGCGGGGATATCTGACCGTTGGTATTTCCTTCATTTTGAAATAGTATTTCTTCAGGTGAACAACATTCCAATTTGAAGGTAGAATCTTGCCATCCAACATTTCAAGCTCGTATGCACCTTTTCCTGCGATACCATGAATCTTGTAAGGCCCTTCCCAATTTGGACTTAACTTTCCTGCATTGGCTGCCCTTGTGGATTGGAAAAGCTTCTTGAGTACGTAGTACCTAATCTTGAAGTATCTAAGACGAGCTTTCCGATTGTAATACCTCTCAATAACTTGTTTTTGCGCTTCCATCCTTATTAATGCAGTTTCACTCCTTTCTTCAAGTAAATTCAGGTTTACCCACATCTCTTCTTCATTCGACTCTTTTGTAGCTTGAGTATATCTCGTACTTGGCTCCCCTATCTCGACTGGAATTACGGTTTCAGCTCCGTATACAAGTGAAAACGGTGTTTCTCCCGTACTTGTTTTTGATGTTGTTCGATAAGCCCACAAGACTCCAGGTATTACCTCTGGCCAATTGCCCTTTGATTCTTCTAGTCTTTTTTTCAAGTTGTTGATAATAACTTTAATTATTGATTCAGCTTGTCCATTGCCCACCGGATGGTAAGGTGTCGAGATAATCCTTTTAATTTGCCAGCTTTGGAAGAATTCTATGATTTTTGCACCTATGAATTGCGGGCCGTTATCACATATGATCTCCTTTGTCACCCCAAATCGGCATATGATGTTTCGCCAGATGAAGTCTCTAACCTTTTTTTCTCGTACCTATTTGAAGTCTCCTGCTTCTACCCACTTAGTAAAATAGTCAGTGAGTACTAACAAAAATCTTACCTTACCTTTGGCTTGTAGTAGTGGACCTACGATATCCATCCCTCACTTCATAGAAGGCCATGGTGCCATAACTGGATGTAATAATTCAGTTGGTCGATGCATGTTGTTGACATATCTTTGGCACTTGTCACATTTAGCCACAAAATGTTCCGCTTCTTCCTCTATTTTTGGGCAGTAATAGCCAACTCCAATTGTGGTTTTTACTAAAGATCTTCCTCCAGCGTGATTTCCACAATGTTCCTCGTGTATTTCTCTTAGCACATATTCCGTTTGAAAAGGTCTGAGACATCTTTCTATGGGGCCACCGAACATTTTTCGATATAAATTGCCCTGATTTAAACAATAACGAGCAGCCTTTTGGCAAAGTGCCTGAGCCTTTTTCTTATCTTCATGTAGTATTCCATACTGCAAAAAATTGACAATCTCGTTTCTCCAATCCCAAGTTACGTTATTGTAATTTACCTCGTTTTAATCTTGATCAAGCATTAAATGGAACAAATGCATTACAGAAGCGTTTTCTTCATTTGTTACTTCTGCAACAGATGCAAGATTAGCTAAAGCATCTGCCTCGGCATTCTCTTCTCTTGGTATCTGCATGACTTTCCAAGTTTGAAATTGTCTGACCAAATCTCGTGCCTTTTCCAGGTATTGTTGCATCCTTTCTTCTCTAGCTGTATAAGTCCGCTGCATCTGGTTAACTACGAGCTGCGAATCGCTTTTGATTATGACTTGCTCTATTCTGAGCTCTTGTGCCAATTCTAAACCTACAATCACAACTTCATATTCTGCTTCATTATTGGTGATAGGATGACATTTTATGGCTTGTCATATGGTGTCTCCCGCAGGTGGTACCAAGATAATGCCTAGACCTTCTCCTTTTACATTTGATGAACCGTTAGTAAATAAGGTCCAAGTACCTGGATTAGACTCGTTAAATACCTGCAGTTCTTTTTTTGTTTCCAATTGTATCCCTTGGCTAAAATCTGCCACAAAATCTGCTAAAACTTGTGACTTTATTGCAGTTCTAGGTTGATATGTAATGTCATATTCGCTTAGCTCTATAGCCCACCTAGATAATCTACCCGATAAATCTTGTTTACGCAATATATTACATAAGAGGTAGGCAGTTACTACAGAGATAGGATGCCATTGGAAATAAGGTCTTAATTTTCTAGATGCCATAATTAATGCTAATGCAAGTTTCTCTAAATGAGGACATCGAGTCTCAGTATCTAGCAAATATTTGCTAATATAATAAATCGGAGATTGTTTACCTTGGTTTTCTTGAACTAATACGGCACTTACCGCTACTTTTGAAACTGCAAGGTAGATAAGCAATTTCTCCCCATATTTTGGTTTGGCTAGCAATGCTGGATTTGACAGGTACGCCTTTAAATTTTTAAGTGCTTGTTGACATTCTTCAGACCATTCAAATTGATTTTGTTTTTTTAAAGCTGAAAAGAATTTGAAGCACTTTTTTGATGACTTGGAAATAAACCTTCCCAAGGCTGCTTTTCTTCCTGTCAACCTTTGTACTTCTTTTTTGCTCGTGAGTAAATCCGGAATTTCTTCAATAGCTTTAATATGCGCGGGATTTACTTCAATGCCACGATTAGAAACAAGAAATCCCAAGAACTTACCTGATGACATGCCAAATGCACATTTCTCAGGATTTAACTTCATGTTAAATTTGCGAAGAATCTGAAATGTATCAGTCAAGTGTTGAATATGACCGCCTGCTTGTTGTGATTTGACCAGCATATCATCTATATACACTTCCATGGTTTTTCCTAGGTGTTCTTGAAACATTTTGGTCACTAGCCTTTGGTATGTGACCCCAACATTCTTTAAACTGAACGACATAACTTTGTAACAGTAAGTCCCTCTATATGTGATAAAGGAAGTTTTTTTCTTCATATAGAATATCCATTTTAATCTGATTATATCCTGAATATGCATCTAAAAAAACTTAATAATTCATGCTATGCAGTAGCATCAATTAATTGATCTATGTGCGGTAATGGAAAAGAATCTTTAGGGCAAGCTTTACTTAGATTAGTATAATCTATGCAAACTCGCCCCTTACCATTCTTTTTGGGCACTACTACAGTATTATTCAACCAATCTGGATACTTTACCTCGCGAATGGACCCGATTTTAAAAAGTTTTTGCACCTCATCTTGAATCACCTGATTCTTGAAGGAGACTTGCTTCCTTTTCTTTTGTTTGACAGGTGGATATGATGGATCTTCATTTAATTTGTGGGTCATTACCTTCGGTGGTATACCTGCCATATCTGAATGGGACCAAGCAAAACAATCTGTGTTAGCCTTTAAAAATTCAATCAACTTACGTTTCATCTCTGGGCGGAGGTTGGTTCTAATGTAGACTTTTCTGTCCGGCCAATGTACAAATAGTACCACAGCTTCCAGTTCCTCGATCATTGTTTTGATATTTTCATTTTCTTTTGGTTCTTGAATAGTATCATGCCTCAAGTCTACATCCATTTGCCCATTTTTAGTTGAGGCTCGTGTTGCTGCGTCCTCAACTGAATTCTGTGATTGCTATTTTTCGTCACTTTTTGTGTTTGAATCTACCATGGAGTTAATGCTTCGAGAAGCTTGTTGGTCACCACGGATTTGTCGCATTCCCCATTGTGATGGAAACTTGATAACTTGATGTAAGGTAGATGGAACAATGTCCATTTCATGAATCCATGGTCTGCCGAGAATCATATTGTAAGCCATATTCATTTCTATTACCTGAAATTTGGTATCTTTGACTACTTCTTCTACAAAAATGGTGAGTATTATCTCCCCTTTTGTTACGACGCTCGAGTTGTCAAAACCAGACAAGGTGTGTGCCTTAGGTATCAGCTTATCATTGGCTTGCATCTCGTTTACCACTCATAACAGAATGATATTCAAGGAACTACCTGGGTCAATAAAAACTCATTTTACATTAGGGTCATGTGTAATTAAAGATATTACCAGTGCATCATGTGGGGTTAGCACGCCATCTGCATCTGCATCATCAAATGTAATACTATCTTCTTCCAAAACCTGTCGAACTCGCTTCTCGTGGGTAACTGTAATTTGACACTTTTCTTTGCTGTCGTGTATGTGTCACGACCCTAAACCCAGACCCAGTCGTGATGGCACCTCTCGTGAAGACAAGTCCAGCCGACACATTCCCAATTCATTTTTAAGTAATTAAAATAATACAATTTAACACTTTAACATAATAATCCCAAAATAAGGTGAAATAATACAATTGCAGAATAGACATAGCCCGACATCGGGGTGTCACTATTCAGGGGCATCTACTATCCGAATAAACACAGGAAAAGTCTACATAGTCTATTACAGAAGTAAAACAGAGTAAATAAGATAGGGAAATAAGCACTGGGCTACGGATGCCGAGCAACTACCTAGTGAATCTCTGAATCCACATGAGATGGAAGAAAGTCAACACTCGCTAGCGGGACTCAAAGCACCTGAATCTGCACACAGGGTGCAAGGAGTAAAGTGAGTACTCCAACTCAGTGAGTAATAATAATAAATGAAGACTGAGTGATAAGAAATCACGTAAAAACACATCAACATGCTATAAAGAAGTAGTATAAAACCAGTAAAAGCAATGAAATAGTGGAAACATGAAAAAATACTTAGTTCAAAAGAAGCTTCTTTAAAACACATTTTTAACAGTTAAACAATTAAATGAAAAGCAGCTAAAATAGATAAACACATAAAATCCGCCCCTCGGGCACAATATCAACAGAATCAGCCCCTCGGGCAATAACATGGAACAACACCAGCCCCTTGGGCTATATCTCATATCACAAGGGGTACCCGCGCTCACTGGGGGTGTACAGATTCCGGGAGGGGCACCTTACGGACCAAGCGCAATATCAAGCCCTCTCGTGGCATAATCAATAGGCACTCGACCTCTATCAACAAGCCACCTCGTGGCGTACAATCTTAGGCCCTCGACCTCATAATCATCAATCAGTGTATCCTCACCACACAGGCCCTCGGCCTTACTCAGTCAGAATCTCATAAGCCACTCGGGCAACAGTACAACATGATGCTCAACCTAAATTATCATTTAAAATATTATTTAATGTGTTAAAACAGAGTAAACATGTCCCAGTTATGAAAACAGTAGAATATAGCATGAATGAGTACAAGTATAAAGTCAAAGCAGTGAGGAAATACTAGTAAAAATCCCATAAGGGTCTAAATAATTTGCACGAGGCTGAAATATGGCATTCAACCCAAAATATGATGATAACAAATAGTTTTCAATCAAATACGCGGTAAATCAGCCTTTCGGGATGGACTGAGTCACAATCCCCAACGGTGCACAGCCCTACGCTCGTCATCTAGCGTGTGCATCACCTCAATATAGCACAACAATGTGTAATCTGGGGTTTATACCCTCAGGATAACATTTAAAATCATTGCTCACCTCAATCCAGTCCGAACTCTAGCCCGCGACGCCTTTGCCCTTCGAATCAGCATCAACTCGCGTCGAATCTATCCAAAATCAAAGTCACAACGTCAAAATATGCTAAGGGAACGAAGCCCATGCGAAAATAATCAAATTTTAACATAAATCCCAAAATTAACCAAAACCCGGCCCCCGGTCCCATGTCTCGGAATTTGATAAAATTTACATCAACAAATTCCTTTTCTCCCCACGAGTTCATACATATCTAAAGTCCCAAAATCCGACCACAAATGGCCCCTCAAATCCTTAAGTTAAGGTCTCCAATACCAAGCCCTAGTTTCCCAATTTTTAACCCCCTAAATTTCCATAATTATAGCTCTAATCCGTTAACTAATACCATAGAAATGAGTTTTAGGTTCAACAAGCGTACCTCCAATCGTTAACCATTGAATCCCTTTTTAAAATCTCCCAAAAAGCTCCAAAACCGACTTAGAAATTGTGGAATAACCCAAAAATTCGTGAAGGAAATAATTTATATCTTTTGGCCCAGGCACTTCGCACCTGCGGTCCATATACCGCTTCTGCGGTCCAAGACGCCGCATCTGCGGTCCTCACTTAAATCCTCAATTCTGCATCCGTGATGCACACTCCGCACCTGCGCCATCGCAGGTGTGGTTCCTCAACCGCTTCTGTGGTTCCTGTCTTCCTAGGCTCTTCCGCTTCTGCGACTGGTTTTCCGCATCTGCGGCGTCGCACCTGCGGTCCCCAATCCGCAGGTGCGGAAACAACAGAACAGAAAAATCTGCAGCTTCACAAAAACTCCAAACTCTCTGTCAACCATCCGAAATCACCCTGAGGCCCTCGAGACCTCAACCAAAAGCACAAACATATCCCATAACCTTATTCAAACTCGTTCCAACTTTCGGAATGCTCAAAACAACATCAAAACACCAAAATCACATCGAATTCAAGCCTAAGATTCCAAAATCTTCCGAATTCTGCTTTCGATCAAAAAGTCTACCAAACCACGTCCAAATGACCTGAAATTTTGCACACACGTCCCAAATGGCATAACGGACCTACTACAACTCCCGGAATTCCATTCCGACCCCTATATCAAAATCTCACCTATCAACCAGAAAACACCAAAATTCCAACTTTGCCAATTCAAGCCTTAATCTACTCTGAACCTCCAAAACTCATTTCAATCATGCTCCTAAGTCCCAAATCACCTCCCGAAGCTATCCGAACTATCGGAACTCACATCCGAGCCCTCTAACACCTAAGTCAACATTTGGTTGACTTTTCTAACTTAAGCTTCCTCAAAAGAGACTAAGTGTCTCAACCCTTACCAAAACCTCTCTGAACCCGAGGCAACCAACCCAATAACACAAAATACAACTGAACAAGGCAATAAGAAGCAGAAATGGGGGAAACAGAGCGGTAACTCATGAGACGACTGGACGAGTCATCGCATCCTCCCCCTCTTAAACAAATGTTCGTCCTCGAACGAGTCAAGAAACATAGTTGAATCCTCAAATAGGTTAGAATATCTACTCCACATCTCCCGCTCGGTCTCCTAGGTAACCTCCTCCACGGGCCGACCTCTCCACTGCACCTTCACTGAAGCTATATCCTTTGACCTCAACTTTCGAACCTGACGCTCCAAAATAGCTGCTGACTCCACATCATAAGTCAAATTACCATCTAACTGAATCATGTTGAAATCCAGATTATGAGACGGATCCCTAATATTCTTCCGGAGCATAGAAACATGAAATACCTGATGCACACTCGACAAGCTGGGTGGCAAAGCAAGCTCATAAGCCACCTCCCCAATCCTTCGAAGCACCTCAAAAGACCCAATGAACCAAGGACTCAATTTACCCTTCTTCCCAAATCTCATAACACCCTTCATGGGTGAAACCTTCAACAGAACCTTCTCACCAACCATGTAGGACACATCCCAAACCTTCCTATCAGCATAACTCTTTTGTCTTGACTGTGATGTACGAAGCCTCTCCTGAATCACCTTCACCTTGTCCAAACACTACTAAAAATCATGTTTTAGCGATGGACAAATTCTGTAGCTCAACAGAAAAATCTGTCGCTAATCTCATTTAGCGAAGGATTAGCAACGGATTATCAAGAAATTTTGATAGCTACGAGCATTTTAGCGACAGATTAGCAACGACATTCATAGCTAATTCAAGTTTTTTTTGTAGTGAAAACATCCTGCACCAAATCTGTACCCAATAGCCTAGCCTCTCCCGGCTCAAAACAACCAACTGGAGATCTACACCGCCTCCCATATAAAGCCTCATATGGAGCCATCTAAATACTCGACTGGTAGCTGTTGTTATAAGCAAACTCTGCGAGCGGTAGAAACGGATCCCATGACCCTCCGAAATTAATGACACAAGCACGCAACATGTCCTCCAATATCTGAATAGTGCGCTCAGACTGCCCGTCGGTCTGAGGGTGAAAAGCTATGTTCAACTCAACTTGAGTACCCAACTCTCTCTGCATGGCTCTCCAAAACTGCAAAGTAAACCGAGTACCTCTATCTGAAATGATGGAAATCGGAACACCATGCAAACAAACAATCTTTCGGATACAGATCCCTGCTAATCGCTCTTAAGAATAGGTAGTACACACAGGAATGAAGTGCGCAAACTTGGTCAGCCGATCCACAATCACCCAAATAGCATCGAACTTCTTCAAAGTCCGTGAGAGTCCAACTACAAAATCCATAGTGATCCTCTCCCACTTCCACTCTGGAATATCCATCTGCTGAAGCAAGCCACCCGGTCTTTGATGCTCATATTTCACCTGCTGAAAATTGAGACACCGAGCTACAAATCCCACAGTGTCTTTCTTCATTCTCCTCCATCAATAATGCTGTCTCAGATCCTGAAACATCTTCGCGGTGCCCGGATGAATGGAATACCGCGAGCTATGGGCCTCTTCCACAATCAACTCCCGAAGCCCATCTACATTAGGCACACATACCCGACCCTGCATCCTCAACACCCCATCATCACCAATGGTCACATCTCTGGCATCATCGTGATGAACTCTGTCCTTAAGGACAAGCAAATGCGGATCATCATACTGGCGCTCTCTGATGCGATCATATAAGGAAGACCGAGAAATCACATAAGCCAATACCCGACTAGGCTCCGAAATATCTAACCTCACGAACTGATTGGCCAAGGCCTGAACATCAACTGCAAGGGGTCTCTCCCCAAATGGAATATATGCCAAACTCCCTATACTCACCGCCAACCGACTCAAAGCATCGCTACTACATTGGCTTTCCCCGGATGGTACAATATAGTAATATCATAATCTTTTAATGACTCCAACCATCTTCGCTACCTCAAATTGAGATCCTTCTGTTTGAACAAGTGTTGGAGACTACGATAATCAGTAAACACCTCACAAGACAAACCATACAAATAATGCCTCCAAATCTTCAACGCCCGAACTATGGTAGCCAACTCCAAATCATGAGCAGGGTAGTTCTTCTCATGGGTCTTCCACTGGCGAAAAGCATAAGCAATAACTCTACCCTTTTGCATCAACATACACCCAATACCAACTCTCTAAGCATCACAATACAAGGTATATGAACCTGAAGCTGATGGCAAAACTAACACTGGAGCCGTGGTCAAGGCTGTCTTGAGCTTCTAAAAGCTCTCCTCACACTTATCTGACCATACAAATGAAGCACCCTTCTGAATCAACTTGGTCAAGGGCGATGCAATAGATGAAAACCCCTAAACAAATCTGCGGTAATAACCCGCCAAACCAAGAAAGTTGCAAATCTCTGTGGTTGAGGACGGTCTAGGACAACTCTGAACCGCCTCTATCTTCTTCAAATCAACCTAAATACCCTCACTGGACACCACGTGCCCCAAGAAAACCACTGAATCGAGCTAAAACTCACATTTGGAGAACTTTGCATAAAGATTCTCCTCTCTCAACCTCTACAACACAACTCTCAAATGCTCCACGTGCTCTTCTTGACTACGCGAGTAAACCAGAATATCATCAATGAAGATAATCACAAACGAATCAAGATAAGGCCAAAGTACATTATTCATCAGATGCATGAACGCTACTGGGGCATTAGTTAGCCCGAAAGACAAACAAGGAACTCATAAGGACCATATCTGGTCCTGAAGGATGTCTTGAGAATATCCGAGTCCCTGGTCTTCCACTGGTGATAACCTGAATGGAGATCAATCTTGGAGAACACTCTCACTCCCTAAAGCTAGTCGACAAATCATCGATACGAGGAAAAGGATACTTGTTCTTGATTGTTACTTTGTTCAACTGCCTATAATCAATGCACATCCTTATAGTACCATCTTCTTCTTCACAAATAGAACCAACATACCCCAATGAGATACACTAGGCCGAATGAACCCTTTATCAAGGAGTTCCTGAAGCTGCTACTTTTCCTTCAGCTCTGCTGGTGCCATACGATACGGTAGAATAGAGATGAGCTAAGTTCCCGACACCAGATCAATACCAAAATCAATATTCCTATTAGGTGGCATGCCCGGTAGGTCTGCAGGAAACACATTGGGAAAATCCCTCATAACTGGGATAGAATCAATACTGGGAGTGTCTGCACTGACATCCCTCACAAAGGCTAAATATTAAAGACAACCCTTCCCAACCATACACTGGGCCTTCAAGAATGAAATTACCCTACTGGGAACATAATCAGTCGAACCTCGCCACTCAATCCATGGCACACCCGGCATAGCCAATGTCACTGTCTTAGCATGACAGTCCAGAATAGCACGACACAAAGATAGCCAATCCATGCCCAAAATAACGTGAAAATCCACCATACATAAAAATAAAAGATCCACTCGGGTCTCCAGACCCCCAATAGTCACCACACACGACCGGTACAAACGGTCTACAACAACAGTATTGCCCACAGGAGTAGATACATGAACAGGTGAAATAAGAGACTCATGGGGCATATACAAATAATGAGCAAAGTATGATGACACATAATAAAATGTGGAACCAGGATCATATAATATAGAAGCATCCATGTGGTAGACTGAGACAATACATGTAATAACAACATCTAAAGCAATAGCATCGGGTCTAGCAGGAAGTGCATAGAAACGGGCCTGACCGCCACCTGATCGACCTCCCCCTATGGGACGACCTCTAACTGACTGCCATCCACCCCTAGTTGGGTGTGTAGGGGGTGGTGAAGTAACTGGCGCTGAAGCCAATGGCTGACTCCTCTGCTGAGATGAACCCGCAAGGCGACGAGGACACTGCCTCCACATATGACCCATCTCTTCACACTAATAGCAACTCCCGGGTGCTGGAGACAGGGACTGAAGGGAACCCCTAGCACCGGAATGACTAGAAGATGCACATGGTATAGAAGAGCCCTGAACTGTTCGAGCACGAGACCAACTCTAAGCTGGAAGGGCACTAAGTTATGACTGGCCCTGATGAGAACTCTGAGAACCATGACCCGATGACGCCCCACGGTAACCTGGGCGAGCTGGTTGAGCATGCCTAAATGGATGGCCTCTGCCGTGCTTGAAACTAACGTCTCAAAAAAGCACCACCATAACTACCAGATCCTCGAGGCCTCTTGGCCTCCCTCTCGTTTCGCTCCTAGCGACGAACTGAATCAATCTCACAAGAAATGTCTACAACCTCCTCAAAAGTAGCACTAGACACCATCTCCTTGGTCATGAGAATACGAAGCTGATAAGTGAGGCCATCCACAAACCTCCTCATCCTCTCTCTATATATTGGAACCAACCAAATAGCATGACGAGCTAACTCTGAGAACCTCATCTCATACTACGACACAGTCATCTCTCCCTAATGCAACCACTCGAAATGCCTGCATAGCTCCTCTCCCAGACTGCGATACATACTTCTCCAAAAAGAGAACGGAGAACTACTACCAGGTAAGGGTGCTGCACCAACAGGCCTATGCCTCCCATAAGCCTCCCACCAAGTGAAGGCAGCTCCAGAAAACTGAAAAGTAGTGAAAGCGACCCCACTGGTCTCCAGAATACCCATTGTGCAAAGAATCCTCTGACACTTGTCCAAGAAACCCTGAGCATCCTCGCCCTCTACACCACTAAAAGTCGGAGGCAGAAGTCTACCAAACCTTTCCAACCTGCACTGCTCGTCCTCTGGAATGGCAGGAGCTACATAGTCCTGACCAGCTGCAACCGGCAGGGCAAGATATGCCCCCGATGTTTGAAGTCCCTGCACGACCTGCTCAAGTGTGCGAGCGGTGGGAGTCTGAGTGTCTCCTCCGGCCTGAGAAGTATCTACTGCTATAGTAACTGAGACCGCCTGAGCTAGGCCAGTGCATACTGATAGAATCTGAGCCAAGGCCTCCTAAAGACTCGAAATCACAATGGGCACAGTTGGTGCCTAAGCTGGTGCTGCTGGAGCGTCCACAACTAGGACCTGATCCTGAACTGAGGCGGCTAGTGGATCTACATGTGCTGCCCAAGCTGTTGTGCGGGCCACACTCCTGCCCCTATCGCGACCAAGACCGCATCCTCAGCCTCTAGTGGCCACAACTGGTGGTACTGGTGGTTGTCCATCCTGTCTGGTAGTGTGTGTCATCACCATCTGTGAGAGAATAGAATAACAGAAGTTTAGTACTCAGATCAACAGATTCACACGACAAGAATTTCAAGAATATGAAGTTTTTCCTAAGGGTTCTACAGCCTCTCGAGGATAAATACAGACATCTCTATACCAATCCACGAGACTCTACTAAACTGCTCATGACTCGTGAAACCTATGTAGCCTAGGCTTTGATACCAACTTGTCACGACCCTAAACCGAGACCCGATCGTGATGGCACCTCTCATGAAGACAAGGCCAGCCGACACATTCTCAATTCATTTTTAAGCAATTAAAATAATACAATTTAAGACTTTAATATAATAATAATCCCAAAATAAGGTGAAACAGTACAATTGCGGAATAGACATAGTCCGACATTAGGGTGTCACCAGTTATGAGCATCTACTATCCGAATAAAGACAGGAAAAGTCTACATAGTCTATTACAGAACTAAAACAAAGTAAATAAGATAGGGGGAGAAGCACTGGGTTGCGGACGCCGAGAAGGTACCTAGTGAATCTCCGAATCTGCCTGAGTTGGAAGAAAGTCAACACTTGCTAGCGCGACCCAAAGCGCCTGAATCTGCACACAGGGTACAGAGAGTAAAGTGGGTACTCCAACTCAGTGAGTAATAATAATACATGAAGACTGAGCGATATGAAATCACGTTAAAACACATCAACAAGCTATAAAGAAGCAATATAGAACCAGTAAAAGCAATGAAACAGTGGAAACATGTAAAAACACTTAGTTCAGAAGAAGATTCTTTAAAACACCTTTTTAACAGTTACACAATTAAATGAAAAGCAGCTAAAATAGATAAACACATAAAATTCGCCTCTCGGGCACAATGTCAAAAGAATCAGCCCTTGGGCAATAACATGAAACAACACCAGCTCCCTCAGGCTATATCTCATATCACAATGGGTACCCACTTTCACTGGGGGTGTACAGACTCCGGGAGGGGCCCCTTATGGCCCAAGCGCAATATCAAACCATCTCGTGGCATAATCAATAGGCTCTTGGCCTCATATCAACAAGCCACCTCATCGCAATAGTACAACATGATGCTCAACCCAAATTATCATTTAAAATATCATTTAATGTGTTAAAACAGAGTAAACATGGCTGAGTTATGAAAATAGTAGAATATAGCATGACTGAGTACAAGTATAAAGTCAAAACAGTGAAGGAAATATCAGTAAAAATCCCCTAAGGGTCCAAACATTGGCACGAGGCCGAAATATGGCATTCAACCCAAAACATGATGATAACAAATAGTTTTCAATCAAATACATGGTAAAACAGTCATTCGGGATGGACTAAGTCACAATCCCCAACAGTGCATGACCCTACACTCGTCATCTAGCGTGTGCGTCACCTTAATATAGCACAATGATGTGTAATCCGGGGTTTCATACCCTCAGGACAATATTTAAAATCATTACTCACCTCAATCTGGTCCGAACTCTAGCTCGCGATGCCTTTGCCCCTCGAATCGGCCTCAACTTGCGTCGAATCTATCCAAAATCAGAATCACGACGTTAAAATATGGTACGGGAATGAAGCCCATGCGAAAATAATCAAATTTCAACATAAATCCCAAAATTAACCAAAACCCAACCCGGGCCCACATCTCGAAATTCGATAAAATTTACATCAATAGATTCCTTATCTCCCCACGAGTTCATACATATTAAAAGTCCCAAAATCCGACCACAAATGGCCTCTCAAAATCCTCAAGTTAAGGTCTCCAATACCAAGCCCTAGTTTCCCAATTTTTAACCCTTAAATTTCCATAATTACAGCTCTAATTTGTGAAATAATACCATAGAAATGAGTTTTAGGTTCAACAATCTTACCTCCAGTTGTTAACCCTTGAATCCCTCTTCAAAATCTCCCAAAAAACTCAAAACCGACTTAGAAATGGTGGAATAACCCAAAAATTCGCGAAGGAAATAATTTATACCTTCTGGCTCAGGCATTTTGCACCTGCGGTCTAGATACCGCTTCTGCCGTCCAAGACTCCGCATCTGTAGTCCTCACTTAAATCCTCAATTCTGCATCTGCGATGCACACTCCGCACCTACGCCATCGCATGTGCGGTTCCTCAATCGCTTCTATGGTTCCTGCCTTCCTAGGTTCTTCCACTTCTACGACTGGTCTTCCGCATCTGCGGCGTCGCACCTGCAGTCCCTAGTCCGCAGGTGCAAAAACAACAAAACAAAAAAATCTGCAGCTTCACCAAAACTCCAAACTCTCCGTCAACCATACAAAATCTCCCCAAGGCCCCCAGGACCTCAACCAAAAGCACAAACATATCCCATAACCTTATTCAAACTCGTTCCAACCTTCAAAACACTCGAAACAATATCAAAACACCAAAAGCACATCGAATTCAAGCCTAAGATTCCAAAATCTTTCAAATTCCGCTTTCGATCAAAAAGTCTACCAAACCACGTCCAAATGACCTGGAATTTTGCGCACATATCCCAAATGACATAACGGACCTACTGCAACTCTCGGATATCCATTCCAACCCCTGTATCAAAATCTCACCTATCAATCAGAAAATGCTAAAATTCCAACTTCGCCAATTCAAGCCTAAATCTACTCATATTCTTCATATATGCCTACTTTCCCTTTTTACTAAACAGGTAAGTTAAATACCCTTGTTTTAATAAATGTTCTACTTCACCTTGTAGCAATATGTAATCTGCCATTTTGTGACTGTGATCGTTGTAAAACTCGTGCCAAAAATCAGGATTTTGCCTATTTGGGTTCGATCTCATTTCCTTTGGCCACTGTACCTTGTCTCCCATGCTTCTTAAAACCGCCACCAACTCATATGTGCTAACATTAAAACTGTAATCGCCGATCTTTGCTTTCGAGCTTCTGTTATTATCTCGTATATCTCATGTGTTTCGTTCTTTTTCGAACCTTGATGATGAACCTAAGTCTCTATCTCTTGATCTAGGATCATACCTTGGGTTTTCCTATTTTGAACGCGTGTCCCTTCCTGCTGGTCCCATGTAAGGCTCGTACCTGGTTTTACCGGACCTTTTTTCAGTTTCAGCTCATCTTGAACTCACCATTTCATCGTTCCGAGATTGAATGATAGTATTTTCCTCTATCCACAGCTTCGTGCTGTATATATTATAAACACCAAGAAGTTGCTGGAAATTCTCGTAAATTTTCCTTGAGTCTCCTCATGGCTTCCGAGCTTTTTCATTTTGATTACTAGCAAAGGCCATAGCCACCTAGTTATCAGGTACATGTGGCAACATCATCCTCTCATGTTGGAATCTGTCTACGAATTCCCTGAGCAACTCTGTATCTCCTTGTTTTATTTTGAAAATGTCCTCCATTCGTTTTTTAACTTTTTGAGCTCTCGAGTGTGCTTTGATAAATGAATCTGCAAGTCAGCAAAAGAATCTATAGAATTTTCAGGTAAAACAGAGTACCATGTTAATGCTCCCTTCGTGAGCGCTTCTTCGAATTTTTTGACCAATACTGATTCAATTTCTTGCTTGGTCAAGTCATTTCCCTTTACACTTGTTGTAAATGAAGTTACGTGATCCCGTGGATCAGCTGTTCCATCCTATTTTAGAATATCGGGCATCTTGAACTTCTTTGGAATTGGTAAAGGAGCAGCACTTGGCTTCCAAGGTTGTTGAGAGTATCTATCCATATCTATTCCTTTAATTATAGGCGGCACTCCAGGTATCTGCTCTATGCGTTCGCTCTGCTCCTTGAGCTGTTTCCGTAAAGTTAGTACTAAATTTTGTAAATCAGAATTGACTGGGTTACTTGACCCTCCATCACGAGATTCGCTAGGAGTTCCACTACTACCTGAGTTAACAAGTCCCTGAGAGAGGATTTTCCACGATATTGTTGTTTGGAGTTGGTGTTGGTGGTGCAACACCTGCCAGCTGGTTAGCAAAAACCTGAAGAGCATTACTGACCTATTGGGCGATTAAATTTTTCAAAGCTTCATCAATAGCTTGATTATTTTTGAACTGCTCATTCGTATTTGATTCAGATCCGTCAGCAGTCCCCTCTTAGGATTGTCGAGGAGAGTTTCGGTGCAATGGAACTGGAGTTCCTTCATCTTGTTGATTCTCCCGATGTTACTTCTTGGTGTTGTAAATTTTGTTGGTTGTTATCATTGACATTCGACATGATTATTTTGATAAAAGAGTCGATTTAAAAAGTAAAAGATTATCAGATTTCCGGTAACAGAACTAATTTGTTTAACCAGAAAATAGGAATTTCGGTCAAAGCTTAATTTTAGAAGAATTCGGGTTACTAATAATCAAATAAGAAAATAATTATGTAAAGAAAAAGAAGAATTGAATTGAAAAGTAGCTGAGTAAGCAAAGTAAATTAGTGTATTTCAATAATAATTCGTGTCTCTTTACAAATGTTATTTCTCTCCTTTTATAGCTATTTTTAAGTACTACGTTTCTTCCCTCTCATAATAGAGCCATTATGAGCAATTAATGACATTAATGTCACGTTATAATTGGCAATCGTAACTGTTTCGTGAAGATTCTATAATGTTTCACATCATTGATGCTCATTAATTATAGATAATATGTATCTGTACTTTTTTCTATCTAGATTCATTCCACTGATGCCTCTTCAAATTACAAAGAGATCCGAGTAACCATTCCTTCTTGTTTTCTTGAGCCTTTACCTGTACCTATTAATGCTCGTGTCTTTTTGAATACTCTTTGCTAGTTGTCATTCTTTTATTGATCCACGTGTCTTGGCATGTCAGCACATAATTAATTCCAAATGTTAACTTCATGTTTCTCAATACAGTGCGTGCTTAGCAAATTTTACCGCACCTGTCCTATTCTCTGTAGGGTCATCTTCATCTTTTCACCACCTGCTCTATTATCCTCTATGACTTTCTCCTATGTTCTCTTCATCTGCTAAAAAATCCCAACTTCACCGATCCTTTATCTCCGATCCTTACTATAAATTCCCAACTGCTAAATTTATTCTAATATCGACAAGATATCTACTTTTTTTGATACTCTACTCTGAGGACTGTGTTTCTTGGGGTTCTCTACTACATACTTATACTGAGTTTCTTAGAGTTCTCCACTTCTTAGTTAAAAAGGTAAGCTTTTTATTTGCTTGCTTATCTCCTTTTTTTCCCTTTGATTATCCCACTTGCCTGTTGTCTATTCTGTGGAAAAATTGATGTCGACTGCTCCACTTTTAGATATAATGGTTTTTGCAGATTCCATAAGTATCATATGACCCTTGGAGTCGTCCAATTTTATTCATTAGTCTATCAAAGTAGAGTCTCTCCATATTTAGATTATAGAAGTATTTTCCTGTGTGTTTAGATAGAGAACAATTTATACACTAAATTAAATTGAATTACAATGTTAGTTTGGTTAAATTTTCAATTGAGCTAGATTTTCTCTTTTCTAAAAATACTGCAACTAATTTAGAATAATTTATTGCACTTTTGTTATAACACAAACTTTCACTTATAAAAACAGAGTTAATCAAGAAAGTAGCATAGATATATCAAAATAGCAATAATGCATTTCGACAGTCAAGAAAAATAGAACTTCAGAAACTTGGCATTTCAATAGAACTTCAAAAACTTGCATTAGAACCCCAAATACAAGAAAACCATGTAAATGCAGCAGAAATAATAAATAACTGACCACTTCAAGATCTGGACTAGTACCTTCTTCTAGAGGATCAGGAACCTAACAAATGAAGAAAATGAATAAGCAAAAACCCAAATTCTATCATTAAAGTTACAGTAAATTTTAACACAATTATACTGCCTTAAGCAGTGCCGGAGCCACATGTTGATAAGGGTGGTCAACTAACCACCCTTCGTCGAAAAATTGCACTGTTTACAGAGGCAAAATATTACGCTTTTGAAGTATATAGCACATATTGAACACCTTTTGTCGAATTTTTTTCCCCTTCTTTTAAATTTAAACACCTTTGGAGAAATTTCTAGTTTCGCCACTGGCTTTAAGTCAACCATACATACCCAGAAAGAAAAATAGGAGAAATGGGGTGACATATGAAGAGAATGTGTAGCTTACTTTTCAACATAATATATACTTGTGTACAAGTCCCAAATTTGCATACAAGTCCCAAATAACTATCCCAGGCTACCAAAATTCTCGAAACATAATTCGAACTTCTAAAACTAAAAATGATCGGGTCATCACAAAAAACCCAACTGCCTCCCCACTGGTCCTTCTTCTTTTGTAACTGTTGCATTAAATCTTCTCTCTCCCAGCTTGTCCCGTGCACTAAACATTATTCAAATTCATTGGTTCTTGTGACGACTAGATAGGTTGTTTTGAGTGCTAGCCCTTATTTCTACATTTTAAGACCTCTATTAGCTTCATTCAATACTTCTTGATTAGCGTGAGTGGCTTGTATCATCTTTCAGAAATATTTTACGTAAAAAAATTAAAAAAAGTGATCTTTGGCTTTAAAAACAACTTGTGCTGACTACCGTTAATATTTTGGGTAAACAACCTCGGATCAGCGATTTGACGATTTTAGTAGGTTCGTATTGTGATTTTTGACTTGAGCGTATACCCGGAATTGAATTCGGATGTCCCTAGGTTGATTTGTCTTATTTTGCCTAAAGTTAGCGATTTGAATGTTTGGAAACTCTTTAAATTTGACCATAGGTTTACTTTATGGTTATCGGGTTCGAATTTTGGTTTTGGAACTTGAAATAGTTCTGTTTTGTTATTTGAAACTTGTATGCAAAATTTGGTGCAGTTCCTAGTTGGTTTGATAGGAATCAGACACTTGATTGAGTTTCTAGCTACTCTTGAGTTTCCTTTTGAATTTTATGTGTTTTGATGTTCGATTCGTGGTTCCAGGTGTAATTATGGTATTTTGATTGTGCGAGAAAGTTTATATGATATTATTACACTTGTGTGCATGTCTAGTTTGGAGCCAGAGGGGCTCATGTGAGTTTTAGATTATTTTGAACTTGTAAACTGTTGTTTCTAGTGTGTGGTGTCTTGTGCTTCAAGATTGCGAAGGGGAAACTTGGGTTAGGGGCTGGTTGGTCTTTGTGAATGCAAGTCCCGGTCGCGAATTTGAAGCAATGAGAGGCTTACTCGTCGCGAACTCAACAGGCGTCTCACAAACGTGATGCTTTGGGATGACCTGGGGGAAATGGTTGTGGTCTTCATCGCGAACACGAACCTGGGGACGTGAAATAGGTAGGGTTTCTGAGGGTTTGGTCAATTAAAAGGGTGGGGTGATTATGGGCCGTTGATCTTGAGAGATTAACGGCCATGATTTAAAGAATATGTGGCGAGTTTGTGTAATGGGTCGCGACCTAGTCTTAAAGAGAGCAATTTTGTTTTGGCTTGTGGGGTCAATTGGGATGGGCATGTTCATTTGGACCTTAAATGGTCCGAAAATTAGCCCTATCTTGGGCTATAATTTTAAAATACACGAAATTTATTAAAATAAATTATAAAAATATCTATAAAATAAATAAAAAATATTATTTAAGATGTTAAATACTTAAAAATAATAACTCAGGATTATAAAAATATAAAGATGCTATTTGGACATAAATAATACAATGAAATGTAATTACTATGAGAATACATGCTATTATTGCAAATATTATAGAAAAGGCAACTATAATTATGTAAAAAAGGAGTAAAATACTATAAGATGTGTGTGGATACAAATAATAAATTTGAATGATTAAGTCACCATAATATAATTTCAAGGAATAATTAATAAATATTTGAACGTGTAAGAAAATTAATTTTAAAGCTTTAAAAATTATAGAAAATACTTATATTATCCCTTTAAATTAGGTAATAATGCAAAATGATATTTTGAAAGTATATGAAATATTTTATAAAATATGAGGGTAAAATTGTATCAACAGTGGTGTTGAGTCATTTATGTTGATAAATTTATATTGGAGGATCGGGTTACGCTTCGCAACAGTATTGAAAGGAATTGATATTTGGGGATCGGGTTGCACGTCGCAACACAATAATAAGAAATGATATGATATTGGTATTGGGAATGAGTTGTACGTTGTAAAAGATATTATGTTGAAACTTGGGATCGGGTTGCACGCCGCAATGGATTTGATGTGTTGTAGTTGTTTGTGGCGGTAGAGTTTACTCTTAGTATTATGATATGAGATTTGAGATTTATGTTTTTCTGGGGTCCTCTGGTAGTGGACCTTTGGGTCCGTTTATATGAATTTATTGCTTTATTTCTATTCCTATTTTCTGTTATTATTATTTCGTACATGTTATTTGTGAGTGGCTTGCCATAGTCTCGTTACTACTTCGTCGAGGTTAGGCTCAACACTTACATAGTACATGGGGTCAGTTGTACTCATGCTATACTTCTGTAATTGTACATATACCGGACCGATTTGGTCTCAGCGACGCGTAGTGGAGACTGTTCAGATTCAACTTCTTTCGGATACTTGCGGTAGAGTTGCTAGCGTTCACATATCTTAAAGTCCCCTTCTACCCTATCTTTAGTGTTTTCCTTATTTCGAACAGTTGTAATTTGTTTGATTTTAACTGTATAATTATAGTATGCTCATGTATTCAGGACTCCAGATTTCTGGGATATGTTTAGACTACGCTACGTTGCATTTATCACATTTATTTCAGACTATTATAGCTTCTTATTATTTATGTTCTATTTTAAAAGGTTAAATCTGGTAAGTAATTAGCTAACGTTGGCTTGCCTAGCAAGTGAAATGTTAGGCGCCATCACGGCCCCGAGGTTGGGATTCCGAATCATAACAAGTTGGTATCAGAGTAAGTTGCATAGGTATCGCGAGTCATGAGCAAGCTTAGTAGAGTATGGAGGATCAATATGGAGACGTCTGTACTTATCTTCTCGAGGCTATAGGGCTTTAGGAAAATTTTACTTCTTTCTTTATCTATCGTGCGGCTTTATTCTATTACTAAAGTTTGAACCATTATATTCTTATTCTCTCACAGATTGTGAGGAAACACACAAAATCTAAAATCAGGCAGGATCCAGAGCCCCCTGTTACAGCCACTACTAGGATAGGGGTCGGAGCCGAGGTAGGGGAAAGGTAGAGGCAGAGCACAACATAGAGCACATGCAACAACACCCATTGTAGAGCCTTAGATCGAGCATGAAGAGGAGATCCCTGTTTAGACCGCACCAGTCGGACCTGTTCAAGTCCCGGAGGGATTCGTTGCTACTCTCGTACTTCGAGCTGGAGAGTGTGGCCCAGGTAGAAGTATTTCCTATGGCACCAGCTGTCTCTCAGTGTGGGGGAGGAAATGATCACTTCTAATCCATACTCAATATTAAGTAGAAAACAATTGTTGCAATTATAATACTTAATTTGAGTCGGGGTCGAATTCCACAGGGAGTTTAAGATTGATATTAAGGTAAATACTCAAGAAGAAAACGTGAAATAACTTAATTATACTTTCAAACAAAGTAGGTGATTGTTATCTAAGAATCAATTATCCACTCAATACCTCTCGGTCATAGAGTCGGTCATAAAGTGATTATGCCCAAATTAGTTTTCGCAAGTCCAAGTGGGTAGCAATCTAAGTAATCCCCAAGTCGAATTTTCCCTATCTCTAGTTCAAATCCTTTAATCAAACTGGACAAAACCTTAACTAGCTCAATTTCTTCTTATCCAAGCTTTCCTAGACCAGGCTCCTCTTTTTCATGTAAGAACTAAGTCAAATAGGCATAAATCAATATTTGTAATCATTGATTCATATAAAGAATAAACAAGGCTACTCATGCTTGAAGACATAGAAAACAAAATGGAAGAAGTAATTAAAGACAAAAACTACAATTAAAAGAAAAAAATAATGGGTCTTCTCCAATTATGATCATAACTTTCCCAAAAAGGTAACATATAACCGCTATAACTTCTAGGAATACAAAATTTGCCCTAAAAAATGTTTCTCGACTATTTATAGTATCCAAAATTTTGCTGACAAAAATGCCCTTCGGCAGGTTCTGCCGCCGCACAATTTCATGCGCGGACCACACTTTTCTTCTTCTCTTGCAATAGGAAGAAATCTGCTATGATGAACCAAAAGGTCATCTTAAGTTTTAGAACCTGATTCTACGCTCTTAAGTCCAAAAAACTCATTTTTACCCTCCTCGATTTGCGTGCACAGTCTGGGCGTGTTTCCGGAAAGCTTTTATGATGAAAGTTGATAAAAATAAGAAATTTTGCCTTAAAAGTTGATTTTTAGTTGATTTTGGTCAACGTTTTGAGTAAACGAACTCGGACCCGGACCCAGACATAGACCCGTATTTTGACGGTCCCAGTGGACCCGTAATAAAATATGGGACCTGGGCGTATGCCTAGAATCGAATTCCGAAGTCCCTAACTCGAGTTATGAATTTTTGTTGAAAATTAAAAGTCTGAAAATTTAATAGTTTTAAAGAATACATTGATATTTGGCCTTATTGATACCGAGTTCATATTTTAGTTGCAGATCCTGGTACATGTCCAATATGATATTTATAACTTATCTGTGAAATTTGGTGTGAAATGAAGTTGGTTTGACGTGATTCGGACGTCCAGTTGAAATAGAAATTTTAAAGCGTTCTTGAGAATTTCATTTGATTTGGTGCTAAATTTGTAGTACTACATATTATTTTGGCGATTTGATCATGCGCACAATTTTGTATGATATTTTAAGACTTGTGTGTATGTTTGGTTTGGAGCCCCGAGGGATCGGGTGAGTTTTGAATAAGCTACAGAATGAAAATGGGACTTAGAACAATGCTGGTGCATCAGAATTTGTTGCAAGCCTCAGACCTTGCAAATGCGAGGTCAATCATCACATTTACGATCTCTGAAGAGTTCGCATTTGCGAGCTTCTCATCGCAAATGTGAAGAGTAACTGTGGAGACCAATGTTCGCAACTGCGAGCAATTTCTCGCAATTGTGATGGGAACTGGGGAGGTGTGGTTTTCGTATTTGCGATCACATGGTCGCATTTGTGGTCTAGCCCATGTTCACATTTGTGAACTATACCTCGCATTTGCGAATAATGCATAAATGCGAAGCCCAGGTGGCATTTGCGATATCTGCAGCTGGGTAAATGAGACTTAGATGGGATTTTCTCCCATTCTCCAAATTTTCAAATCCTATAACCCTAGAGGCGATTCTTCCAAGACCAATTCTTCCCCAAAACCTTGGTAAGTGATCCTAACCTACTTTCTTTCAATTTACCATCACATTTCATGAATTTTCAATCTAAAATCTAGGATACCCATGGTAGAAATTGGGGGTTTGGGTAGAATTAGGGATTTTTGGAAAATTGGGATTTAGACCTCAAATTGGGGTCAGATTTCAAAACTAATTACATACTCAGGATCGGGAGTGAATGGGTGAATGGATTTTGGTCCGAACCTCGAGTTTTGACCAAGCAGGTTCGGGGTCGATTTTTGACTTTTTGGGGGAAAGGTTGGGAAATCTAAATTTATGCATTGTAGTTGATTCCCTTAGCAATAATTGATGTTATTGAGTTAATTGTGGCTAGATACGAGGGGTTTTGTCACGACCCAAATCGATGGGCCACGATAGACACCCGGTACCTTACTCCACCGAGTACCAACATAACATATCATTTTGCATCATACTATCATAGATAACTGAGCTGAAGAGGCTGCCGTGAGATAAGTAGAATACAACATGTAATACCAACTTATACATAAGACATACGGGTCTATAAGACCAAAATAACCACTTGTACACTGAACATAGGCCTACAAGGCCATAGAATCTTTTACGAACATGGCATCTATCTACAAGCCTCTAAGAATACAAAATTGTCATAAAAGTCGGGACAGAGCCCCGCCATACCAAACAATACACATCTAAATCATACTGACCAAACAAGCAACTCCGGAGCAAATGAATCTTACCAACACCTTCCGTTGAACTGATAGCCTACTTGGAGGACTCTTGACTTGCCTATCGGGACCTGTAGGCATGTAACGCAGCGTCCCCAAGCAAAAGGGACGTCAGTACAAATAATGTACCGAGTATGTAAGGAATGAAAATCAGTAACTAATAGACATGAGAGAAACATAGAGTAAAAGACTCGACATGTAAGTTTGAATAACTCTGTAAATCATGAAATACTCATAGTGCCATGCATACGTATGAATGCCATGTCATGTGTAGGTACATATGTTCATAACATCATCAAGCCTCTGAGGGCATCCCATCATATCATCTTGGCCACTCTAGGCAAAATCATCAACGTATACCAGCTGATCAGGTGGTGGTGCGTCTATAACTCCATAACATTTCCTATATCCCATATACATATATATACGCATATATAATACCATCTGGTCATGGGTCAATGCATGAAATGCATATGAAATACGTTAATAAAATCTCTCGGTATGTCATAAGACCATTATGCCTTTGATTAATATCATATAATAAACTTTATCAACTTACGTAATTTCTGAGACCCATGAACAGATAGAATAATAAGACATGTGGAATCAAAAATATAGGAACCTCTAGTATTTCTATGAATAGAGTTATTCATGGAAATTGTGCATTTGCTCGTTTCACTTGTGTCGTAGAGATCATGCCAAAAGAAAGAAGGGATAGCCTTAACATACCTGAGTCGATTCTCTTAACAGTCCTCCAACACACGTTAGTTGCGACAAAACACGGAACACGTCGTATGAAAAGCTCGAAGCCATCACGTTTCCTATGCAAAGAAAATCTTGACCGAAAACTTTCCTTAAAAACTTTGCAACAACATTGCTATTTTGGAAAGTGAATTAACGTTGCTGTGTTTTTTTTTTTTGGATTAGAAAGTGATTTGGATGGTAATGTTTTAAAGTGCTTGGCTGAAACTCTCTTGTGAGTTGGATAGTAACGTTTCTAAGATATTAGAATTAGACAGTGAATCTTGGACTAGGAATGGTGTATTAATTTTTTAGGTGGGCCCACTTTAAGACATTGCCACCAAAATTCATAAAATTTGGTCCCCTTGCATTATGATTTAAGAGTGATCAATTTGTATTGATGTGCTGCCACGTTTTGAGATGTAATTGTTATCCAAATGTTTGAATTAATTATCCACTAATCACTTGATTAAATTTTTAATCTTCCATTAACCAATAATTATCCAATTATTCACATAATTAGGAATTATCTTAAACTACTTAAAATACTACTCATTTTTAACACACTTTGTACACCTAACCGTTATAGTCATGTGGTACTTTGTATGACACTAGTCCATAAATACCGGGTATTAAAGCTCGAACCGTATTTTATCCCAAATTGGCAAACTTCGACGAAACTCATTTTCTTCAATTTTCTTTCCCTCTCAATTTCACGAATTTACTTATCCCTTATTTGAAATAGCATAGTGCTTATAATCTCAAAATAAACCCATTCCCGAATTTACGTCGATTAACTTACAATGAAACTTTAACATATGAAAATGCGGAGTGTAACATCTCATTTCCGAGCTTTCATCAATTTATTTATGGCGTACTTTCACGTACGAAATATGAGGCGTAACATTATTCCCTCCTTTGGAACATTCGTCCTCGAATGTTGACTGTTGCACTTATCGTTTCCATCACTTATGTCCTTCGAATACTTTAGTTCTCTCCTTTCTATCTAGGCAACTGTTCTATGAATAAATCCAAAGGACATGACATTCCCTCCTTTAGGCCTCATTCCCACATCACGACTCATGGTTGGAATCCTTTCAATCTTGTAACTGTTGCTACCTTTTATCATGCAGCATGTACGACTCTGACTTTATAAGTGCGCCTATGTGACTCTTCTCTCATTTTTCCTCCAGCTTTTAGCCAATTTTTAGGCCTCACTTTGTAAACATATACAGAGCTTGATAAAATGTCCCTCTAGGCATCTATAGATATACTGAAGTTCTTCGCTTGGTACTTTGTCGAACTTATGAATATTGCTATATCTTATTTCATAGATCCGCTTATCCATTCGTATGATTTTACTGCATCTAAACAAGTCTTATTATACCATAACTCTTACTTCGATTTATCGTTACTGAGGTCTGCTACCGAACTCCAGGTTACTTTCGTTACTTATCCCATATGTATAAATCTAAGTCCTTTAATGCTTCCTCATTACTTGTTCATCTTAAGAACGACGACCTAATCTCACCTCATACTTTGTGACTTTTGTCTATCCACTGTTGATTCACCTTAATGTTGATCTATCATCCACCACTGATAACTTGATCTCTTATGTAACACTGCCACTAGGGCTCATGTCTCATCAGGGACATCTGGAGTAATTAGATTTATCCACCTAGTGGCGATGCTACACTTCCATAACGGTATTTTGTAGCATCACAATATGACTCACCTTACATGGGTATTTTAATCCTGTACAATTCATTAAATCCTCTTCAAGTCATTACTCAATCGAAGGCCCAAACGCCATCCTTTATCTACCATAATTACTGTAGACATGTGATTTTTGACCCTCCCCAAGATTTTTCATATTTTAGCACGTAAATATTTAATTTAGGCACAATATAGTTATTTCAACTAATTTTTACTCATTTACTTTATTTTATTATAAGAGAAATGAAAATTACAAAAATTGTTCCATTAATGTTCAATAGTTATTTTTAATCTCGAAAATACCAAAAAAAATAGTTTATTTTAACGGTCAGTCTTACTTTAATAGTTATTTTATTTAAGTAGGATTAATCAATAAATGAGATCACATTTTTAATCTCGTTCACAGGCAAAGAATAAAACTTGGGCTCGAGCAACCCATTTTTAAGCCTAATTTTAGACCTAGCCCATAATTCCCAAGTCATACCCCTAACCTAATTCCTACCCCTATATAATAGTACCTAATACACAAAAATAATGGAGGAACGCCTAAAAACTACTGATTCGCCGTTTTCTGTAAATAAGATCAGCGAAAATACAACCAAAAAGGAGGCCTAAAAGCTAACCTAAGACCTATCAGCGAAAAGACCAAAAAAAAAAAAAAAAAAGCAAAAAGCTAGACTCCAAAAAAATCAAAGAGTAGCGCTGCAATTCAAGATAACCAAAAAACGATTTCCCCCACACCCCCATCAGCTCTTTTCTTCTTCGAAAAAAACAAGATGTTCGCTGATTTGAGAGCGAAAGGTTAACACAGTTCCAATTTCTTCTTCCAGATCTAACGCTCACCATTCACACACACACGGAAAAGAGAACAATAGATTCATTAATTGATCGGTTGAAGTTTAGAAGATTGGCGAAGTAGTAATATAGATTTTAGATGAAGCTTTGAAGCTGGCCTTTTCGTTCCTTTGGCATCTGGACTTGGAGCTATTTCGTTGGAACATGGATTGAGGATAGAGGGGATAGAACAATGAGGGAAAAGAATTAAGAAAAAAAACGCATAAAAAAAGAAGAAGAAAGAAAACGTCTGCCATTGTCCGTCAAAAAAAAAAATATTATGCTCCTTCATTTTTATTTTGAATTTCGCTTCAAAAATGGAGTTTAGTCGAGGTTGATTCGAGTTTATTTCCGATTGTAAATTTTCGGTGCCGATTTGGGTTCCCGTCCGTGGTTCGTCACATTTTTGAGTTCAAGACATTGAAACAATCAATTTTCCGGCTATATTGGGGTTCAACTCTTTCATCCTCTACTCATTTTATGCAAGCCCTTATTAATTATTTGTTTGGTGACGCGACCCCGTTGTTTCTGTAATTATTCTCCGTGGTTTTGAATTTGCTTGCTCGGTTATATATTCGTGTTTACTCGAATTAGTTATAGCTGAACGTGATTTTGTCACAGTATAGAAATTGGATTGCTGAACTATGTCAATTAATTTCCTTAAACTCGGGTGCGCATTTATGTGACCCAAATCCAAATCTCAACAACGTTATATAAAATGTGTCGTGGACCGCGGGTGCATTTATGTGACGTGATTCAAGACGCATTTTATGCAACATTGAATCTTCCTAAAAATATGTGAATAAAAGCGGGTATAAAGTTAAAATTGAACTATAGGCTCAAACATTTTTTTTTAAATAATCAGATAATAGGCCAATTATAACAGTTGAGCCACCGTGCTAGAACTACGGAACTCGGGAATGCCTAACACCTTCTCCTGGGTTAATAGAATTCCTTACTCGGATTTCTGTGTTCGCCGACTGTAATACAGAATCAATCTTTTCCTCGATTCGGGATTTGAACCAGTGACTTGGGACACCTTAAATTATCCCAAGTGGCGACTCTGAATCTTTTAATAAATAATCCTGTTTCGATTGTCACTTTAAGTTGAAAAAAACTCCCTTATATACTCCCTTCTAGGGGGTGTAGGTAAAAAGGAGGTGTGACAATTACACCCTTATTCTACTATTAGGGCAGCATTCCATCTCTTTTATATGCTATTTATGATGGTAGCTCCTTTGAGTTCATTCAGCTATATTGCGCTTTCTATAACTTCGAGAAATTATTAGCTCTCTTGTTTTCATAGGCTTAATCCCAAGAAATAACGTGTTTCTCGTCACCTTCTCATTCGCCCTTTCTTGTCCTTATTCATGTCTTCCTAAAACCTTGTTGCTTTACCATACTTTAGCTTGCGTCCTACGTATATCTATTTATACTACTCGCGTCATATATTTCCTTATGTCATTCTGGAACATCAAGAGTGACATCACATCGTCTCTAACTCTTCTTTACTCTCTCAATTAGTCTCTTCGATACCTGGAAACCATAGGCTGGAAGACATGTCACTGACGACGCCGCTATCATTCTTGATACTGAATCCCCACGCTTTTAGCCTTTTGTCCAAAGTATGGACTATTCACAACCTCCTACTTTTGAATATCACATACGTTATTCAACTTTACCTTACTTACCTTAAAATATTGCATCACGTCTTGTATCTCTTTCATGACCTTCCTTCGACATAGGTATAATTCACATCCATAACTTGAGGTTTTATTATAATACTTGCACCTCTGGTGTATACATAATCCGGTGGGAGCTTCATACTGACTTCTTATGAGGCTGACACTCTTCTAATGGGCTTTATCGTAGAGCCGTTATAGGATATGACTACTGTACTATCTCTCTTGTACCTCTGATATCTAAGAGTAATCCTGTAATATTCTCAATCATGATTTCTATAATTTTCTGGGTCCAATAATCAGACTCATGATTTACTTAGTTGATGTAACTCTTTAGTTTCCTCTCCTTATTATCAACCTTTATGTAGGCTTAAGCTATCTTTCGATCTGCGGCTCATGATATTACTTTAGCCCTTCATGGACGCTATGGAATATTCAGGATACAATCTTCTAACAATTCACTCCTTTGTCTATGACCTGTACTCAATTATTCTTTCAACTTATACCAGAGTCTTCTATGTCGGTATGATTGTCAACATATATGTTGCATGTATAAAACTCCAAACTCTTAAGTGCATTCATAGCGTAACTAACTCTGGATTATTAATCGAATGATTTTTTCCGTTCCTTCTCAGCTTTCTTTAAATGTAAGAAATTACTTTTCCTGGTCTTCCTGCCCCTTATTGCGTCCCTTATTGCGTGAATACTTAGCTTACCTTACTGCCAACACATATTGAATTCCATACAACTCATGTGATCTTGAATATCACTTCTGATTTTACTTCCCGTTCATTAGCCACGGTAGGTGCCACTTTATTATGGAGTGCATACAATGTTACTGTGAGACTATTGTTACAAGACCATTTCCTCTTTAGGTCACTATGCTTAGGCCGAAGCCTTCTTCCTTATTCCCTCAGTTAATCTTTCGTTTTAGTACTTAGGGAGGACCTTCTGGCTCTTGTAAAGTTACCAGCTTGTTATATTGCTTAGCCGATAGAATTTTTGATGTTCGTACTTACCTATAATTATCCTTTGTTACTTACCTCCACACTCATGTGCTCGTACGGTTGCTTCTGAATTGAAGTTTTGACTGTCTTCCTAGTGGAACTCTCTTTCATTTCCATAATACTCATACGGTATCTTTAACTACCTCAACTCATATCTAATATTTCTCAAGGTCATGATGTCGTATCTGTGAGGCTGAATTTCCCATGTTGGGGTTCATTCTGTTTATCTTGAACGATCTATTGATTTGTCTGTATCCTCTTGTCTAGCCATAACTAGGCCCTTCCTGAATCAACTACTAACTACTCATTGGCCCATTCTCATATCCATATTCCACGTAATCTTTCTTGGATTATTTTCTTTGTTTTAACTTACTTCACGTACTGGCTTCTTATATATCAATAACATCCCGGGCAGGAATGTTATGCCCTGCAGTATTACGCCGATATTACGCCCTACAATATTATATTACAAAGATGTTACCCCCTGCAGTATTATATTACGATAATGATACGCCCTGCAGTATTGCATTACGATGATGTTATGCTCCGCAGTATTATATTACGATAATGTTATGCCTTGCAGTATTATACGTGAAATTGTCATAAGATAATTGACCTTAGTTCAAGGACAAGATTATTTAGAGATTATAAGCATTATGCTATTTCAAATAAGTGATGAGTAAATTCGTGAAGGTGAGAGGGTAAGCAAATCGAAGAAAATGAATTTTTGTCAAAATTTAACATTTTGGGATAAAATACGGCCCGAGCTAAAATACCCGGTACTTATAGACTAGTACCATACAAGGTACCAAATGACCATGGTAGTAAACTGTATAAGGTATGTTAACGACGAGTAGTATTTTACGTAATTTGAGATAATTCCTAATTATGTGGATAATTATGTAATTATTAGTTAATCAGGGATTAACAAATTAATTAATGGGTTAAGTGGATAATATTTGGATAAGACAAAGTGCGCCTAACGTGGCAGCCAACAATTCACAAAAATTTGACTTTTAAAATCACATAAAAGGTGGGAAAATGTGGAGGAGTCTTTGGCAAACTAAGCCACAAAGTGGGGGCCCACAAATCTACAAGATAAGAGATTATTATACACAATTCAAGAGGGAAAAAGCTGATGGATTAAGCTTCCAAGAAACCTTGCAACAAATACAAAGGTGATGTTATCTTCCTAGTGGTCATGGCAAAGAGGGCACATGTGATTTAATTGTATGGAGCTTGGCACTTTCAAATATTCTTTCATAGTTATTTGGAGCTTTACTTGTGGAGCCAAATGTTTAGTAGTACAACAATGCATATGAAGATTATGATAAAGTGCGGATGAAGCTACAACAAAAATTCATATGAGATACATTATGTAATAGCAACATGACTTGCAAGTCTAAGAGAACACGGTACAATCTTTCTCAAGAATATTATTCGGATTGTTTCCTACTCCGATCATGAAGTCACGTGTTTTGTCACGATTGTCATGTGTTAGACGGATTGTCAAGAGAACCGGTTCAAGTATGTTAAGCCTATTTCTTCTTTCCTTTTGGCATGATCTATACGACATGAATAAAACGAGCAAATGCACAAGTTTCATAAATGACTGTATTCATAGAAATATTAGAGATGAGTGCGTTCTTGAATTCCCATATGTCTTATTATTCTATCGTCTGTTCATGGGTCTCTGAAAATACGTAAGTTGATTTCATGATATTAATCAAAGGCATAATGGTCTTATGACACTTCGAAAGATTTTATTGACATATTTCTTATGCATTGCATTCATTTATATTGACTCATGACCAGATGACATTATATACACGTATATATGTATGTATATATGTATATGTGATATGGGAAAAGGTTACGACATTATATATGCACCACCACCTAATCAATTGGCATACGTTGATGATTTTGCCCACAGTTGCCGAGATGATATGATGGGATGCCCTCAGAGGCTTGATGATATTATGAACACATGTACCTATGCACGACATGACATTCATATGCATATGCATGACACTATAAGTATTTCATGATTTACAGAGTTATCCAGACGTACAGTTTGAGTCATTTACTCTATATTTCTTCCTTGTCTTTTTATGTACTTATTTATGTGCCTTACATACTCGGTACATTATTCGTACTAACATCTATTTTTCCTGGGAACACTGCATTTCATGCCCATAGGTCTCGATAGACAGGTCGAGAGTCCTCCAAGTAGACTATCAGCTCAGCGGAAGATGTTGGTGCGCTCCATTTGCTCCAGAGTTTCTTGTTTGTTCAGGACAATTTAGAAGTGTATTGTTTGATATGGCGGGGCCCTATCCCAACCTTTATTATAATTATATATCTTAGAGGCTTATAGACAGATGTCATGTATACGAGTGCAAGTATGGCCTTGCAGGCCTATGTTTTGTGTTTACAAATTATCTTGTTTGCCTTATAGGCCCGTATATCACATGTATAAGTATTTATATCAGGTTGGGTAATGACAGAAGTGGTATCAGAGCAGTTCTTTCCTAGGAAGTCTACAAGCCGTGTCTAGTAGAATCTAGTTTATGGGTGTGTCGTGCACTACACTTATAAGCAGGAGGCTACAGGGCATTTAGGACAGCCACTCTTTCTTCTTAATCTAGTTCATGTGGTAGAGCTCACTTATAAAAATCTAAACTCCTAACTTTTATTTGTAATAAGGCGATACCTACATCCAGAAAGACAGTTGGTAAGAGATTGAATTTGGCTATCGAAAAGTTGAGTCAGAGGAACTGGATTTTTCATGATGCTTATGATGAGTAAATGTGAGGTATTCAACAAATCAATGTGTATACTAAGATGTGTAAGTTTCTTAATAAAGATCCCTAAGGCGAGAATTTCTAATAAGAGAATAAGAAGGTAGACACAAGTTTCAGCAAGTAAAAGAAATAAGGTAAAGAAAGGTACGGGGTACCCAGTTAATGAAGATTAACAATATTTACAATTCAAGCAGAGAAATATAAGCATTTTGAGTTACTTCAATTGTTACAAGAGGTATGTACAATTAGCTACACCCATCTCGGTTATGCCCTATGGGGGCTAACAGATATAGTTTAAAGGAAGGATGTGTTATAAAGATCCGACTGGGGTTAGACTAACCTAAAATAGTGGATGGTTTTTTTGCGTTAGTTGACATTTCTAAAGGACATTGCAAATATGCTAATAGATCTCCTTGCGAGACACCTAGATGGTGCACTCTAGAATAGTACAGCTAGATATGAGTACTACAAAGATGAGCACTGGAAGCCTAAAAAGGATAAATATTATCTCAGTATGGCTCCCGTCCCTAGTATAGAGAGAATGTTAGGCAATTCAAAGAGCTAGTGGATGGAGCAAAAGGGAGTTAAAAATAAAAGAATATCTTGTTGAATTTTTTAGAATAAAGTGATAGACATAAATGTTAGCAGGAAAATAAGAAGAGAGTTAATGAAGCATTATGAGTAAAATGTGGTACATTGATGACAAGGGTAGATAAAAAAACTGAAAATGATGACGATAGTATTACAGAGTCTATAGTCAAGTGAAGGAAAACTAGATAGGTGATAGGCCTTGAGACAACAAAGGAGTATAGGCCATAAAGTCATATACTCATTTCGAGAAATAAGTTCGTGACTCTAACGCGACTACCAGAAGGGAGAATTAAACCCTAGAGTAATAGAAATTAGTATGGGCTGGTGAACAAGATAAACTAATCATGAATTAAGGGTTGAGTGATTTGATAATAGTCAGTATCATGAGAATTTCAGGTTGCATTCCGGCGATAATAGAATGGACAACAGAAAAAGATTCATGAGAAATTGAGAGAATGGTCATTCAGGAAGACACTTCCTTAAAGAAAGCAATGTGAGCAAGGTTAAGCTTAAGGGACTGTATGCGCCAATTATACTAAGTGCCACCCTCGCAAGTAAGGAATTTTATTATCCTTGGTATAGAAGGATTACTCCAAGGCGAGTAAGGTCATCGATAATGTAAAAAGACGCCAAAGATGAAAAGGTAAAACATCTATAGGTAGATCGTCGTGGCTCCAACTCTTAGTAGTCCCCTAAAGGAGGGAATATGAAGTAATGTGACATTAAATCAAAATTAAGTGGTTCTAGTAACTACGAAATGGTAAAGGAAGAATGCGATAAAAATGAGAAAGGAATGAGATTGCACTCATCCGAATCCTACAAATACGCTACGATTCTAGAATAGTATGCAAGCACGACGTTAAAGAAAGGAAGTAAGGGTTTCTGCCCGAGATGTTATTGATAAATAAGGAGCCAGTGCGAGAGGTAAGTTAGGAAAAAGGAAATAACCAAAGAAAGATTACACGGAAAATATGAGGATGGGCCAACGAGTAGTTAGAAGTTCGTTCATGAAGAGTTATGGCTAGACAAGAGGATATAGACAAATCAACAGGTCAATGCAAGATAAATATAATGAACCCCAACATGGGAAATTGAGTCTCACAGATATGACATCGTGATCCTTGATAAATATTCAGATAGGAGTTGGGGTAGTTAAAGGTACCGTATGAGTGTTACAGAAATAAAAGAGAGTGTCATTGGGAAGACAGTTAAAATATCAGTTCAGAAGCAACCCTACAAGCACAAGGGCATGGAGGTAAGTAAATACGGATAATTATAGGCGAGAAAGGACATCAAAAATTCCGTTGAGTATACGATGTAATAAACTTGCAACTTTACAAGAGTTAGAGGGTCCTCCCTAAGTACTAAAATGAAAGACTAGCTGAGGAAATAAGAAGGAAGGCTTCTACCTAAGCTCCGCGACTAAAGGAGGAAATGGTCTTATAACAATAGTCTCACAACAACATTGTATGCACCCCATAAGAAAAAGGCACATACAACGGCTAATGAACGGAAAAAAAATCAAAAGGTGATATTCAAGATCATATGGGTTGTATGGATTTCCAATATGTATGGGCACTAAGATAAGCCAAGTATTTACGCAACAAGGGGCAGAAAGACCAAGAAAAGTAATTGCTTGCATTTAAAGAAAGCTGAGATGGAACGGAAGGAATTATTCGATTAATGATCTAGAGTTAGTATGTTATAAATACACTCAAGATTTCAGAGTATTATCCATGCAGCATATATGTTGGAAAGGCTAACGTAATAACTAATGCCATGAGCCGTAGATCGGAAGATAGCTTAAGCCTACATAAAGGTTGATCAGAGAGAAGAGGAAACTAAAAATTTACATCAACCAACTAAATTAGGAGTCTGATTATTGGATCCAGAAAATTATAAAAATCGTGATTGAGAATATTGCAACATCAACCTTAATATCAAAGGTATAATAGAGATAGTATAGTAGCCATATTCTATAACGACTCTACAATAAAGCCAGTTAGAAGAGTACCAACCTCATAAGAAGTGTGTATGAAGCTCTCACCAGATTATGTAAAGAGGTGCATGTATTATAATAGAAGTTCAAGTTATGGATGTGAATTATACCTATGTGGAAGGGAGGTCATGAAATATATAAAAGATTTGATGCGAGACTTTAAGGTAAATAAGGTAAAGGTGAACAACATACGAGGTACTCAAATGTAGAAGGTTGTGAATAGTCCATACTTTGGATAGAAGACTAGAAGAGCGGGGATTCAATATCCAGGAATGATAGCAGCATCGTCAGTGGCATATCTTCCAGCCTATGGTTTCTAGGTATCGAGAGGTCTAGTTAAGGGAGTAAAAGGAGATTTAGAGACGATGCGATGTCTCGTTTGATGTTCCAGAATAACACAAGGAAATCTATGGTGCAAGCAAGTTGAAGGAAGGTGGCGAATAATAAATTGATATGTGTAGGTCGCAAGCTAAAGTTGGGTAAAGCGACAAGGTTTTAAGAAGATATGAGTAAGGATAAGAAAAAGGCAACAGAGAAGGTGACGAAAATGGATGTCCTCAAGATTAAGCCTATGAAAACAAGAAAGCTTCTGGTTTCTCTAGTTTATAGAAAGCTCAGTATAGCCTGAATAAACTCAAAGGAATCTAAGACTAGTAGCAGAGGTGGAATGCTGCCGTGGTAGTAGAATGAGGGTGTAATTGTGATAGGTAAAGGGTGACGTTCAGGCCTTTGATTGAGTAATGATTTGAAGAGGATTTTATGAATTGTATGGAATTAAAATACCCACGTAAGGTGAATCACACTAGGATGCTATTAAATACAATCTTGAAGTATAGTATCGCCCATAAGTGGATCAGGAAAATCACTTCAAATATTCTTCGATGCAACATAAGCCCTAGCGACAATGTATTACGTAAGAAGTTTCAAGTTATCAATGGAAGATTGTAGGTCAACATTGAGGTAAATCGAAATGGATGGGTAAAAAATACAAAGTACGAGATGAGATTAGGCCATCAATATTAAGATGAATAGTAATGAAGAAGCGTTAAAAGACTTAGCTTTATGCATATAGGATAAGCAACGAGATTAACCTAGAGTTTGGTTTCAAACCTCAGTAACGATAATTAGAAGTAAGAGTAATGGTATAGTATGGCCTATTTAGATATAGTAAAGCCAATGACGCCCAGGCAAACAACTTGACATAATTTTGTATATGTTCACAAAGTGAGGCCTACAAATTGGCTAAGAACTGGAGGAAAGAGGAGATAAGCATCGCATAGGCGCAGATACAAAGTTAGACTCATACAGGCTGCATGATAGAAGGTAGCAACCGTTACGAGATTAGAAAGATTTCGGCTACAAGTCATGGTGTGAGAAAGAGGCTTAAAGGGGAGGATGCCCTGGACTTTGGATTTATTTAAAGAATAGTTACCTAAATAGAAAGGAGAATATTAAAGTATTCGCAAGAGCTATAGGTTATGAGAATGATAAGTTACGCCCGCAGTATTATGCCGATATTATGCCCTGCAGTATTATATTATGATGATGTTACCCCCTGCAATATTATATTAAGATGATGATACGCCCTGCAGTATTGAGTTACGATGATGTTACGCTACGCAATATTATATTACGACGATATTATGCCCTGCAGTATTATACGTGAAATTGTCGTAAGATAATTGACCTCAGTTCAAGGACAAGATTATTTGGAGATTATAAACATTATGATATTTCAAACAAGTAATGAGTAAATTCATGAAGGTGAGAGGCTAAGCAAATCGAAGAAATGAATTTTCATCAAAGTTTGACATTTTGGGATAAAATACGGCCCGAGATAAAATACCCGGTACTTATGGACTAGTACCATACAAGGTACCAAATGACCATGATAGTAAGGTGTATAAGGTATGTTAAAAGTGAGTAGTATTTTACATAATTTGAGATAATTTCTAATTATGTGGATAATTGGGTAATTATTGGTTAATCAGGGATTAACAAATTAATTAATGAGTTAAGTGGATAATTTTTGGATAAGACCAAGTGCTCCTAACGTGGAAGCCAACAAGTCACAAAAATTTAACTCTTAAAATCACATAAAAAGTGGCAAAATATGGAGGAGTCTTTGGCCAACTAAGCCACAAAGTCGGGGCCCACAAATCTCCAAGATAAGAGATTATTATACACAATTCAAGAGGGAAAAAGCTTATGGATGAAGCTGCCAAGAAACCTTGCAACAAATAAAAAGGTGATGTTATCTTCCTAGTGGTCACGACAAAGAGGGCACATGTGATTTAATTGTATGGAGCTTGGCACTTTCAAATATTCTTTCATGGTTATTTGGACCTTTACTTATGGAGCCAAATGTTTAGTAGTATAACAATGCAGATGAAGCTTATGATAAAATGCGGATGAACCTACAACAAAAATCCATATGAGATTACGTTATGTAATAACAACGTGACTTGCAATTCTAAGAGAACACGTTACAATATTTCTCAAGAATATCATATGAATTTCCCTACTCTGATCTTGCCGTCACGTGTTTTTTCATGATTGGCATGTGTTAGACGGATTGTCAATAGAACCAGTTCAGGAATGTTAAGGTTATTCCTTCATTCCTTTTGGCATGATCTATACGACATGAATAAAGCGAGCAAATGCACAACTTCCATAAATGACTCTATTCATAGAAGTATTAGAGATGACTATGTTTTTAAATTTCCATATGTCTTATTATTCTATTGTCTTTTCATGGGTCTCAAAAAATACGTAAGTTTATTTCATGATATTAATCAAAGGCATAATGGTCTTATGACACTCCAAAAGATTTTATTGACGCACTTCTCATGCATTGCATTCATTTACATTAACTCATGACCAGATGGCATTATATACGCATATATATATATATATATATATATATATATATATATATATATATGTATATATATATATATATATATATGATATGGAAAAATGTTACGTCATTATATATACTCCACCACCTAATTAGCTGGTATATGTTGATGATTTTGCCCACAGTAGCCGAGATGATATGATGGGGTGCCCTCAGAGGCTTGATGATGTTATGAACACATATAGTTATGCACGACATGGAATTCATATGCATATGCATGACACTATAAGTATTTCATGATTTACAGAGTTATCCAGACTTACAAGTTGAGTCATTTACTCTATATTTCTTCCATGTCTTTTATGTACTTATTTATGTGCCTTACATACTCGGTACATTATTCGTATTGACGTTCCTTTTGCCCAGGGATGCTGCGTTTCATACCCACATGTCTCGACAGACAGGTCCAGAGTCCTCCAAGTAGGCTATCAGCTCAGTGGTACATGTTGGTGCGCTACATTTGCTCTGGAGTTGCTTGTTTGGTCAGTATGATTTAGACGCATATTGTTTGGTATGGGGGGGGCCTGCCCCGACCTTTATGATAAGTATGTACTCTTAGAGGCTTGTAGATAGATGTCATGTATACAGATGCTTGTATGGCCTTTCCAGCCTATGTATTGTATTTACAAATGATCATGTTGGCCTTATAGGCCCCTATGTTACATGTATAAGTCTTTATATCAGGTTGGGTCGTGACAAGGAACCCTTACTTCCTTTCCTTGATGTTGTGCTTGCTTAATGTTATGGAATTGTAGCATTTCTGTAGGATTTAAATAAGTGCAATCTTATTCTTTTCTCATTTTTTATCGCATTCTTACTTTATCATTCCATAGTTACTAGAATCACTTAATTCTGACTTAATGTCATATCATTCCATATACCCCCCTTTAGGGGAGTACTAAGAGTTGGAGCTGTAACGACCTGCCTATAGATGTTTTTCCTTTTCATCTTTGGCGTCCTTTCACATAATTGATGACCCTTACTCGTCTTGCGGTAATCCTTGTGTACCAAGGATAACAAAATTCCTTACTCGCGAGGGCCACACTTAGTGTAACTGGAACATACAGTCCCTTAAGTTTAACTTTGCTCACATTGCTTGCTTTAGGGAAGCGTCTTCCTGAATGACCATTCTCTGAATTTCTCATGAATCTTCTTCTGTTATCCATTCTATTATCATCGGAACGCAATATGAAATTCTCATAATGCCGACCGTTATCAAATAACTCAGCCCCTAATTCATGTTTAGTTTATCTTGTTCACCAGCCCATACTGATTTCTATTATTTCTGAGGTCTAACTTTTCCTTCTGGTAATCACTTTAGAGTCACAAACTTATTTCTTGAAATGAGGATATGACTTATGGCCTATACTCTTTTGTTGTCTCCAGGCCTGACACCTCTCATCTTTTCCTTCCCTTGACTATAAACTCTGTAATATTGCCATTTTTTGACCTACCGTTGTCATTCATGTATCACATCTTACTTATAATGCTTCAATAATTCTTTTCTTATTTCCCCTTAACATTTCTTTCTATTACTTTATTCTGAAAACTTTCAACAAGACATTCTTTTGCTATTAGCTCCCCTCGCTCCATCTACTGGCTCTTCGGGTTGCTTAACGTTCTCGCTCTACTAGGGACGGGAGCCACACTTAGGTAATATTTATCCCTTCCAGGATTCCACTACCTATCTTTGTAAAAAAAATTTTGAACACTCTAGTATTCATATCTAGTTGTACTATCTAGAATGCACCATCTGGGTGTCACACAAGGAGAATTATTAGCACCTTTGTAATACCCTTCAGAAATTTTAACTAATGAAAACAATCCATTCATCATTGTGGGTTACTCTAACCCCAGCCGGATCCTGATATCCGTCTTTCTCTTAAACTACTTCTGTTAGCTCTCATAGGGCATAAATGAGATGGCTGTAGCCAATTGTACATTCCTCTGTTATTGTTGAAGGTAACTCAAAAGGCTTATATTCCTCTGCCTGAATTGTAAATACTGATAATCTTCATTAACTGAGCTCCTCATACCCTTTTTTTCTTGCTTCTTGTACTTGAAACTTGTATCTATCTTCTGAATATCTCATTGCCTTTCATCATATGGGTGGATAGATATTCTTTCCTTAAGGCTCCTTATTAAGAAGTTACACGTCTTAGTACACACATGATTTACTGAAGACCTTACATTTACTTATCATAAGCATCATGCAAAATCGAGTTCCTCTGACTCAATTCTTCCATAGCCACATTCAATCTCTTACCAACTTTTTTTCTAGATGTAGGCATCGTCATGTTATGAATAAGATATAGTTTAGAAAATTGAGTTCTTACAACTGAGCTCTACCATACGATCCAGAGTAAGAAGAAAGAATGACAGTCCTAAATGTCCTATAGCCTCCTACTTATAAGTGTGGTGCACGACACACCCATAAACAAGACTCTACTAGACATAACCTGTAGACTCTCTAGGACAGAACTACTCTGATACCACTTTTGTCATGACCCAAACTGATGGGCTGCAACGGGCACCCGGTACCTTACTCCACCGAGTACCAACATAACATATCCTTTCATGTCATATATCATAGATAACTGAGCCGAAGAGGCTGCTGTGAGATAAGTAGAATACAACATGTAATACCAACATATACATAAGACATACGGGTCTATAAGACCAAAATAACCACTTGTATACTGAACATAAGCCGACAAGGCCATACAATCTTTTACAAATATGGCATCTGTCTACAAGCCTCCAAGAATACATAATTATCATAAAGCTGGGGACAGAGCAACATAATAAACAATACACGTCTAAATCATACTGACCAAACAAGCAACTCCGGAGCAAATGGAGTGCACCAACACTTTCCGCTGGGCTGATAGCCCACTTGGAGGACTCTTGACCTGTTTATCGGGCCTACATGCATGAAATGCAGCGTCCCGAGGCAAAAAAGACATCGGTACAAATAATGTACCGAGTATGTAAGGAATGAAAATCAGTAACTAATAGACATACGAGAAACATGGAGAAAAAGACTCGACATGTAAGTTTGAATAACTCTGTAAATCATGAAATACTCATAGTGCCATGCATATAAATGTCATGTCGTGCGTAGGTACATGTGTTCATAACATCATCAAGCCTCTGAGGGCATCCCATCATATCATCTTAGCCATTGTGGGCAAAATCATCAACGCATACCAGCAGATCAGGTGGTGGTGCGTAAATATACCAATTGATCAGGTGGTGTTGCGTATATAACACCATAACTTTTCCCATATACATATATATACATATATATACGCGTATATAACGCCATCTGGTCATGGGTCAATGTGCATGTATAAATGCATGAAATGCATATGAAATACGTTAATAAAATTTATCGGTACGTCATAAGACCATTATGCCTCTAATTAATATCATGAAATAAACTTTATCAACTTATGTATTTTCTGAGACCCATGAACAGATGATAGAATAATAAAACATATGGGAATCAAGAACATAGTGTGTCGTAGAGATCATGCCAAAATAAAGAAGGGATAGACTTAACATACCTGAGTCAATTCTCTTGACAGTCCTCCAACACACGTTAATTGCGACAAAACACGGAACAAGTCGTATGAAAAGCTCAAAACATCATGTTGCTTCTGCAAAGAAAATCTTGGCCGAAACCTTTCCTTAAGAACTTTACAACAACGTTGCTATTTTGGAAAGTGAATTAACGTTGCTATTTTGGAAAGTGAATTAACGTTTCTATGTCTTTTATTGGGTTAGAAAGTGATTTGGATGTAATGTTTCAAAGTGCTTGGCTGAAACTCTCTTGTGAGTTGGATAGTAACATTTCTAAGAGATTAGAATTAGAAAGTTAATCTTGGACTAGGAATGGAATATTTAATTTGTAGGTGGGCCCCACTTTGAAGACTTTGCCTCTAAAATTCATACAATTTGTCCGCCTTGCATTATGATTTAAGAGTCATCAATTTGTATTGATGTGCTGCCACATTTTGAAATATAATTGTTATCCTAATATTTGGATTAATTATCCACTAATCACTTGATTAACTTGTTAATCTCCCATTAACCAATAATTACCCAATTATTCACATAAGTAGGAATTATCTCAAAATACTTAAAATACTACTCATTTTTAACATAATTTGTACACCTTACTGTTATAGTCATGTTGTACTTTGTATGGCACTAGTCCATAAATACCGGGTATTAAAGCTCGGGCCGTATTTTATCCCAAATTGACAAACTTCGACGAAACTCATTTTCTTCAATTTTCTTTCCCTCTCGCTTCACTAATTTACTTATCCCTTGTTTGAAATAGCATAATGCTTATAATATCAAAATAATCCCATTCCCGAATTTACGTCAATTAACATATGATGAAACTTTAACATATGAAAATGCGGAGTGTAACATCTCATTTCCGAGCTTTCATCAATTTATTTCTGGCGTACTTTCGCGTACGAAAATATGGGGTGTAATAGGTTTGGAGGTGGATACGAGAGGAAAAGCGGTAATTAAGCATTGAGTGGCCCGTGGAGCGAGGTAAGTGTCGTATCTAACTTTTACTTGAAGGATTAGGAACCCTTGACCTATTTGCTCTATGAAATCCATGTGAGCGGCGTATATGTGAAGTGAAGATACTTATGTGCCGCCAATTTATCTGTTTTTGCCTGTCTCTTTCCCGTTCTTCTCATATTGTCTCTTTTCCGTCATAATTGTTACATGTTTTACTTGTATTTCCATGCTTAATTGCTACCTGATAGACATTGCTTTTCTTTGTTGAAAGTATTAGGCTAGTTATCGATACTTTCATGATATATTCTGGATTGGTGTCACAACCCAATTTCCCCTCCATTGGGTTTCGTGATGGCACCTAGTCTTAGGGACTAGGTAAGCCTAATATTTATAGAGTATTAACCATAATAAAGAAAGTCTAACGGTCTCAGTATAGAAATCTTTATAGAATTTACATCTTTTCAAAATTGACGGTACAAGTCATAAGCTCTACAGAGTTTCACTACAACTTCTAAACACAATTGAATGGAAATAAGTACGACAATGTGAATACAAAATAGGAAGGTGACTCCGAAACCTGCGAATGTAGCAACAGGTTTACCTTGAGTCTTCTCGGCAAGAATCCGCTCGGCTACTAACGATCAATACCTGGATCTGTACAACAAAATGTACATAAGTGTAGTATGAGCACACCACAACGGTGCCTAGTAAGTATCAAGACTAACCTCGGTGGAGTAGTGACGAGGAACTATCAATACACCCACTGGTATAATAAACAGAACAAGTATAAGTATAGAAACAACAGAACATGATATCTATATAAAGACTACGCGATATGGCTAACAATACAGTAATTTCAATAAGGAAAGAAAACAGGAAGTAACACCGAAACACCATAATGACATAGAAAAGTGAACGGAAATACAACTCAAATCCGAAATCAAAATACAGTAAAGACATGTCGTAACCTAGCAACTATGGCAGCTTTCACATTAGGTTTTAGCCAACAAAATTCAATCAATTAGTCAAATCCTTCAAGTGATACCAATATTCTGAAATATACTTCCTTCAAATACATATTTTTCAAAAATAGTACTTTCAAAATAAATACCTTTCGAATACAATATTTCCAAGTAAATACCCTTCGAATATAAGTCACATTGTGACACCTCATCTCATATTCATACAATACGGGTCTGAATACCTGAACCCTAACACTTGGCATCATGTGCTCTCATCACACCTCATAATCATACCGACAACTCATGTGCCAAATAGAGCCATTCTCACATGGAAGGCAAATAAACAAGGGTGTGCATCTAGACTCAGCAATACCAAGAAGCCTCTTATTCGATAAGAGTGCTTAGCTACATGTATGCATGTGCAAGTGTCCTAATATAGTTCGTACTAGCCAATAAGTATAAGTAAAAGAATGGACAACACGTAGAATATTTAAAATAATGTAAGCATAGAAGAGCAGCAGCTCAGGACACAAATATAACAATAGGGGATCTCACAGGATACCGTCCCGTAGTCCCAAACGTAAATGTGCAGGGGGATCTCCCAGAATACCGTTTCATAGTCCCAAAGTAAATATTTAGGGGGATCTCCTGGAATACCATTCCGTAGTCCCAAAATTAATATGCAGTGCTAGGGGATCTCCCGGAATACCATTCCATAATCCCAAAGTAAATATGCAGCGCAACAAACAGAGATAACAGTTACATCATAGCAGAAACCTCGTGCATCACCACAGAGAGTACAATAGCAACAATGATAATAATACAAAGTACGACAAGTAACCACTCAAGAACTTTAAATCATAAAGAAACGGTAGAACTCATTCACAAGGAATAACCACAGTAAAGGATGCTAGGCATAAAGAGAACAACTCAACAAGATAGGAACTAATATGCCACAATGATTCCACAATATATAGTTTGGCAACAAGGAAAATCTAACACGAGTCAAATAAGGGCAAGTCAACTAAATACGGGATATCTAGACTTCTTTTAAGGTTGGGCAATTACGAAGAATAATTAACAATTCAATTAAAGATAGACAGTGGAAAGGTAATCATAACTTCAATTAAGACAATACAATTATAGGAGGGGATGATGATAATTTCGAATAAAGATAAGCAGTTATGAAGGGATAACATGACAATAGAAGAGGTAAAATCTTCAGTTAAGTGAAATAAGAGTCAATATAGGCAATAAGAGTGATTCCTAAAGCAATTAATTCTAATTTAACTATGTAGATGTGAAACTAGTAAATAAGAACTCAGTCATATCAAGAACAACTTCATACACAGTGAATATAAGGACCTAAGAACCCTAAAAGGCCAACTATAAGTGTGTGCTCAGATTACAATCAACATAGAAGACTAAAATCCTAAAGGAAAGTCCCCCATACAAGGTTAGGCAAGATATTTACCTCAAAGACGACAAAACGATACTCTAAAATGCACTTCTCGGGTGAAAGACCTCCGGACGGATCAATTCTAACCAAAGTAACTTCAAAGCACAAATAAAACACATAGGAAACTATTCAGGATCATAAAGTCTCAATCTTTAACAAAATCTAAAAATCGGCCCAAACGCCAACCCCCGGGCCTGCACCTCGGAAACCGACAAATTTTACAAAAATCAAATACCCGTTCCGATACGAGTTCAATCATACAAAAATTATCAAATTCTGATACCATTTGGTCCCTCAAATCGTGATTTTTCATTTTAGAAATTTTCTTCAAAACCCAATATTTTTCCTCAACCAAAAACATAAATTAAATGATAAAAATAAAGATAAAATCATGCAATATGTTAGATTCTAGGTGAAGAACACATACCCAATCGTTTTGCTTGAAAAACTCCCAAAAGAAGCTCCCAAATCCAAATTCCAAAACTAACAAATATGAAGAAAATGGCCAAACCCTCGATATAAAGGATTCTGCCCAGCACTTCCGCATATGCGGACACTTAACATCTACGTTATCATATTTGCGGGAAGACGTTTGCATTTGCAAAATTAACTTACAGTCCAGGGACTGCATCTGCGGACAATTAGCCACATCAGCGACGCCATAAAAGCGATAACAGGAACGCAGAAGCGGACTCCTTCGCAGATACGATAGACCAACCGCAGAAGTAGTTTCGCACCTGCATTCTAGCATTCGCAGAAGTAAGCTAGCTTCCAGGCCTCAAAGATTATAGATGCGATCAGGATCACGCAGAAGCAAAGCCGCACCTGCGCCCTAAGGTCGCAGGTGCGAAAACACCAGAACCAGACCTGTTCAAAACTATGCAAAACATCTGAAACTCGTCCGAATCACACCCAAGGCCCCCGGGACCCCGTCTAAACATACAAAAAGGTTTTATAGCTTAATACGGACTCGCTCGAGGTCTAAAATCACATCAAACAACTCCAGAAATGCAAATCGCACCATGAATCGAACTATGAACTTCCAACTCTTCCAACTTCAAAAGCTCGTGCCGAAACCAATCAAACCAACCCGGAATGATGCCAAATTTTGTAGACAAGTCCCAAATGACAAAATGGAGTTGTTACAACTCTCAGAATCACATTCCAACCCTGATATCACAAAAGTAAACTATGAGTCAAACTTCTCCATTTTCCAAACTTCAACTTTTTTAATAATCGCCGAAATACCTCAAATTACCCTACGAACCTCTAAATCCGAATCCGGGTGCGTGCCTAAGTCCAAAATCAACATACGAAGCTGTTGAGGTCATCCAAAATCCATTTCATAGTCGTTTACTCAAAAATCCAATTCCGACCAAATTCTCACCGCTTAAGCTTTCAAAACTAGAATCCTTCTTCCAATTCGACTCTGAATCCTCCGGTAATTGAATTCAACCATGCACGTAAGTCAATACACATAATATGAAGCTGTTCAAGACCTTATGCCTCTGTATAGAGCTTAAATTCTCTAAACGACCGGCCAGGTCGTTACATCCTCCCCTCTTAAAACAGACATTCGTCCTCGAACATGCCAAGATTTGCCTCGAAGTCCTCAAATCACTGAATGTACACTTCCAACATACATCTGCGGGTGATCCCACGTCACCCCAATCAACATAAGCCTGACGACACCATCTTAACTGTAAATTATCCTTCCAACCAACACTGATAAGCCTCATAGCTAAAATTCTCACCTTCCATTCACTTCCAAAATACCCGATTCTAAATCCATATCTGATATCAATCTCAACCTACTGCATAAACTCATGCCAACATCCATAGAGTACAACCACACAATATGACATATCACACATAGGCCCACAATAACATTTCTGATCACAACATCCGCCCGAAATCAAATCCAGCACCGGCCATAAGCCTTATATTTAATAGGAACCTGTTTCAAACCTCCACAACACTGACGATGATACAAGAACTACGAAAACCTCATATCTAACACCCGAATCAATAAGCCACAACTAACACCACTGGACACACACCCCGCAAAGCTAAAATTTATGAAGCACAAAACGAAAATGACTGGATATGTAAAGAGAAACACATAAGAGAACTACCAAACAAGCCCGACATGCACAACTCTCTATCAGTAAAATTCTATGAATCAATACAAGGAAAAATCAAAATATATGAACCAAACACGAGATCTCATCCTGGTATAACTCTCTACAGAGGCATGCAGCCCGGCTAAACACATCAAGTCACATGAAAATCACGAGGGTCCTGCCCTCAATTCTAAATCATAAGTAGGGTGTACATTAAACCAACGAGAACCTTCACTAGATCAATTTCCGTCAATAAATTTACAATACGTACTGGCTCCAATACCGGTGGAGCATAAAAATCATAGCTCGTAACAAAAAATACGTAGAAATCACACCAAGCCTACCGTAATGGACAATAGGAATTTACTACTAGTCTCATAACTCTCAATAATGAATAAAAATAGATGACAGACACAGGCTATCACTATAGAACCTCCCAATAGGGCAACATATAAACGGAGTGCTAATCATGAAACATACCTATAAATGAAGTAACAAATAGGGGAACTCGCCCCGATAAGTAGAACTGAAATGAAATACGGATGGTGCTCCTCTATAACAACTGAAAGCATACGTGAATGACATTATCTGGCATAGTAGCCTCAAGCCTACTATATGAAACACATCAACGGGCCGGGCGTCCCCCTCTTGGGTGCCCTCTAGTTGCCTGAATACCTCGCTATGACATATCTGTCTAAAACCTGGGACAATCTCTCACCATGTGGCTAGTATCTCCATACTCAAGAAACCTCGCTGCTGACGTGGCTTTGGAAATTGTATGGTACGAGTACTCTGGGACCCATGAACACCTGAATCATTGTGCGAAGCCTGAAGCGCAACTAAACTGACTGACCCACGAAACCTCTACCATGTCGCACCCTACCTCCAAAATAAGGATCAACAGGTCTCTTCGGTCTACGAGGCCTCCTTGCCTCCCTGCACTCTCTCTCCTGATCTTGTTTGTGCTCTTGCTCCTGGTCCCACATGCTCTCTAATTGACGAGCGATCCTTACCACCTGCTGAAATGAAACATCTGACTCCAACTCCCGAACCATGCTGAACCAAATGTCATGCTTGAGCCCATCAATGAATCTACAGACTCTCTCTCTAACTGTAGCGACCAAGGAAGGTGCATGTCAGGCCAAATCACTAAATCTGACGGCATACTCTAATACTGACATAGTGCCTTGACGCAGCTGCTCAAACCCCGCGTGTCATACATCCCGACGTGACTAAGGTACCAACTCTCTCAAAACATCTCTGAAAACTGAACCCATGTAAGTGAAGTTGCATCGGCCGACTACCCAACTCATATGCGTGCCACCATTGATAAGCCTCTCCCTTAAGCTGGAACGTAATAAAAGCAACCCCACTCATATCTGCAATACCCATAGTGAGAAGAAGGCGATGGCACTCCTCTATAAAACCATGTGCGCTCTCTGAAGCCAAACCACTGAATGTAGGAGGGTCACATTTTCTTGAACCTTTCAAATCTAAGCTGCCCTTCCTCGGCTGTTGCTGCCCTGACCATGGGCTGAACTAGAACCATAAGATGTATCGCCATGACACCTAGAACCTGACTAACGTGAACTCGCTGCTTTGGAGTGTGGTCTAGCTACGACACGTACTCCCCGTCAGCCTCTACCTTTTCATCTAGCGACACCTGCTCTGGGAGCAGTGTCATCGATAACCGCAGCTTATGTCCTCACCATCAGTGAGAGAGTGAAAAGATAAAAGTTCAAAATCCAAGATCAATAAGCTCGCACGATAGGAATGAAAGAAGTAAGATTGTCCTAATAGTTCTGTAGCCTCTCGAAGAAAAGTATAGACGTCTCCGTACCAATCCCCAAGACTTTAATAAACTCGCTTATGACTCGTAGCACCTATGAACCTAGAGCTCTGATACCAACTTGTCACGACCCAATTTCCCCTCTGTTGGGCTTTGTGATATCACCTAGTCTTAGGGACTAGGTAAGCCTAATATTTACTGAATATCAACCATAATAAAGAAAGTCTAATAGTCTTAGTATAGAAATATTTATAGAATTTACATCTTCCCAAAACCGGCGGTACAAGTCATAAGATCAACAGAGTTTCGCTAGAACATCGAAACACAACTGTATGGAAATAAGTACGATATTGTGACAAAATAGGAAGGTGACGCCGAAGGCTGCGAATGCAGCAGCAGGTTTACCTTGAGTCTCCTCGGCAAGAATCCGCTCAACTACTAACAATCAATACCTGGATCTGTACAAAAAATGTACAGAAGTGTAGTATGAGCGCATCACAGTGGTGCCTAGTAAGTATCAAGACTAACCTCGGTGGAGTAGTGTCGAGGAACAGTAAAGATACCCACTGGTCTAATAAGCAGAACAAGTATAAGTATAGAAACAATAGAACATGATATCTATATAAAGACTACGTGATATGGCTAACAATACAGTAATTGCAATATGGAAAGAAAATAGCAAATAATAGTGGAAAACCATAATGACACAGAAAAGTGAACAGAAACACAACTCAAATTTGAAATCACAATACAGTAAAGACAAGTCGTAACCTAGAAACTACGTCAGCTTTCACATTAGGTTTTAGCCAACAAAATTCAATCAATTAGTTAAATCCTTCAAGTGATAACAAGTGATAAAAATATACTTCCTTCAAATAAATATTTTTCAAAAATAGTTCTTTCAAAATAAATACCTTTCGAATATAATCTTTTCAAATAAATATTCTTCGAATATAAGTCACCTTGTGACACCTCATCTCATAATCATACAATATGGGTCTCAATACCCAAACCCTAGCACTTGGCATCCTGTGCCCTCATCACACCTCATAATCATACCAACAACTCACATGCAAAATAGAACCATTCTCACATGGAAGACAGATAAACAAGGGTATGCGTCTATACTCAGCAATATCAAGAAGCCTCTTATCCAATAAGAGTGCTTAGCTACGTGTATGCATGTGCAAGTGTCCTAATATAGTTCATACCAGCCAGTAAGTATAAGTAAAAGAACAGACAACACGTAGAATGTTTAAAAGAATGTAAGCATAGAAGATCTATAGCTCAGTACACAGATATAACAATAGGGGATCTCCGAGGATACTGTCTCGAAGTCCCAAACGTAAATGTGCACGGGAATCTCCCGGAATACCATTCCGTAGTCCCAAAGTAAATATGCAGGGGGATCTCCCGGAATACCATTTCATAGTACCAAAGTAAATATGTAGTGCCGGGGGATCTCCCAGAATACCGTTCCATAGTCCCAAAATAAATATGCAGTACAACAAACAGAGATAACAGTTACAGCATAACAGAAACCTCGTGCATCACCACAACGAGTACAACAACAACAATGGCAATAATACAAAGTACGACAAGTAACCACTCAAGAACTTAAAATCACAAAGAAACGGTAGAACTCATTCACAAGGAATAACCATAGTAAATGATGCTAGGCATAAAGAGAACAGCTCAACAAGGCAGGAACTAATATGCCATAACGATTCCACAATATACAGTTCGACAATAAGGAAAATCTAACATGTGTCAAATAGCTCCAAATAAGGGCAACTCAACTAAATATGGGATGTCTAGACTTCTTTTAAGGTTGGGCAATTACGAAAAATATTTAACAATTCAATTAAAGATAGACAGCGGAAAGGTAATCATAACTTTAATTAAGACAAAACATTTATAGGAGGGGACGATGACAATTTCGAATAAAAATAAGCAGTTATGAAGGGATAACATGACAATAGAAGAGGTAAAATCTTCAGTTAAGTCAAATAAGAGTCAATATAGGCCATAATAGTGATTCCTAAAGAAATTAATTCTTTTTTAAGCATGTAAATGTGAAACTAGTAAATAGGAACTCAGTCATATCAAGAACAACTTTATACACAGTGAATATAAGGACCTAAGAACCCTAAAAGGCCAACTATAAGTGCGTGCTCAAATTACAATCAATATAGAAGACTAAAATCCTAAGGGGAAGTCCCTCATACAAGCTTAGGCAAGATACTTACCTCAAAGACGACAAACTGATGCTCTAAAATGCACTTCTCGGGTGAAAGACCCCAGAGCCCTCACTTCGACATGCGACAAATTTTACGAAAACTTAATACCCATTCCGATACGAGTTCAACCATACAAAAAGTATCAAATTCCGATACCATTTGGTCCCTCAAATCATGATTTTTCATTTTAAAAATTTTCTTCAGAAACCAACATTTTCCCTTAACCCAAAACACAAAATAAATGATACAAATGAAGATAAAATCATGGAATATGTTAGATTCTAGGTGAAGAACACATATCCAATCGATTTTCTTGAAAACCCCCCAATAGAAGCTCCCAAATCCGAAGTCCAAAACTTAAAATATGAAGAAAATGGCCAAACCCTCGATATAAAGGTTTCTGCCCAGCACTTCCGCATCTGTAGACACTTAAGCACATCTGCGCTATCGCATTTGCATGCAGACGTTCTATGACAACCCGGCCAGTCATCTTAAGAATTAATGCCCCGATCCCTTATTAACTGTTTTCCTCAAGTTTATTTCTGCTAATGCGATTTGCCAGGATGTTCGGTTTTGAGTTTCAGGGAGTTTTGGGACACTTAGTCCATAGATGAGAGCTTTAAGTGTTGAAAAGTTGACTGTGGTCGGAACAGTGTGAAGACAATCTCAGAATGGAAATCTGATAGTTCCGTTAGCTCCATTGGGTAATTTCGGGTTTAGGGGCGTGATCAGATTGTATTTTGGAGGTCCGTAGCAAATTTAGGCTTGAAATTGAGAGAGTCGAATTTTTGATGTTTCCGGTCCAATAGTGAGATTTTGATCTAAGAGTCAGAATGGAATTCCGAAAATTGGACGAGCTGCGTAGTGTTGAATGTGACGTGCTTGCAAAATTTCAGGTCGTTCGGACGAGATTTGATAGACTTTTTGATCGAAAGCATAAGTTAAGAGTTCTTGCAGTTCTTAGGCTTGAATCCTATGTTAAATTGGTGACTCGATGTTTTTGTGAGCGTTCCGAAGTTTTGAAAAAGTTTGAACGATGTCATAGGATGTGTTGACATAATGGTTTGAAGTCCCGGGGACTCGGGTGAGTTCCGGGTAGGTTCCGGGATGTTTTAGGCCGAAAATCATGGCTGTTGCAGGTCCAGAAGAGTTGCAGGCCTTGGAACCCACCAGTGCGGTCCGCAGAAAGTCCAGTGCATCCACGGTGGGGGCTGTCCGGCTGCACAAAATGCAGTGCGGTCCGTGGTGAGGAAAGTTTTACAGGTCCTATTTAGGAAGCTCATATCTTTTGATCTACAAGGAATTTTGGGATAATTCAAAAATGAAAGTTGTAGCCCTTCCTGTCTAGTTTCCAGAAAGGTAAAGAAATCACAATTTGGAAATGTGTAGAGAAAGGTATGGCCAAAATACTAAAGCCTGGGACCGCACTGGTTTTGTGCGGACCGCGGTCGTTTTTGTGCGGTCTGCAGAGGTGGAAATCCGGGGGGGTGCCCTATAAATACGAGGTTTTGGGTTTTATTTCATATTTTGACCTAGGGAGCTCGGATTTTGGCAATTTTTCGAAGGTTGTTTCAAGAAATTCATCGGGGTAAGTGATTCTAACTCAGATTTGGCTAGAGTACATGAATCCATCATTGAATTCATCATTTAATTCATGATTTGGGATGAAATTTGGGAAGAAAACTTGTGAAATCTTTCAAAAGTATAAAATAATGATTTGAAGGACCAAATGGTATCGGAATTAGATAATTTTGGTATTGTTAGACTCGTGAGGGTATGCAAATTCTAAAAATATAAATTTTACCCGATTTCGAGACATGGGCCCTAGGGGCATTTTGGTCATTTTATATAATTTTACGTATTAGCTTAGAATTTAATTATAGAATCAGTTACTTGAAGTGTTATTTATATTATGCAATTGAATTGAATAGATTTGGGCCATTTGGAGTCGAGTACTCGTGGCAAAGACGTGGTGTTGAGTTGATTTTGAGCCGATTCGAGGTAAGTGGCTTGTCTAACCTTGTGGTTGTGTGGGGGACCTTCCCCTTTGGATTTGGTATATTTGGTAATTGAAATGCCTTGTACGTAAGGTGATGAGTGCGTACTTGTGCTAATTGTTGGAAATCCGGTTTTCTTAAGTAATTTCTAGTATGTTTCCTTTCCTGTTTCTATTTCTTGCACTATTAAGCCTGTTGTTAGCTTATGAAAACATGTCTAAGTGACTTAATTTTCTTTATTTGATTCAACCTACCTTACTTGAATTCTGTGCAACATGCTAGGCTAGAATCACTTGTTGCTTTAATATGAAATTTTGCCATTTCTAGATATCTTCCTGTTGTTGCTGTGTATTTATTTTGGCACTACGGATGTGGGATTCCGGTAGCTCCCCCTTGTCTGTTTACTTTGGGACCACAAGTTAGATTCCCGGTAGATCCCCTACACATTTACTTTGGGACTACGTGTTAGATTCCCGGTAGATCCCCCTGCATAGTTTTATGGAACTAGGGGAATGCACCCGGTAGATTCCCCCCAGTACTGGGTATTTACATTTAGGACTACAGATCGGGATTTCGGTAAATCCCCACGCATTGATAGTTGGACTACGGGACGGGATCCTGGGAGATCCTTCGGACATATATATGATGGACTACGGGATGGTATCCCGGAGATCCACTAGATAGTTGTAATTGGGACTACAGGACGGTATCCTAGAAGGCACCCCGATTGTTATCTCTGTGTTGAGCTGTATTTCTTTCCGTGGCTTATTTTGTCTTTGATCTAGCTGTTGTTGTTCGGTCAATTCTATGTTATTTCTTACTGTTGTACTTATTTATACTGTTTTATTCCATACTGTTCATGTCTTATATTCTTTATTTTATCTCAGTAGGGCCCTGACCTTCCTCGTCACTACCCAACCGAGGTTAGGCTTGACACTTACTGAGTACCGCTGTGGTGTACTCATGCCCCTTCTGCGCATATTTTTCATGTGCAGATCCAGGTACCGCTGATTAGGCCTACTATCATTGGGGAAGGCGACTTCTTAGAGACTCAGAGGTATATCTATTGCGTCCGCAGACTAAGGAGTCCCTTTCTATTCCTGCCTTTAGTATTTAGCCCTTCTGTACTTTCCTGTTTTTTACTAGAAATTCTGGAGTTAGAGCTATGTAGTATTTATTTTCTTAACTTGTGATTCATGGGTTTCCGAGTCTTGAATTTATGTTTAGTACTGAGAGTTAAATATGGTGTATGCCGAGCGGCACATTTATACACTGTTACTACTTTATTTCTGTTTTAAATTGTTTACTTCCGCAAGTTTCAGTTTTCTTCCTCAAATTAGGCTTACCTAGTTGTAGAGACTAGGTGCTATCATGATGGTTCATGGAGGGCGAACCGGGGTCGTGACATGTTCGCATTTACGAAATTGACTTACAAGCCAGGGACTGTATTTGCGGACAATTAGAGCATCCGCGGCGCCGCAGAAGCAATAACAGGAGCGTAGAAGCGGACTCCTTCGCAGATGCAATAGACCAACCGCAGAAGTAGTTTCGCACCTGCGTTTGAGCATTCGCAGAAGCGAGCTAGCTTCCAGGCCACAAAGATCATATATGCGATCAAGCTCATGCAGAAGCGGAGCCGCACTTGCGCCCCTAGGTCGCAGGTGAAAAAACACCAGAACCAGACCTGTTCAAAACTATGCAAAACATCTGAAACTCGTCCGAATCACACCCGAGGCCCCCGGGACTCCATCTAAACATATAAACAATTTCTATAACTTAATACAGACTCGTTCGAGGTCTCAAATCATATCAAACAATGTCATAAATGCAAATCATGCCATGAATCGAACTATGAACTTCCAAATCTTCCAACTTCGAAAACTCGTGCCGAAACCAATCAAACCAACCCAGAATGATGCAAAATTTTGCAGACAAGTCCCAATTGGCAAAGTGGATCTATTCCAACTCTCAGAATCGTATTCCAACCCTGATATCACAAAATCCAACTATGAGTCAAACTTCTCCATTTTCCAAACTTCAACTTTTCCAATTTTCGTTGAAATGCCTCAAATTACCCTACAAACCTCTAAATCCGAATCCGGGTGCGCGCCTAAGTCCAAAATCACCATACGAAGCTGTTGAGGTCATCAAAAATCCATTCCATAGCTGTTTAGTCAAAAATCCAATTCCGGTCAAATTCTCACTGCTTAAGCTTCCAAAACTAGAATCCTTCTTCCAATTCAACTCCGAGTCCTCTGGTAACTTAATTCAACCATGCACACAAGTTGATACACATAATATGAAGCTATTCAAGACCTTATGCTGCCGAACAGAGCTTAAATTTTCAAAACGATTGTTCGGGTTGTTACAATTGGTCTCATTGAGTAATATTACTTGTGTAAAGTTTCGTAGTGTACAAGCTTCCTAATTTTTTGGTTGGAAGTTAAGCCTTGTGAAGGGTTATGTAATTTAAATGGTGAAATTGCGGTACATACTGAATATCTGATGCTGATATGGTAGGATCAGGTTGCATGCCGTAACATGTGTTATAAGGGTGAATTGAGGCGTAATAAGGGTGAATTATGGTGTAATATGGGTGAACTATGAATGTTATTATTGTGATATGGTGGGATCGGGTTGCACGCTGAAAAAATTTTATTATATTCTATTGTTTATGTTAACAAGAGGAAATAAGGAATGAATATGAGATGCACGGTGGGATCAGGTTGCACGCTGCAACAACCTATATGTTTATACTTTCCCTTGACTGTGTTAGCTGTACGATAGTTTTAAATTGTAATTAAGGATTGGTAGTAGCTAAACACTAATGAAATACTCTGGGAGATGTATTTACTTCTTGCAAGTTACTGCTCTATTTTATTCTGTCTTCCTTTCTGCTTTTATTATATACTATATGCAGCTTATATTGTGACTGGCCCGTTGTAGCCTCGTCACTCCTTTGTCAAGGTTAGGCTCAACACTTACTAGTACATGAGGTCAGTTGTACTGATACTGCACTCTACACTTTCTGTGCAGATTTTGGAGCAGGTTCGGGCTGATCGAGAGGTTAGCTGTAGGATTCACTTATTTGGAGACCCAATGTAGTCCTGTTGGTGTCCGCAGGCCCTGGCGTCCCTTTCTATATCCCATTCCTTACTATTTTCCTTATTTTTCAAATAGTTGTATTTTCTTTCGGATAAATACTTGTAGTAAAGTATTAGTATGTTTGTGAACTATGACTCTGGATTCTGGGTAGTAATAGTATATAATCAAATTGGTTATTTATTTATTTCCACGCCCATTTCGACTTGTTTTAGCTTGCTTATTGTTAATCATTGAAACACAAAGGAATTGGCTAATAAATGTCTAATGTTGGCTTGCCTAGCAAGTGTGATGTTAGGCGCCATCATGTTCCCGATGGTGGCAATTCTGGGTTGTGACATCTGCGGCTGCACAAGTATCTCTGCGGCTACACTTTAGCTTTTGCAGCCACGCAATTTGGTTGCGGACCGCATTATCAAGAGGCTTCAAACATGGTCTTCTACACCTTCTTTGAACTTATCAGACTTTGTTAGTGTGACCAGCTTTTGTGCCGCACAATTTGGTGTGCGGAGCACACTTCTGCGAAACTTCTCTGAGGCCTCAAGGGTTCATCTAGGGCCGCAATTCCATTTCTGCAAACAACATAATCATCTGCCACCGCAGATTAAATTCAGTGGACCGCGCTTCTGCTTTGCATTTCTCCTTTTTTGCCTTGTTGAGATGGAATACTCCTTTTTGAGTTAGATTTCTTTGTTAAGCTCCAATCCTCCAACATGCCTGTCATTTAAACAATTTCATTAGATTTGGAAACAAAAATCATTACTTTCGGACTAAAACTAAAGCAAGAAGGTACTAATAAGTGGTTAAAATCCACACTTCTCAACTTACCGAAACTTAAGTCTTTGCTTGTCCTCAAGCAAACAAATTAGTTTCCACCTCCCCTAAGTGAAAGGTCATTTCAAAGAGTCAATTATAAGTCATTCGTACTCAGCTGGGACCAACAATTATCCATAATACTCATGCATTTTCAACAAGGTGACAAGCATATGTGACTTGTACATAACTCTAGTGTGACACTTGAGCTTCAAGAATTGGCTTCACTCATCAAGGATTCTTATTCTATCATGTAAATTATGGTGGACTCCAAACTCTTTCTTCTCTACCTTCCATTTTCTATGCTCACTTCAGGATTTAAGACTCAAATTCTAGAGCAATAAAGGATTCACTTGTCTCTCACAAAGGAATGTCACAAGTAAAGCTTTAAGTACCATAGGCTTGCACCTCATGTAGATCTCTGATGGTAGGCTATAATCTCGTGTTTTAGTCGCTTATTACACTCTAATTTACTGTACTTTAATTGAGTGTAAGCTTTGATCGCTAGTGTTTTGTATTAATTGTGTATTTTATGCCTTGTGGGAGTTATTCCGAGCTATGTAGATGTTATGGAATGAATATGAGCTATTTGAAGCTTTGAAGTCTAAGTAAAAGCCCAAGGGATTAAGCTGGGATCGCGTTCAGGGGGTCGAGAACCACATCTCGATAGCAAAAAGTTAAGAAAAATCCATACTCTGAGAAACCCCCACTGTCGCGGTGCGTGGGGCGCAACATCTGTGCATTTTTCTTGCTGCCTGTCAAAACGAGCTCTATGGATTTCCCCACTAATGCCCTGCATGGCGCGTTGCACTATGCGGCGCGCATGTACAAATTTTACAAAGTAATTGTCCTATTTAGCATATGAAAAAGGTATTTTTGTTTGGGCCCGATCCTACTTGGTATATATACATGGAAAAACATTATTTTCTGGACTTTTGACCCATCAAAGACCTAAGGAGTATAAGGAGGAGTTGGAGAAGCAAAAGCACAAGGAATTCATCATTCAATCCTCACTCAAGACACGAGTTTGGATCACTTTATGTTTTTCTTTACATTAAACATAATTGTGATGAATAGCTCCATATCTATGGAGTAGTTCTCTTTACGGTTTGATGGATTTGGTGTATTGATATTTATTTGTGGATTATAACTTTAGTTTATGTATTGAATCGTTTAGGATGTTTTAATTGTTGCATATATACTCATTTGTTCATGTAATTGAGAGAGGCATAACTTGTGATATCCTAAGATGCTTGGGAAGTCATATTATGGACAACGACCGGGTTGGTTTTGGGGTCATGACAGAAATGATCTAAGATGCTTGGAAATTCATATTATGGACAACGAAGCTAAAGAGTGGCTTCATCAAAAGAAAAGAAGGAAGAAGGAAGAAGACCAAACCATATTCAACGCCGAAATTTGAAAATGGTAACTAATTCTTCCTTAACTCTTTTCTATTGATTTTATGAGGAACCTGTAATGACCCGATCAATTATTTTGAGCATTTGCACTTCGCTTGGTAGTTTGGGGGTACGAGTAGCTCTGTATAATGTATTAGGACTTGTGTGCAAAATTTGAGTTCATTCCGAGTTGATTTGATCTGTTTCGGCATGCGTTTTTGGAAGTCGAAAGTTCGAAAGTTCATTAAGTTTGATTTGAGGTGTGTTTCATCGTTTCGATATTGTTATGTGTGTTTTGAGGACTCGCGCTGGTCCGTATTATGATATGAAACTTATTAGTATGTTTCAACGGGGCCTTGAAGGGCTCGGGTGAGTTTCGGATAGGTTTGGGTTGTGTTGTGCTCGTTTTTTTTATGTTTCGACGTCGTTTTTTCAAGCATAAATGGTACCACATTGAACAACTAAGCGCCGATTTCTGTTTTGATTGAAGCATTAGTTCCATATCGTAACTACGGAGCCACAAAAAACCGAATTGTCAAATTTGGATATCGTATGAGGATTTTATGGTCATTTTATTAAGAATTTGGTTGCCAATTTTTTTTAGATTAATTACGAAATTGCCACTACTGCGTATTTAAAAATATACACTATTTCCAAATATTGAAACCAACATATCTTCTTCAGTATAAGGTCAAATGGAGTGATTCAAGAGCCTAACTGGACTAGAATTTCACAAGGAATCCATTAGATGTATCAAAAGTGAGTTTTGAGATCTTTTGGAACAAGAAACGAGGCAGAACAGTGTTAAAATGAGGGTTTTGTGAATTTAACATATTTTGAGTTGGGAAGCTCGGAATTGGGCAATATTTCGAGGCACTTTTCAGCATATGAATTGGGGTAAGTGTTCTCTATCTGTTTTAGTTATATTTCATGAATCTATCTTCAATTTTAGCTTTTGGTTGATGAATTTTAAAGAAGAAATTGGGGGTTTTGGCCTAACGTTCATAATATGAATTTTTGAGTTTTGAACACCGATTCGGAGTCGGATTTGAGTGAAACTAGTATTGTTGAACTCATAATTGAATGGGTTGACGGATTTTGTGAGTTTTGTCGGGTTCCGAGGTGTGGGCCTAGGTTGGGCTTTTTGGCCGATTTTGGGCTTTTGATTAAAGATTCGACCTTTTTCAATTGGGATTAGTTCCTTTAGCATTGTTTGATATATTTGAGTTGTTTTTGATTAGTTTTGAGCTATTCGGAGGTTGGAACGCACGTGATGGAATTCTTGGAGCATCGCTTGGCTTGCTCGGTGTCAGAATTGGCTTGTTTAAGATAAGTAACTCTTCTAAACTTAGTGCTAACGGTATAAAATCCCAAATTATGTGCTATGTGATTGGTGTTGAGGTGACGCATATGCTAGGTGACGGGCGTGTGGGCGTGCACCCTGTGAGTTGTGACTCTATTGTTTCCAGGGCACCGAATAGTGACCCTATTTTATTGATATCTGTGTTTTCACCATGTGATAAGATAAATGAGTTGTACATCATGCTAGATATCATGTTTAGGCTTTATGTTGATAATGTTGAGACCCATAGTGGTCGTTTCTTGCTGTTAGGGGTGTTCATGGATATTTTGTACTCGGTCACATTCATGCATTCATATCATATCTTAGTCTCAGTTGTTACTTATTGATACATCATATCATTATTCCGAGTAAGTTTTTATGACATTGTGAGCCCGTGGGTGAGACTAGAGAGATTGATGACTGAGTGAGGCCGAGAGCTTGATTATGAGTGATAGTTATGGGATCAGGCTGCACGCTGCAGCAGATTATTGATTATGTCTTTGTTGGCTTATTATAGCGCTTGGGCTGAAGGAGCCCCTCCGGAGTCTACACACCCTCAGTGAGCGCGGATGATATTATTGAGGGATGGATTTCCCTAGACATGGATTTGTCCGAAGTACTTGATTACATTCAGGGATGGATCTTCTCCATGAGGCTGGATTGGCCTATTTCCTCGGTACTGGGTGACTTATAGGCAATGATGAATATATTCTGGGATGGATCTTTCCTGGGCCGTATGGGCCATATACAGTACCAAGTGATTGATTATGATGAGTGAAAGGTGTGATACAGTGAGGTTGAATACTCTGAGAGTGTGAGTACATGATTTATCTGTGAGATACATGACATTGGCATGCATATATGACATACATGCATGGAGATACATTTTCCTCATGCTGTATGGTATCCCGTCATTCATGACATTTTACAAACATTGATATGTGGTCATAGAGAGGTATCTCGCAGTTGCTATCTGGAATAAAAATGAAACATCTTATTTATTGTCAAAAGGGGTTTTGGAAAAGAAAATACAGTTTTTTAAAACTATCTCATATTTCACAATGTTTTCGGTAAAGAATTTTATTTTTCACTGATACTCTTGAAAGGCAAAACTATTTTGGGAAAAAGCTGAATACTTTATCTCTGAGTTACTTCCTTATTTATATGGTTTACATTGTTACGAACTATTATTGGATATTGTTGTTGGACCCGACCTATATTCCAGCTCGTCACCGCTTTCAATCTGAGGTTAGGTTTGTTACTTTCTTTAGTACATAGGGTCAGTTGTACTCATACTACAGTTCCTGCACATTGCGTGTAGGTCCCGGATGCCGATGTTGCTGGATTTGAAGGTGTACCTTCATCCTTGATGTAGCTGCCTCTTGTTCATGTTAGCCTTAGCTTTATAAAACTCTTGTTTATGTACTTTTCAAATAGAAGATGTATTTTCTTCATATCGGCTTTGTGAAGTCTATTCTTAGAAGCTCATAATTTGTACTACCAGCCCTTGGGAAATGTAATATATCTAGATAATTTAGTTTGTTTAAATGACCTATTAGCAATATTGAAATTGGATAATTATTAGTTGGCTAACCTAGCGGGTTGGGTTAGGTGACATCATAACTAGTGAGTTTTGGTTCGTGACAGATTGGTATCAGTGCTCTAGGTTCATAGGTTCTACAAGTCATGAGCACATGTCTAGTAGAGTCTTGCAGATCGGTATGATGACGTCCATATCTATCTTCGAGAGGCTACACGACATTTAGGATATACTTCCCATCTTTCTTTCCTTATCGTGTGACATTGATTCGCTTAAAGCATAACTCTTTGAATTCCTTCCATGCATTCGTATACGCATATGAGTGCTTAGTATTAGTTGTACGTCGACGGCTTGTGATTCCATAGAAGAGGTGCGAGATGTAATTTCTGTATGCTGATGAGGGGCCAGTCTAGAGGACTTGAGACCGAGTTTTGACTATGGTTTGAGCATAGAGGTGTTGATTGTGTGAGCACGTGCTTTTGGATTTATATGTCTGGTAGTGTCACTATTCATAGAATTTATGGCTAGATGGCTACGTGATGAGTATGATATGACTACGAGATATATTTATATGGTTGAATGTGATGAGAAAGGTCTACTTGGAGTATAGAAAGAACTAGTTGGTGTTTGATTTCCATCTTGATTTAATGTATAGTCCCGAGTTATGGGTGTGTTGAAGGGTCTTTTCATGTTGATTAGTTGAGGAGTGAAGTAGATTTCATGTCGTGATATGAGTTTAGACTCAGGAAGATTAAGTGGTTGCGTAATATTTTTGACCGTGGATAGAGAGAGGTCGATTTGAGGCAAAACAGGTGGGCTATCTCCTGCGGGGTATCCTGAGGTTTGTGTGATCCCTATAATTATTTGTTGGGAGTTCTCTTTTACCAGTGAAATATGTGTTGCAATTTGAGTTTGGATCTCTTGTGGAAGTGGGCTTGAATATTACGAGGATGAATATGAGATTTACAAATGATTTGAGGTATTATATGGTTTGTGTTGCATGAACTTATGGAGGATTTAGTTGAATCTCACTACGATATTATGGTTGTAATAAAGTATGGGCATTGGGAGTTATGGTGTGTTTTGATCTATGGCTTTGAGCCAAGTGGGGGAGTCCGCTATTAATAAGTTAATTTCACGGTTATGTGTTGTATTGGTTTCAGTTTGAGGTATACTTGTGAATGAGTTATGTTCTGCAGAGGGTGAGATCGAGGATGACTTGAGTAAAGGAAATTTTGGGTAAACTTTATGGGTATATGAGAATCACGAAACGATTTGAGTTGTTATTAGTAAAGGATGTAATGTGTATGGAGCCGAAATTTATTTGGTTGCATTAAGGTAAAGTTACTTCCTTGGGTGTTGGAGTGCTAATGGGGAACTAGTCGTTCGGTCCGTTTGGTCAATCTGATTGAGATTTGAGCAGAGTGGAAGACTCTCGATAATGGTTCAAATGAATTCAAGATTTGAGTGTGGCAATTGGGAATCTTTAGGATGTGTATTTGGCTAGAAACTGAGATTCATATTGGACGATGTCAGGACCTGTGGCATTTCTATATCATTATGGATTCTACATATCAGTATCAGGAAGGCGAAGCTAATGGCTTTAGATTCGCAGAAGGTCTCTTCAGAGTGGGCATCTCGGTTGTGGTACTTTTGGGGTGATTAAGAGAGCATTCAGCGACTTATGAGCCTTAGGGTGGTGTGGTTTATGCTAGGGTCTCGTACGGTGAGTCTTGGTTGAGGATTGTGGTATTATGGCAAGGAGAAGTATCAATTTGAAGGTAATTCAGAAGGAACTAGGATAAATAAGACAGCTTGGTAGTAGGTTTGATTGGTATGGTAATGGATGCGATTGGCTCTTTTGGTCCTTATGTGGTAGTGAGTTTCTACAGGTGTTTTGTGGCGGTACTCTTGGGTTTTGGTGGCCCGCGTGGCTTGGTTGAGTTAGAGAAATTCAGTTCTGATAGTTTGGTTGTGTGCAAATAGGTTTCAGAGAGTTCTTGATGGTTTCTACTATGGTTTGAGATGTATATTTTCTACTGGCATGAGGAGCATGTGCTGTATAGCAATTTTCTCTAGATGAAATCAAATGGAAAGTTCGTGGCTAATTGAGTGAGTAGTTGCTTGTGACACAGAGTGGATTACGAAGTTCTCGTATTTTTCGTATGATGGCATAGTATATGCGGTGTATTGTGTAGGATTGAGATTTGCATGTGAAAGATGACAGTTCAATTTTAAAGGGGAGGTCATGAGTCCTTAGGCAACATGGATAGTTTCAGATGACTAGGTAAATAACATTACTATTTGGTATGGCTTGATGAGAGTATACATTTTAGAAGTGGGGGATGTGTTTTGATTTATGGATACTTCATTGGTATTGCGGCACTCTCCTAGTTGATCGACTGCTGGTGTTCAAATTTTACTTTGTAGCATAAAAGATTATAGAAGTATTCCTTGTGGGATGATCGTGTATGAGAGATGTGTTAGGCATTTAGGTGGTAGGGTTGGGATCAGATATGGTGATTCATGTGTTCTATGGAGTTGGAGACTGGGAGCTTGATGTGCCGGAGAATTTCGGCACATTTCAATACTAATTGCTTAGATTTTAGCTTGTGTTGAATGCAATTATCTCCTTTACTTATGTAATTTTAGTGTTTTTGCAATACATGAGGTATAAGGACCCAAGATCATGGAAATGAAAGCAAAAAGCCACAAACAGACAAGAAAAGAGTAAAATGCATCACAAATGAAGAAATGCGGTGAAGGATGCAATCGCAAATAATACATGTGAGCCGCATAATGTGCAAAGGATCGCAAATCAAAACAGAATGTTGGCCAAAATCCAATGCAAAAATGCGGTCCTGAATGCGATCGCATAACAGGTTTGCGAACCGCATAATGGATCGCAAACTCATGGAAAGAAATGTGGATGGTAGAAATGCGACGCAGAATGCGATCGCAAATCTGGAATGCGGACCGCAAATCCATAATGTGACGGCGCCCTAGAAACTAGGGTTCTGAAGTACGATAGGCATGAAGAGAACGTGGACCGCATGTCTGTTATGCGACAGAAATGCGGTCTGATATTTGACCTGAAAGGGCATTTTTGTCCATTTTCTGTCTCAACTTTTGGCCCTCTATAAATGGATTTATTGTGATTTTGTGGGCTCATCTTGTCTGGCTTGGAAGCTACAATACAAGGCATTAATATTCCTCTCTTTTGAAAGCTTTTGGGTCAAGAATCTTTCACTTTGTAAGCGTTATGGCATTAAATATTCTCTTCCTTTTGTATGTTAGTATGAGTAGCTAACTTTAAATACTAAGGTTGTGGACCCTAAATGGGTGTTATGCTAATAGGTGTTTAACATTGAATATATATATAATGGTTGGTTGATATTTATTTACTTCTCATTCTTCATTTATTGTTGGTGGTTGCAAACATTAACAAGTGCCATTCTTCATTTATTGTTGGTGGTTGCAAGCATTAACAAGTGCCATTAAATTCTTGTTTTGCTTGGGAAAGTGGGTTAGAATTTGGTAGAAGTAAATATCAAAGACTCAAGACTTTAAACCTTGTTTAATATAATCGCTTAGGAATAAGTGAGTTTTATTTGGCATATATTGATTGTTCTTAATTGCAATTCTTTTATATTTGGAAAAATCATAAAGAGGAAATACTACCCAACTATTGGAAAATATTGGGTAGTCATTTAGGCATCATTTGCATATCAAAAGGACCTTCCATTAGAAATATATCATATTAACACCGATAGAATTACACTTCATTAAATGGGACACAACCTTGGTTGCTTTAATTAAATTATTTACATTGTCAACATAACAATTAGCTATTACTTCAAACCAAACTCAATTCATACTCTTGTTACCATTAACTGGATAGAATTACGACTTTAGTCGAGCAACACACTATTCGAGTAACCTTTTCACACCTATTCCCTGTGGGATTCGACCCCAACCTTGTTGGGTTATTATATTTGACACCGACCGCCTTACACTATTTATTAAAGTGTAATTTGAGCGTATCAAATTTTGGCGCCGTTGCCGGGGAATACGGTTTTGAAATTACTAATTAGTGTGTGCTTTACTTTACGTCTTATTGTATTCCATCACTCTTGGCTTGTTTTGCTTGGTGTTGATAGGAAAACATGTCCGAATATGGTGAAAACGTGGAGGCAGAAATGGAAAAAAATCCTTTTGCGGACATCGAGGAGTACATTGAGGATACAAATGCTATTGTACCTCCGATCGTTGGCGCTGCAACTTTCAAGGTGGAACATGGTTTTATCCTTATGCTCAAAGCGGAGGGGTTTTTTAGGAATTCCACTGATGATGATCCGACACAACATCTTACAAACTTCTTGGGTGTGTGTGCAATGCATAAGCAGAACAATGTCTCTGATGATGCCCTAAGGTTGAGATGCTTCAAGTACTCTCTAGCTGGGGACGCAGGGAAATGGCTTCAAAATCTGCCACCAAACTCCATTCATTCTTGGCCCGAACTTGTCCGAGCATTATTGTCTAAATGGTTCCCGCAAATTAAGAAGTCTGAGCTCTGGGATAAAATCTTCTTTTTCAAGAAATTACCGGGAGAACATATACATGATGCATGAGAACGTTTCAAATTATATTTGGTGAGGTCTCCTAACCATGGTTTTCCGGATTCTATTTTGTTGGAGAAATTCTACATGAGCTTGGATCCTATGAACCAATCTATAGCCAAGAATGCAGCTGATGGATCTTTCATGGACAAATCATTCGCAAGGGTGACACAAATACTTGACAAAATGGCAAAGCATAATCAAGCATGTCATTCCGAGGACACCACAGCTTGAATTACATATGGTTCTCCTTCCTTGAGCAACATGATCAAGGAAATCAAGAGAGAGATCAAGTGATTGCAGGGCTTGCTACAAATGTTAATGTGTTGACAAAGATGTTCACCGAAAGACAAACGAAGAAGGTAAATGTGGTTGAGGATGTGTAACCTGTATCAAATGAGGATTTTGAGGAAGCAAATTATGTTAACAACTCTCAAGGAGGCTATCAAAGGCAACAATACCAAGGTCAAGGACAACAAAATCAATGGAGGCCAAACCCGCAAGGGCAAGGCCACCAACAATGGAGAAATAACCAAGGTGGCTCATACCAAGGAAATTGGAACGACAACAACAACAACTTCTCAAACCAGAGTTCAAACCCTTATGTTCCCCCAAAGGGTCAATATTCAAATCAAGGTCCCTCAAGTTAGTCTAAGTTGGAAAGTATGCTTGAACGGGTATTGCAAAATCAAGAAAATTCCAACATTTCTATAAGGAACATGACCGAGCTTGTTGGCTCTCATACCGCATCCATTCAAAAATTGGAGATGCAAATGAGAGACCTCTCTAGGGAGAAAAATCCAAAGAAAAAGGGAACACTCCCTAGTGACACAATTGCGAACCCAAAGGGTAGTGGGAGTGGCCCAACTTCTCATGTTATGGCAATTACTACTAGGAGTGGGAAGGTACTACAAGGAGAGGGTGAACAAGTGGTTGAGGTAGAAGAGTTCGAGAAAGGGGTTGAGGTTGAAGAGCGAAGTGTTGTCTCAATTGAGAAAATTCCGAAAGATGTGCAAGTGCAAAAAGAGAATCGGGAAGAGGCAAAGGAAAAGGTAAAAGAGACACCAAAAACTCTTCCACCTATTCCTAGACCTCCTCCTCCATTCCCTCTAAGACTCGCTAGAAAGGTTGATGATAGTAAACTCGAGAAGTTCTACGACATTCTCAAGAAATTATCGGTGAATATTCCATTTGTGGAAGCATTTCAAGAGATGCCGGATTTTTCTAAGTATTTGAAAGATTTGATCACCAAGAAGAAGACCACCAAAAATGAAGTGGTGAATGTGACTCACCGGGTTAGTTCCATCATTGCAACATCCACCGTTCAAAAGAAAGAAGACTCGGGAGCTTTCACCATTCCTTACACTATTGGGGCACATGATTTTGCAAGAGCCCTTTGTGATAATGGAGCTAGCATCAACTTGATGCCTCTTGCCATTTACAAGAAAGCAGGATTAGGTATGCCAAGGCCCACAAGTATGAGATTGCAAATGACCAATCGTTCCATCAAGCGCCTGGTGGGAATTGTTGATGATGTACTTGTGAAGGTGGGCAAATTTCATTTACCCACCGACTTCATAATCCTTGATTGTGCGGTTGACAAAGAGTTCCCTATCATCTTGGGGAGACCATTCCTTGCCACTGGAAGAGCACTAATGGATTCGGAACGGAATGAGATTAAATTTCGTGTGAATGATGAAGAGGTTACATTCCAAGCTAGCAAGGGTATGAAACTAACGCATGAGTATGAAAGCATCTCGGTGATCGATGTTGTTGACAAAGTAGCGGATGCGTTTGAAATGAAAATGGAAAAACAATGCCTCGGCGAAGCATTGGCGGCTATTTTGAACTTTGATGGTGAGGATATGGAGGGATATATGGAATCGGTAAATGCATTGGAGGGGATTGGGTCTTACACTTATGCTCCGGCAAAGCTCTCTCTCGACTTGGAGAATAGAGCCACTCCACCCGCAAAGCCTTCTATTATTGAACCTCCACAACTAGAGCTTAAAGCACTTCCACCACACTTGAGGTATAAATTTCTTGGCTCAAATGATACTTTACCGGTAATTGTTTCTTCGTTGTTGAATGCTGTGCAGGTAGAACAATTGTTGGAAATCTGAAGGAGCATAGGCAAGCCGCAGGAATTTACGACCACAAAGTCCAATTGGAAAGTGAAACAAAACCAAGTGTGGAACATCAATGACGGTTGAACCCGTCAATGCAAGAGGTGGTAAAGAAAGAAATCATCAAATGGTTGGATGCTGGGGTAGTCTACCCTATTGCCGATAGTTCTTGGGTGAGCCCGGTGCAATGTGCAAAGCCTTTGAGGAATTGAAGCAAAGGCTCACCACGACACCTATTATTGTCACACCCGATTGGTCTCTTCCTTTCGAGCTCATGTGTGACGCCAGTGGTATAGCTATTGGAGCAATGCTTGGCCAACATCACAACAAAGTTCTCCACCTAGTCTACTATGCAAGAAAAACACTCAATGGGGCACAAATGAATTACACGGTAACTGAGCAAGAACTTCTTGCCATTGTCTATGCCTTTGAGAAGTTCCGGACTTATTTGTTGGGATCCAAGGTGATAGTGTACATAAATCATGCAGCTCTTTGCTATCTCATGGAAAAGAAGGATGCAAAGCCTCGGTTGATTCGATGGGTCTTGTTATTGCAAGAATTTGACTTCGAAGTCAAGGATCGTAAGGGAACTCAAAATCAAGTGGCGGATCATTTGTCAAGGCTTGAAGAAGCAGGGAGACCAAAGGGAGATCTTAAAATCAATGATGTTTCCAGGAGACCCTCGGCTCAAAAAAGCAACAGGAGCCGATAGGGGTAAGGTCTGCGTACATATTACCCTGCCCAGACCCCACTTGTGGGATTATACTGGGTCGTTATTGTTGTTGTTGTTGCATTCCCAGATGAACACATATTGGCACTATCTAGAATTTTTGCTCCTTGGTATGCCGATATTGCTAACTATCTAGTTAGTGACCTTATCCCGGAAGGATTGGAATCCTATCAAAAGAAGAAGTTTTTGAGAGACTGCTGGCAATACTATTGGGAGGAACCATTCTTGTTTCATGTTTGTGCTAACAATATTATTAGAAGGTGTGTTTCGAAAGAAAAGATTATGCCAATTCTAAAGGCATGCCATGACTCACCGGTTGAGGGTAATCCCGGAGGAAATCGAATGGCGGCTAAGGTTCTTGAATGTGGCTACTACTGGCCTTCAATATATCATGATGCCAATCAAATGGTCAAGTCTTGTGACCAATGTCAAAGACAAGGTTCAATCTTCAAAAGGCATGAAATGTTAATGCACTTTGTGATGGAGATAGAGATCTTCGACGTGTGGGGAATTAATTTCATGGGTCCCTTTGTAAGCTCTTGCGGATGAAATATATTTTGGTGGATGTGGACTATGTGTCCATATGGCTTGAAGCGATTGCCTTACCAAACAACGAGGCAAGGAGTGTGACCACATTCTTGAAGAAAAACATTTTCCCTCGATTTGGTACTCCTAGAGACATTCTTAGTGATGGTGGGTCTCATTTCTATAACAAGTCTTTCCCGGGGCTACTTGAGAAATATGGCGTCAAGCACAAGGTAGCCACACATTATCATCCTCAATCAAGTGGTCAAGTTGAGGTTTTCAACCAGGAGATCAAGAGCATTCTAGCAAAGACTGTTAATGCAAACAGGACCGACTGGTCGAGGAAGCTAGATGACGCATTGTGGGCATACCGCACGGCTTACAAGACTCCTATTGGTACTTATCCTTATCCGTTAGTCTTCGGCAAAGCTTGTCATCTACTCGTGGAACTAGTGCACAAGGCCATGTGGGCGTTAAAGAGGTTGAACTTGGACTGGGCTGAAACTGCAAATTTGATGTTAACACAAATCAATGAAATGGAGGAATTCCGTTTCCATGCTTATGAAAGTGCAATCGTGTACAAAGAAAGGATGAAGTTCGTCCATGACAAGAAGATCTTGAAAAAAGAGTTCAAGTCGGGTGACATGGTTTTGCTCTTTAACTCAAGGCTCAAATTGTTTCCGGGCAAGCTCAAATCAAAATGGTCTGGTCCATTCAAAGTGGTCAATGTCTCTCCTTTTGGAGCTGTGGAACTAGCATCGGAAAATGGGCTCCGAACCTTCAATGTAAATGGCCAACGAATCAAGCACTACTTGGGCACAGATGGAGAAAAACATTTGGTGGAGCATCTAGCTCTCAAAGATGGTTTGTGCCCGACCATTGAGTGAATCCAAAGGAACACCAACTTCGTCATGCAGCGGTGTTAAATCAAGCACTTCATGGGAGGCAACCCATGTGTGGTAACACCCTTTTTTTGTTTTTTAAATCTTTTCATTTTTGATAGATAGATTTACTTGATCAATTTAAAGTGTGTGTTAGAGTGCAGGTATTCAAAAGATCATAACACTTGGTAGGATTGCATAAGAAAGGGAACAAAAATCACCGTGTGAAGTTTGCTACAGATATGCGGTCGCATTTTTGCTATGCGGACCGCATTTTGGTCGCAACCCAACACAGTGAGTTTGACTAATATTGTTGGTTAGTATGCGACCAGCTGGTGCACTTTGCGAACCGCATTTCAACTATGCGATCGCATTGTGCACCGCATCCTTTGCCCTTCAGTAAGTCACTTGAACACACTGCATAACACTTATGCGGTCGCATAGTGTGTTATGCGGTGAGTTGACCACCGTAATTCTTGCAGGTATCACCCTCGAACTTCTTCATTCAAAACAAACAAAAAGAAATATTTTTTTTACTTTATCAGACACAAAACAAATACAAAAAAAAGAACGAAGAGAAAAAGAACGGAGAAGGCAAAAACAACTAGGGCTTGATTTAAGACTCCAAGTGTGCTCGTAAACATCATCACTAGTATGTTTTCTTTGGGCCAATTCCATCATTTCAAGCTTTGGTTGTACATTTACTCTTATTCTTGTTTCCCTAGTTTTTGCTTCGTAATGAGCGTGTAGTTGAGTAGGGTGTTTTGGGGGTGCTGGTAGCAAGAAATAGGGCCGCCATTGTTGAGGGTCAGATTGAATTGATTGGGACGATGAACTTTGCGGCTCACAAAATCCAAATGTGATCCGCATTTTTGCCGCATAACTGAACCCTAGGTTGGCTAAGGAAGATGATAAAATGCGGTGAGTTTGTGATCGCATAGTTGATATGCAGACCGCATATTGAGACAGTGTACCCAGTTCCTCAACATGATTTTTGCGACCATTTTGCAATCGCATTTCCTACTTTGCGGTGGAATTTGCGATCGCATTTCAGGTTTTGGTTTTTTGTGGAGCCAGGTTTGCGATGGTTATACGATCTGCATAGTGGTTATGCGATCGCATAGTTTATCACATATTTGTATCATTTTTGGACCTATAGGTTTGCGGTCCACATAGTGGTTATGCGACCGCATACCTATCGCATTCTTAACTTCTTCTTTACTTTTTTTTTGCATTGTTTCTTACCATGTCGCTCACATTTCACTTTCATGCAGATATGGCTCCCAAGAAACATGCATCTTCTGCACTGAAAAGGGCTTCTGCCATTCGTAAAGTGTCACAAGAAAAACAACCCAAGACGGACCCTAATATTCCACGTCCCTCCCAATCTGATGAGGAGGAGACCTTGCCTTCAGTAGACCTACAGGCCGAGGCAAGAAAAAAGAGGGGAGATGACTACCAGCTTCGGTTTGCAATCGATGGTTCTAGGGAACTCTATCGAGAAGGGCTAACAAAGAGAAAAATCCTTCCCGAGAAACAAGTGAGCATGAACGGACTTAAGGAGCAGCACCCCCACATTTGGGAGAACATCAAAGCTAGAAAATGGGAGTGTTTCACTGAGTTGCCGGACGACTACAATGAAACTCTTGTCCGTGAGTTTTATGCCTCATACGTAGCTTCCCGGACTGCTCACCACAAGCGTAACAGGGTATTCTGTGATACTGTGCTAGTTCGGGGGAAAGACGTGAGCTGTAATGCTACAACTATCAATAAATCCTACATCCCTGACTGGAGCCCGAGAACAGCTGAGTATCAAGCCAAATGGGTGAACCGGGAAAATGAGCAGAGTTGGATAGAGCTGTGATAGCAAAGGGGACCCCTGCGTGGATCGGTCCTATGCACAAAATCTTCAAAGAGGATCTTACACGAGAGGGTCGATTTTGGCTCAGTTTCGTCACATCTCGACTGATACCATCCACAAATGAAACTGACATAAGCATTGAGAAGGCTCTTCTCATTGCATGCATTATGACGTGCATCAAGATAGTTGTGGGTTCCTTTATCTTCCAAGAGTTAGGGATCTGAGCAAGGCAGAAATCCACTTCATTGCCATTCCCCTGTCTGATTACAGCCCTCTGCAAGGCTGTTAATGTCCCACTCATATCCCATTCTGACAAGACAGGGAATGTCCTGAAAGATATCGACATCACTCGCATTAGTGATGATGTCACTCCCCCAGAGGCTCAGACTCCGATTCCAGTAGAGCCCTCAGAGTCCCAAACTCCTGTGTCCCTTCAGGCCCCAGTTGCGTCTACTTCCACTGCACAACCCGCCTCTTAGTCCACCATTGCTCAGCCTTCTACTGCACTGCTTGCCATCTCGAGGCTTGGTCTCATTTCTCAACATGCCAATGCTAAGGTAGACCAGCTTCTGAAGACCTTACCGAATCTCATCAAATAGGCATTGACTCCGATACAGTCCTTAGTGACAGCCCTCCAACAATAACAAACAACTTGTGGGTATCGCCTGCAACAGCTCGAGTTGAGGGTTGAGAAGATAGAGCGCAGTGAGGTTGGCAGTCTGCCTAGGTTCCGGAAGGAGGTTTCCACAATGGAGACCGAGATCCACAAGATGCAAACGTTGGAGTTTGATATATCATCCCTCCTGCCCAAGGAAGGTAAGCAGGGAGCAGACACAGTAGCGCCAGATTTGGGTCTCGATTTCACTACCCTGATGGCAGACATTGTGCCTCAGACTGCCGGGACTTCCCAGCCTCCATCTCCTCCTTTACGTATTGATATTCCTGATGAGGAGGTTTCTGGACGATCTACTGAGTTCGAGGATGAGGAGGCAGTTGAGGGTGAGGAGGAGGAGGATTCATGGTCCACGAATGATGATGGTCCTCAGGAGAAGGGTAAGCATATTGCTGCTCCTACAGTTGAGGATGAGGAGCAAGCAGACATTCAGATGATGATAGAACATTCACTAGAAGATTTGGCCGCCCCTACAGATCCATCGGCCACTCAGCCATCAGCGGGCGAATCTAGCAGCTCATAGGCCCCAGCTCCAGTACTGGGCCAGCCAGAGATCCCACCTCCATTAGTAGAGGTCACTCCTCAGGCCAAGATCTCATCGGTCCTAGCTTCGGCATCAGAGGGTGACCCTACCATCACTTAGCCGACTACCGACTCCCATAGCGCTTAGTGCGCCTCAGAGAGCCCCTTAAACTCTACTCTATGTTCTTATTCATTGGGGACAATGCATGCTTTTTAGTTAGGGGTGGTAGCCTTGTATATACTGTTGTGTTACAAACAAACTTATGTACTCATGTGTATTTTATGAATCTATATATATATCAGTATTTTGTGTTTATGCTTTAAGTTATGTTGTGTAGTTCGTGATTGTGTATATATTAGTGTTTTGTGATCTACGTACATAAGTTATGTCATCCTTGTGCATATAAACAAGTAGATAGTTGTCCATCTGTAGTAATTAGCAATGAATTCCCCTTGGTTTTTCTTCACCAGGTTCTTTTCCAAGGGTGTAATAGTAGAACCAGGACAGTAGAATGAAACATGATGACCGGTTTGGTGTAATTGTCTAGTCTCAAGCATGTGTGTCTGTATATAGCCTATACCCTTCCATATAAAAAAAAGATATCAACTTTGTGAACTTGAGGCTCGCTCTGTGACTCTATATCTACCTAGAGTTATACATGTATATATGATGAAAGCTTTGAGTTGCCAAGTGTTTACTCGAGGGCTTCAAACTATATAAGCCAAACAGTTCATGTGTCATGTGTGTGAGGTCTTTGTGTAAATAATTCTTGTGTTTACTTCTACCATCTAGAACTTGGCCTGTTGGTTCTTCGATGCTTATAATAATTACATTGGTTGGAGAAATGACCTTAGGCAGTTTTTGTGATTTTTGGAAAACCAGTTAGTCTTTCAAGCCACCCATTACACAGATAGTATCACTAGTCACCCCATTTGACCCTTTAAGCTTTTCTTTGACTACCTCATTACAAACCTCTCCCTTTTTGTGAACGAATTTCCTCTTTTGAACCTGTCCCTCCTTGAGCATTAAGAATGAGGCTAAAAGCCTAAGTTGGGGGTGTGGTGTCAAGCCGAAAATGGGCTAGGTTGTACAGTGAGTGTAGTAAAGTATACCTCAAGGTGTGAAACTACTCAATCTCCAAAATTAAAATATAAAAAAAGAGAGAAAAATTGCTTGTCTATATATATGGAGTCTTGGAAAGAATTGATGGGGTAATTAAGGTGGCTCAATGGTGGAGAAGTTGAAGCTAACGAAGGCTATGTGGTTTGAAAAGAAGCAAAGAGCAACAAGAAAGAAAAATACGATTAGTGTTTAAGGAGGGTTTAGTCACTTGTACCTAAATGCTTATCCTACCCTTCCCTAAACCTACATTACAAACTTAAAAATTCCTTATGGGATCTTCAACCAAGCATTCTTAGAATTAAACAACGAATTAAAATAAGGGCAAGCCTATGGTATGGTGTGTTGCAACACTTGAAACTCTTTTTGAGAGTGAGTGCATTTGTGAATTCGTCCCTTCTTGTTGTGATTGTAAATATTGTGATTGTGGGACTTTCTTTCTAGTGAGGGCACATGAACCGTGAGGTTGAATAAAAGTTGAGTTTTTGAGTCAAATGCAAGTGCACTCAGCTGAGGGTAGCATTTTGTCACATTGTCTGAGGCTCAAAATTCACAAGTTGATTAGTTTTCCTTGTATATATTTATGATTCAGGAAGGGTAAAACAATCGAAGATGCATGCTTGAAGTACTAACAACAAACACCATCCATGGTCACTATTGTTTTGTGTTTTGTAGATGGAGTCTAGAATAGGATAGTGTTGTTTTAGTTGCTTCAGGACAAGCAAGAGTTTTAGTTAGGGGTGTTGATGTGCCAGAGAATTTCGGCACATTTCAATACTAATTGCTTAGATTTTAGCTTGTGTTGAATGCAATTATATCCTTTACTTATGTAATTTTTGTGTTTTTGTAATACATGAGGTTTAAGGACCCAAGAGCATGGAAATAAAAGCAAAAAGCCACAAACAGACAAGAAAAAGTGCAAAATGTAGCACAAATGTAGAAACGTGGTGAAGGATGCAATCGCAAATCATACATGCGAGCCGCATAATGTGCAAAGGATCGCAAATCAAAATATAATGTTGGCCAAAATACAATGCAAGAAATGCGGTCCATAATGCGATCGCATAACAGGTTTGCAGACCGCATAATGGATCGCAAACTCATGGAAAGAAATGTTGATGGTAGAAAATGCGACGCAAAATGCGATCGCAAATCTGGAATGCGGACTGCAGATCCATAATGCGACGACGGCCTGGAAACTAGGATTCTGAAGTGTGATGGGCATGAAGAGAATGCGGACCGCATTTATGTTATGCGACAGAAATGCGGTCGCATATTTGAACTGAAAGGGCAATTTTGTCTGTTTTCTGTCTCGACTTTTGGCCCTCTATAAATAGATTTATTGTGATTTTGTGGGCTCATCTTGTCTGACTTGGAAGCTACAATACAAGGCATTAATATTCCTCTCTTTTGGAAGCTTTTGGGTCAAGAATCTTTCACTTTGTAAACGTTATGGCATTAAATATTCTCTTCCTTTTGTATTTTAGCATGTGTAGCTAACTTTAAATACTAAGGTTGTGGACCCTAAATGGGTGTTATGCTAATGGATGTTTAACATTGAATATATATAATGGTTGGTTGATATTTTGAATATATATATAATGGTTGGTTGATATTTATTTACTTCTCATTCTTCATTTATTGTTGGTGGTTGCAAACATTAACAAGTGCCATTAAATTCTTACTTTACTTGGGAAAGTGGGTTAGAATTTGGTAGAAGTAAATATCAAAGACTCAAGGCTTTAAACCTTGTTTAATAGAATCGCTTAGGAATAAGTGGGTTTTATTTGGCATATATTGATTGTTCTTAATTGCAACTCTTTTATATTTGGAAAAATCATAAAGAGGAAATACTACCCAACTATTGGAAAATATTGGGTAGTCATTTAGACATCATTTGCATATCAAAAGGACCTTCCATTAGAAATATATCATATTAACACCGATAGCATTACACTTCATTAAAGGGGACACAACCTTGGTTGCTTTAATCAAATAATTTACATTCTCAACATTGCAATTAGCTATTACTTCAAACCAAACTCAATTCATACTCTTGTTACCATTAACTGGATAGAATTACGACTTTAGTCGAGCAACACACTATTCGAGTAACCTTTTCACACCTATTCCCTGTGAGATTCGACCCCAACCTTGTTGGGTTATTATATTTGACACCGACCGCCTTACACTATTTATTAAAGTGTAATTTGAGCGTATCAGAGCTCTCAGGAGCAGATTGTTGCATAGTTTTGGACTGTGAAGTGTAGCCAAAGCTAGCCAGGTGATAGTATGTGTTATAATTTAGTCATTGTGATCTTTTGAAGGATTTTTTTTATCTGTTTGTGGGTGACCATAGTTGATTTGGGGGTCCATTGGTAGGCCCAATTAGGATGTGTATTCATACTACTATTGCTGAGGGATGTGCCATTTGGTTGTTGTTAAGCTTATTCGTGTTCTGACATGATCTATGAGTTACTCTTCTATGCCACAAAGAGTTGTGATTCATTAGGTATATGCACATATCGTGCGGTTCTATTTGAGCTTTATAGCGGAATTTGAGGGAGATGAGTATTTGGGTATTGCATGATTGATTGCACGTTGGCTATGTTCTTTCCTGATTGTGGTATTGTGTTATTTACTCTTCGTGGTTATGGTAATGCACTTTGGGTGCTTGATGTCGAATTTTGTGTGGTTATTGATTTTGAGTAGGGTGGCTCGAGGTACATAATATGGACCAGCATTTGGATGGGTCACGCATTGTAGCGGAGTCATGTTGAGACATAATCCTTTGTGTTAGATTCGTGTGTTTTGGTTATACGGTGTGTGATAGGTTCTTAGCATTTCTTTGTGGCGGTACCTGTTGAGCTTGCGAGATAGTTCCTTCGTCTGAGTCATTTTCCATAATTGAGTACATTTGGAATGTTGCTTATTGGTGCATGGATTGCACGAGTTGCGGCTTTAGACTGTATTAATGTGTCATGTCACTAGAGTGATTATGTTAGATGAGATGAGTTCATCGTACCTATAATGGGTGCTATTGGATCAGATTGCGGTATATTTGGAAGGATATTGATGCTGATCGGCTTAGAAATTTGCTATAGTTCCTATCAAAGGAGAGGGAGTTCCACAACTTGTTGGCCTGACGAATGGTTATGAGTTTATGCGTGTTTCTTTCATCATTGGCAGTATATGAAGGTGTTAGAATGAGGCTCTATTTGATAAGAGGCTTATTACCGGTATTGGGTTGTTTTGAGCAGCTATTGTGATTAGAAGTTATCGCTATGAGTGTTTGAGTTATATGGTATATCAGGTGATTTCATCTTGAGTTATGGATAAGGCTTAATACAACTTGTTCAGTCTTATACAGTGTGTAGATGTGAGATTCTGATCTTACAGAAAATTTTGGATGTGGAAATTAGATTTGAAGGCTTATGGGCTAGGTTGGATTAAGAAATTCCAATCATGTTGTGTTATCAGATCTATATGGGATAGGTTGACGTAGGATCACCCCCGGGTATGTGCATAGTGAGGTTATACGGTGACTTGATGACTTTTGAAATAATTCTGGGCACGTTCGAAGATGAACGTATGTTTAAGTGGGGGAGAATGTAACGACCCGACCGGTCGTTTTGAACATTTGCACTTAGCTCAGTAGTTTGGGGGCACGAGTAGCTCTGTATAATGTATTAGGACTTGTGTACAAAATTTGAGTTCATTCCGAGCTGATTTGATATGTTTCGGCGTGAATTTTTGGAAGTCGAAAGTTTGAAAGTTCATTAAGTTTGATTTGAGGTGCGTTTCATCGTTTCGATATTGTTATGTGTGTTTTGATGCCTCGAGTAGGTCCATATTATGATATGGAACTTGTTGGTATATTTCAACGGGGTCCTGAGGGGCTCGGGTAATTTCGGATAGGTTTGGGTTGTGTTGCACTCGTTTTTCTTATGTTTTGACTTGGTTTCTCCAAGCATAAATGGGTTTCAATGGGTTTTGATTTCTGTTTTAATTAAGCATTAGATCCGTATCATAATTACGGAGCCACAAAAAAAGAATCATCAAATTTGGACATCGTATGAGGATTTTATGGTCATTTTACTAAGAATTGAGTTTCCAGATTTTTCAAATTAATTACGAAATTCCCACTACTGCGTATTTAAAAATCTGCACTATTTCCAAATATTGAAACCAACATATCTCCTTCAATATAAGGTCAAATAGAGTGATTCAAGAGCCTAACTTGATTAGAATTTCACAAAAAATCTATTGGAGGTATCAAAAGTGAGTTTCAAGATCTTTTGGCATAAGAAACGATGCAGAACAGTGTTAAAACTAGAATTTTGTGCATTTAACATATTTTAAGTTGGGGAACTCGGAATTAGGCAATTTTTCGAGGCGCTTTTTAGCATATAAATTGGGGTAAGTGTTCTCTACTCAGTTTTGGTTATATTTCATGAATCAATCTTCGATGTTAGTTTTTGGTTGATGAATTTTAAAGAAGAAATTGAGGGTTTTGGCCTAAAGTTTCATAATATGATTTTTTGAGTTTTGAACACCGATTCGGAGTCGGATTTGAGTGAAACTAGTATGGTGAACACATAATTGAATAAGTTGACAGATTTTGTGAGTTTTGTCGGGTTCCGAGGTACCGGCCCGAGTAGGGCTTTTTGGCCGATTTTGGGCTTTTAATTAAAGATTCGACCTTTTTCGATTGGGATTGGTTCCTTTAGCATTGTTTGATGTATTTGAGTTGTTTTTTATTAGTTTCGTACCATTCGGAGGTCGGAACGCACGTGATGGGATTCTTGGAGCATCGCTTGGCTTGCTTGGTGTTAGAATTGGCTTGTTAAAGATAAGTAGCTCTTCTACTGAGGGTATAAAACCCCGAATTATGTGCTATGTGATTAGTGTTGAGGTGACACACATGCTAGATGATGGGCGTGTGGGTGTGCACCCTGTGGGTTGTGACTCTATTATTTCCAGGGCACTGAATAATGACCATATTTTATTGATATCTGTGTTTTCACCATGTGATAAGATAAATGAGTTGTATGTTATGCTAAATATCATGTTTAGGCTTTATGCTTATAATGTTGGGACCCATAGTGGTCGTTTCTTGCTGTCATCTCATTGAATTCATTGATATTTCGTACTCAGTCACAATCATGCATTCATATCATATCTCAGTCTCAGTTGTTACTTATTGATACATCATATCATTGTTCTGGGTCAATTTTCATGACATTATGAGCCTGTGGGTGAGACTAGAGAGATTGATGACTGAGTGAGGCCGAGAGCTTGATTATGAGTGACAGTTATGGGATCATACTGCACGCCGTAGAAGATTATTGATTATGCCTTCGTTGGCTTGTTATAGCGCTTGGGCTGTGTTGATACCCAATTTTTCCGTGTATATTTTTAATATACAAAATACTTTTAAAATAGCATGTATATGCATATATAAGTATGTCCCAAGGTTTCATTATTTTTCCCAATTTTTAAAGGGTTTTTAAATCAATTTATTGCCCTATTTCATCAAGAAAAAAAAACCCAATAATTATCCCCAAAATTATCATTTTTGGTGATTCATTTAGTGGATTCTCATATTTATACTAAAATATAGCTAATATAATATTTGCAAATTTTTACAAATTTATTTAGCATTTTTAGGCTAAATTGCATATAATTGCAACATTAGCATCTTCTGAGATTTAATTGTAATTATATTTATAAAATTGGCTCCAGTATTGTTTATTTGATAATTATGTATTATTAATCATCTTAGTGCATTTAATATATTTTCAGAAATTATTTTACCATTTTTATAAAATCAAATAAGGGAAAAGTGGCCATTTAAATGCTAGCCTCGTTTATTTCAATTATAGCCCTAAATCAACCCTCAATTAAACCCAATTACCCTGACCCAAACCCCGTTCAAACCGACCCAGACTCGTTTCCCACCTACACTCTCTAATCTCAACCATTGATCTCCTAGATCAACGGTCCCTATTTCCATTTCCTTTTTTAATTCCCCATTACCCCTAACCCTAATCATTTCCCGTCTGAAGCCGCCCTTGAATTCCCCCTCTCCCAATGATCTCTCAATCTCTTTCAGAAACCCTAGCCACCACCTTCAATCACCACCTAAAATCGACCACATCCAGGGCTTCCAAAGCCATTGATGGCATGTATCTACCTCCTATGACTCCTGCATGCTCGATTATCATGGCCTCAAGGCCAGACCTTGAAGAAATTTGGTCCAGACCTCGGATGTTTTCAGTGCTACGGCTGTTACCAGCCATCCTCGACCTTGCTCCGACCGGCTATGGCTATTCATACTTGATCTCGACCTCTCTTGCTTAGATCGATGATTCCAAGCCTTTCTCACCCTTTGGGTTTCTTCTGAAACCCTAACCTTCGAGGTTCTTCTGATTCTTTTAGATCCGTTGTCGATCTGTGTTCTCTCCAAACCTTTTGAAAGTTTTCTTAAAGTTTCTTTCAAAACCTTTATCTTTTCCGATTTAGGGTTTTGTTAAGTTATTTCGAAGCTTTTCTGATTTTTTTAAACATGTCGTTCTTCTACTGTGTTTCTTAAGTTGATTCTTCTACTATGTTTCTTATGATGTTCTTCTACTGTGTTTCTTATGTTGATTCTTCTACTGTGTTTCTTATGATGTTCTTCTATTATGTTTCTTATGTTGATTCTTCTACTGTGTCTCTTATGTTGTTCTTCTACTGTGTTTCTTTATGTTAAAAGTCCTGGCCCTTTCTTAAGGTTTCTTATTTTATTTTCTTCGTTGATATTTTTGCCTGATTCTTTTGTCATTCATCTATATACTCGATTGATGGTGAAAACCCTAATTTTGAGGGGTTCACTCGAGTTTTGAGGCTATTTGCTATGTGATTTGTTTGTCCTTCATCTCTGAACTTGTTTGGTTTCGAATACCTAATTTTTTAGACCTATTTGGGTTTCTGAAGTTGTTTCATCTGTTGCTCGACTGAATTTCAAAATCTTTTGTTTCTTTATATGATTTTGAATCCCTGCTAAACTCTTCTAAGGTCTTTATACTGGACCCTTTGCATGCCATTTGATACTCTCTCCCTTCTCCATTGCTGAGTTACTGAAACTGACCTATGTGACTACCATGTTCCTATAGTCCACTACTTACTGATTTTGCAATTCCATGACACTTTTTTTTGTCCTAAATTCAGCCTCGCATGCCTAATACTTGTGTGCTCTTTATATATGCTGAGCTTCCCCTCTAAAATGACTTTCAATTTTTGACTGATTTCAGACCTCCTTGTGTAAGTCTGATTGATGCTTTCCTTGTTTTACTAATTTCCCTATTTCTTGGTTTGATTTGAAAACTTTCCTTAGCTTTTCTGACTTGGTTTATTCATGAACCAGTAATTTCGAATCTCTGACTCCTTGATTTACTATGTATTAATTGATTCTTACCTTATTTGTTTAACCGTGTATTTCAAAGATCCTTCCCTTAATTAAACTCATATGTATTTACCCCTAATTGTCTACTTTGCACAAGATACTTATTTGATATTTTTCCTTAAATGATTTATGTTCATTATTGTTTAAGATCGAACTCCTTAATTAAAGGAAGTTCTTCTACTGATTGATTTTAATTGGTACATGGTTATTTTCTTGCCTTATTCTCTGCCTGTTTTAAAACTATAAATACCATGATCTTTCATTGACACAGACACATACGAACATTTTTAGTTTTCTGAACTCACACTCTCATTCAAAAAGCACTTTCTCTTGTTACTTGTACTGTGGCCTGTTTTTTTTCAAGTGCTGCTACTACTGTGTTCTGCTTCTTTGAAACTAGTATGTCATGATTAAGGTTTTCAGCAACCACAACAATGTGTTTATTTAATACCTTCACTTGCATGTCGGCCTATTGCTTGTGTTTAGTTCAGAATTTTTTAGCATGTTGTAGTTTTCTTCCTATTATGAATCCCAAATCCCCTACCCCTGTTTGATATTAATGGTTTGTTTGAGGCATGACAGTATCAACTAATATTGTCTATTGCTCAAACTTTATTCCCCTGGATTCATAACCTCCATATCACTATCCTATGTTGTGTATTCTTGTGGATTTATAATCATAACAGCACTCTCTATTGTTGTGCATGCCCAGAATTAGCTAAATGTCTAAGTACAGGGACTCTTTGAAACTTCCCTATTCCCCTGAACCCCTTTTGTGTACCTGTTTGTAGTTGTTTCCCTCTCCTTTATTCCCCAGAACTCTGCTCTTTATTTGCACACTCTCCTAGACATTAAGTTCTGCCCCCCTCTTGTGATCCTTGCCTTGGGACCCTTTGAGCTCCCTCAAAACTTGGACACTTGAGGGCTGGCCCTTTCATATTGCACTTATCCCCATTTTGATAATATAATTTGGGTGTAAGCACTGCCCGGAGTCCCATTGAGACTCTTAGGGAACTCTGACACACTCAAATTAGAGAAAGACTTTGGATCAATGGTCTTTGAGTTGGGTTTATCTTGTAACTCAAAGAGGAAGTCAGAATCAGACTTCATCTGTTTGTACTTTTATTTGTATTTGGATGTACTTTTATTTATTCTGGTTTGTAATAATTTGTAATAAATATTTGGAGCTGGTTAGTGGAAAAGGGTGGGTAAATATGTATGCAGATGGTAGAAATCATGACTATAGGTCTACTATATTCCTGCATACTCAACCTTTGCATATTCAATTACATCTAAAAATCATGTCTATTGGATTCTGCATATTCAAACTTCACTTAGAAATCATGTCTATAGGATTCTGCATATTTAACTTCATATAGAAATTATGTCAATAGGATTCTGCATATTTAACTTCATATAGAAATCATGTTTATAGGATTCTGCATATTTAACTTCATATAGAAATTATGCCTATAGAAACGTTCAATTCTGCATAAGGTTTAAAACAAGGTCCGCATTATATACCACGTCTATAAGGTTTTAAAATTAGCAACGTATAGAAAGCATGCCTATAGGATTTTCTAATAAACTCTGATTCGCTTCACTCAGTGTTAGACATAAAACTAGTAATAATGGCTACTATCAGCCGCAGGACTTTTAATCAATTCATTTAAATCCTGCCTCTCTTTTAATAATCTGATTCTATCACTTAGCAAGTTTAATGTGTATGCATTCAAACAGTTCATTTCGAGCCTTACTGTTTCGTTGCTTTCTGAATCCAGTAGATACCATGCCTATAGGACCCCTGTTCAAACACTTAGGCAAGTCTTAGGGTAATAAAAACTGAATCTGCTTCTGTTAATAATTACAACCAATAGGTAGGCCTGATTCGGACTTCTTATCTGAGTTATGTGATAAGCTGAAACTATCTCAACAATTTCCTCTCACTCGTCTTTAATACCTTTTAAATCAGACCTAAACAGTATGTACAAGTCATGCTAATTACGTGCTTCTTTGTTCAAGGAGGTATATCTGAGCCTCTGCTTGTTATATGCTTTCCCCAATTTGCAATACGTGTTATGTATGTCGCCTTAGAGTTTTTTCCTTTGAAACTACAAATAAGCCTAATATCCCTCCCTTTTAGGATTAGTAGTCCTAAATGCCTCCGAGACTGATAGGATTGGGACGGGTAATAGCATGCAATTAGTAAACGAGACCAATCCGTGCTTTAAATACCTTAACAGGGTGGGAAGGGTAGATATGTATATGATGACCACGCGATAATGTCACGTGTAGCCCCTCATTGAGGAGTGATTACCGGGCATTATGTGGGGTGATCCATATTGTTAATAAACCTAGGACCCTCTTTCCCTTATTTCTTTATTTCTTTTATCATTTCAACTCCTTCTTTAAGAAAATTAGCTTTCTTTGCTCTTCCAAACTTTGTTTATTTGCAAACCATTATATGAAACCCCCTCTTATTTGAGCCTTATTTGTCTACATGTTAATTGCACTCCAAATTCACAATAATTGTCTGGACGGAAACCACACTAGTAGATTCTGAGGGGTGCCTAATACCTTCCCCTTGGAATAATTTCAAGCCCTTACCCTAATCTCTGGTTATTCAAAATCAAACTCTTTTGGTGTCCTAATGCACCTTAATCATTAGGTGGTGACTATTCAAATGCAAACCCAATTCCCAAAAGGGATGAGTTGTCCCTCCAAATGTCATATACCCGATTTCGCTCTAGAAAAAGGGGTGCAACAGCATGTCAACTCTGCTGGGGATATTGTAGGCTTTTACCATTTCAGATTATTATTGTGACTTTACACTTCTTTATATGTCTTTATTTGTTTAATGCCTTTAAGCATTTAATTCCCTATTCAACTACAAAACTGACTTGTCTTTTTGTTTCTTTCCTTTACTACTGCTTTAAATTATGAAACTGTTGTATTTATTGCTTTCTTAAACATGCAAATACGTGACAACATGTTTTTAATTATTGAATAAGCATGCTCAACATCATATTCCACTCGTGTCAAATAAATCCCAAAGCAACGCTTATAATGAGTGGTTACGCTCTTCCGATATTGTCACCCCTAAATTCGGAAAAGGCATATTTGCGGTAAAACCAGTCGATCAACGATGTAGTTGACGGTTCCGTTCTTTCCCCCTTGAGTTGTCTGCTCAAGGGTACCAGTCTAAAACCCCATAGAAACCTTACTCTGTTTTAACTGTGTATACATCATGGTCAAACCTAGTCAAGTCAGTTATGTTATCCGCATAATGACTCTTTAAGATAGCCTTGTCCAAAGTCCACTGGGTTTCCCTAAACCCAAACAGACACTACCACGTTCTGCGCATTTGTTTGGAGAACTAAATGCTTTATGGTAATTGTTGGTATTAAATAGTCGAGTCTGATGGGGGTAAGGGCCTAACCTTATTTGTTTTGCAGAAAATGAGGCATGAGGTCCCCAGTTTTGGTATGATTAGCACGCCCCCACTCTTGCTAGACTGGTGGAAGAGTCTTCCATCAAATGACCAAATCAATGAGTGGAAAGAGAGAGCCGCCAAAGCTAGCAAAAAGTTGGAATATCTGGAGTACAGTCTGCTGGAATTGGAAGGAAAAGTGAGGAAGAGAGTCACCGACTGCCAGAACACCAAGGGAAATGAAGGAGAACACCTGGCAAAGGCATTTTTACTGTGAACCTACGTGAACTGGAGAATTTGATCAACGAGAGCATTCAACCTGAGGAAGGTCCTTCTGGGACCAAATAATAGGAGTTTTTCTTTTCGCTTTATAAAATGTAAAAAGGCCAATGGCCATTAGTGATTTTTCATTTCCTGTTTATTTAGTGTCAATTTGGGATTTGTCTACTTTTTATCAATAAAATGAGGCATTTAGCATCCTAAGTTCTCCAAATCAATTTGTCGCTAGGCCTACCTCGGGAACAAAGAGGTCCCCAAATTAAGACACGATTTAAATTCCCACACTATGTGTTTAAAACTGCAATACTTTTTATGATCCTCACTAACTTGTTACCTTTTGTTTTTACTTTTTGTTTATTTATTCCCTTCCCCAAAGGTTAGTTCGTGCACTCTGGCAACATCATCTTATTCAACGAGATCTAGGGGCCCTCCACCCACTCCTCCTCTTAGTCCTGTCAAAAACAAGAACAAAGGAAAGATAGAAGATGTGAACAACGCTAGAGGAGAACTCAACTGAACGGGTAGATGTTACTCATGGTCATGGTACTCTGGTTCCTAAGGAAAGTGCATCCCATCTTGAACAAGAGCTGCTGAATTTCCAAGAAGAACTTGATCAGGTTCGGAATTTGGCGAATCTGTCATTTCCCCTCACCACTCCCGATGTCAATTTCCCAAATGCTCAGAACCCTACACCTCCACAAAATATCCCAAAGTCACAAAACCATCTCGCTCATCACCACCACTGCAACACCTGTGTAAGGCCCCGTGAAGATTTCTGCTCAAAAACCTGAATCTCGTGGTGCTAAGTTAGGAACATGTGTTAGCAGTTTGGACCCTTTTGGACTGATCTATGCACAAAAAAGTCAAGAAATAATGTTTTCCAGAAAAAATACGATTCTGCGGTCGAGAATACAGTCGCATATCAGGTATGCGAACCGCATAATCACCGCAAAGTAAGTCAGCGTGTTGGTCAAATTTGAGGTTAAATATGTGGTCCATTATGCGATCGCATAACCGATATGCGGACCGCATAGTCGTCGCATAATTCCCTTGGGATTTTGTAAGGAGTAGTTCTGCGGTGCATTATGCGACTGCAGAACGGATATGCGGACCGCACTTCTACCGCATACCCAGACAGAATGTTCAAATTTTGGGAGCACTTTTGCGATCTATTATGCGGGCCTCATTTCCACTTTGCGATCGCAAATGCGATCACAGACCTGACTCGGGGCTCCAATTTTCTAAATTTTAAACCCGACCCTTATCGATATATTCGGTGTTATAGCTCATTTTGAGCATATTTCCTGATGCCTTTAGAGAGAGGGGGGGTCCTAGAGAGGGAAGTGCTTCCTATCAAATTACTCCATGAAACCTTGCCAAATCTTTGAAGATAATCAACTGAGGGCACCTAAATCTTCATCCCAAGAGGTAAGATTTCATTACCTCAGCTCTTATTCCTATGCTTAGCAATAAAGGATCACTAGTGAAGTAATTCATGGGTATAAGAATGAATTTCTTGCATGCATATCACATCATAGAATATTGGGAGGTAGTGAACTAAAAAGAAATCAAGAGGGGTATAAAATGATAGAAATTTCTCTCAAAAGGGCTAAGACCACAATGCACCTTTAGTGTTTGATAGTATGCTCAAAACAAGCTAGAATCTCAATTTCGTCTCTAATTGTCGGTTTAATTTGTAATTCTTACACAATAGATCGAAGTGATAAAAGTTCCGGAATTTTGTAAGGAATAAAGAAAGCTTTATTGAGGTATGTATGGCTAAAACCCCGTTTTTTAGAAATTGAGCTTCATCGTTGGTTGTGTGAGTACGGTAAGATTAAATTGAATTGTTGTATTGATTGCTATTTCACTTGAATTGGTGTTTCAACCTTATATGCGTGGAAACTGTGTCTCAAATTGATCAACGTGTTATTCGTGATAATTCGAAAAGGTGCAAGGACTATGAATCATGTATCAAAATGCTTAGACCTTAGATTGAAATTGAAGTGCATTGTTGTGCCATTTACATGAAGTCTCCTCTACGCCTACAACCTTATTTGCTCTTGTGTGCCATACTCTCTTGAATTACAAACCTAATGTTGAAAGTGGGAACAATGTGAAACGTGGATTGTGGAATGTGAAAATTGTGGCCCCAAGTGCCGGTAAACTAATACATGTGTAACCAAAGATTGGAGTGAGATGAATAATGGAAAATGGTAATGCCTCGGTAAGGCAGCCTAGCCGATCGGACCTTGATTGGACGCCATGACATATACACATGGCGGTTATGCATTAATGATTGAAACTGGAAAGTGTGAATAGAATATTGTTAATGTCACCGGGAGACGGCCTAGCATATCGGGTCGAGATCGGACTCCGCTCAAGATAGCAGTGGTAATGTGAACGATGTGGAATAGTATGAAATGTCCAACTAAAGGCTATCGAAACATGATGTGAAGATTGTGTAATTCTTTCATGTTGATAATGTTGTGATCGTTTAAAACTTTGGAGTGATATCTGTGATTTCCTTATTTGTGTATGAAAGTTCTTTCTAATTTAATGGTATTTAGTTATACATACTAGTACTATTCCATGGTACTAACGTCCCTTTTGCCGGGGGCGCTACATTTTTAAATGAATGTAGGTGGCTCCATTACGGATAGTGTCGATCGTGTGTAGCAGAGCATCCTTTTCTCAAAATCTTGGTGAGCCCCTTCCTCCTTCAAGGGGTCATGTGGTACACCTTTTGTTATAGACATCCATTTTGAGGTATAGCTGGGGCCTTATTGCCGATGTTGTTATCACTGTCTTTTGTATTCTTAGAGGCTCTGTAGACGTTTGTGCGGGTTATGTACGGGTATTGGATAGGTCAATGAACCATGTTGTAACCTTGTACTCTCGCTTTCTTTTAAACTATAACTATATGGAATCTTGGAACTTAACTACGGTTTAAGATTGTGATATGAAATGAACTAACAATGTTGAATGTACAACTTTTCATATTGTCTAAATAAACGAAAGCATGGTTTCCTTAATCGTATTGAGTTGGGTAGAAAGTGTTCGATAAGGATTGTTCAATTGGGTTCACTCGATTGAGCGCTGGTCATGCCTCCCGAGGTTTGGGTGTGACAACCTGCCATACTTCCAACAATTCTCCGCTGCTCGTCCCAGAACCCTTGAACTCCACAAATGACCATTTACACACACCAGGCCACCATAAAACTCCTATCTACGTAGGATATGAGTACACCTGGGAAGAATTCAACAACTGGTCACCACCATAGCGCGGTCCTTACTATCTGCTGGAGCAGCCTATACCACATTTGGAGCAGACTTTCCAACCGGCCGATATTATTTATGGGCCAGAAGAAGAGGAAGCATTGGCAGCGGTGAAGAATTTGTTCTTAGAAGACAGTGATATAGACTATTGTGTCATTCTCAAGGAGGAGGGGGAGGAAGGCCCTTCAATACAAGTCGTAAGCAGAGGGGGCCGCCTCAATAACTGGACCATCAGGACAACTAGGGCCCGACGAGCCTCGGGGTAGCAAGGCTAAAACAAGCATTGTTTTAATTTACTAAAATATTTTTTATTTTTCATATGCTTTCAATTCCTCCAATAAGATCTCCAATGTTCAAAAAAATTATTATGCAATTTATCAAAGCATTTTGACTTTTCTTATAAATTGACACTTATTACTATTGTTTTCTATCATTACTTTACTTATACAGCTTTACTATTACTTATCTTGGTGAACCAATAACTGTGACATGCAACAAGACAACGCAACAAATGGACATAGATTCAGAGGAAGATGAAATACCAGAAGAGGTTGTTACGGAAGTTGAGAATTTTGAGAACAGACCTAAGTCCAACCTGGACGAGACCAAGATTGTTAACCTGGGAGATGCAGAAAACGTCAAAGAAACACGAATCAGCGTCCACTTATCGCCATCAGAAAAGAGGGAGTACACAAAATTTCTAAGGGAATATGAAGACATATTCGCTTGGTCGTATGATAACATGACTGGTCTAAGTACATCCATTGTGGCTCACAAACTGCCAACCGATCCAACATGTCTGCCGGTAAAGCAAAAGCTCAGAAAGTTTAAGCCTGACATGAGTGTGAAAATCAAGGAAGAAGTCACTAAGCAAGTCAAAGCCAAGGTTCTCAGGGTAGTAGAATACCCAACATGGTTAGCCAACACTGTGACAGTACCAAGAAGGACGGGAAGGTCAGAGTCTGTGTCGACTACCGGGATCTCAACCGGGCCAGTCCGAAAGACGATTTACCCTTGCCAAATATATACATCCTGATCGACAAATGCGCCAAGCATTAATTGCAGTCATTTGTGGATTTTTTCGCTGGTTACCATCAAATCTAGATGGATGAAGAAGATGCTGAAGAACAGCTTTCATTACGCCGTAGGGAATGTCTGCTACAAGATGATGTCATTCCGCCTGAAGAATGCAGGGGCCACCTACATGAGGGCCATGACTACCATCTTTCATGATATGATACACAAGGAGAAAGAGGTTCACAAAACAAAATTCCAACATGTTCCCAAATTATAGAATGAGTTCGCCAATGCATTGGTTACCCTTTCATCTATGATACAACATCCAGACAAGAATTTCTTTTATCCCATTCTAGTAAATATCCATGATAATCTAGCTTATTTTGCCCACGTTGAAGAAGAAGCAGACGAAAATCCTTGGTTTCATGATATCAAGGAATATTTGGCAAAAAAGGAGCACCTAGAACATGAAAATCCAACTAAAAAATGCACACTTTGGAGATTGTCCAACAACTTCTTTCACAACGGAGGAATCATGTATAGGAGGACTCCCAATTTGGGATAATTAAGATATGTCGACGCAAAGGAAGCATCCAGGATACTAGAGGAAATTCATGCTGGGACATGCAGTCCACATATGAATGGTTTCGTCTTAGCAAATAAGATACTCCGGGCTGGTTACTTTTAGATGACTATGGAAACAGACTGCATCCAGTATGTCCGGAAATGCCACCACTGTCAGATACATGTAGACATGATAAAGGTACCTCCAAGCGAGCTTAATGAAACAAGCTCACCATGGTCGTTAGCCACTTTGGGAATGGATGTTATTGGACCAATCGAGCCCGCTGCTTCCAACGGGCACACGTGTATCTTGGTAGCAATTGACTATTTCACCAAATGGGTTGAAGCAGCATCTTACAAAGCAATAACCAAGAAGGTCATGGCAGACTTTGTCCGCGACCGCATTGTTTGCCGATTCAGGATTCCAGAGTCAATCATTACCAATAATGGCTCCAACCTCAACAGTGACTTGATGAAAGCCATGTGTGAAACCTTCAAGATCAGACACAAGAATTCTACAGCCTATAGACCTCAGATGAATAGAGCAGTAGAAGATGCCAATAATAATATCAAGAATATATTGAGGAAAATGATAGAGAAGCATAAACAATGGCACGAGAAGTTATCATTTGCTCTACTGGGATATCGCACCATAGTTTGCACATCAACCGGGGCAACCCCTTATATGCTAGTTTACGATACAGAGGCCGTCATTCCCGCTGAGGTAGAAATTCCCTCCCTAAGGATCATACAGGAAGCTGAGCTCGACGATGCAGAGTGGGTGAAGAGTCATTACGAGCAGCTGGCTCTTATCGATGGAAAGAGAATGAATGCACTTTGCCATGGTCAACTTTATCAGAATAGAATGTCGAGAGCCTTCAACAAAAGAGTCAAGCCAAGACAGTTCACACCGAGGTAGCTAGTGTTAAAGAAAAATTTTCCACATCAAGATGAAACCAAGGGGAAATTCTCTCCCAACTGGTAGGGTCCATACATGGTTCACCGGGTTCTGACAGGGGGAGCCCTCATACTCGCAGAAATGGACGGAGAAGTCTGGCCGAAGCCGATCAATTCAGATGCAGTCAAGCGTTACTATGTGTAATCTTTATGCTTTCATCATATGATGTAATTTGAACTATGCCTGACATGATTCCTATTTAAGAGGGGATACGTAGGCAGCCCTATGGGTTCGGTCACAATTTAATAATATTTTCATTTCCCCCTATGATTGGAAACTGGAGCAGAATTTTGAGGAGGACCCTCAAAATTCCGAAGTTGATTTCAGCCAATTATTGTTAGCAGTAGCCAGAAGCAGCAACCCAGTAAACTAGGGCAAAATTTTGAGGAGGACCCTCAAAATTCCGTAACAAGAAGAGTTGCAATGTCTTGAACCACGTCGCAGTCATTGGTTCATCTAAAGAAAATTATTCTTAATTATGTATTTATTGTTACATTTTATTTACTAAATCATGCATGTTTATTTCCAAAATTGTCTTGTTTAGCAATGCTACCCCCAATGATACGTACAATATCACCAGATCACAGCCGAGCAGGTCAAGCAGAGCCAATGGGGATACGAACTAACCTCCCCCTTTTACAAAACTCACGATTTTTCTTTGGATGCAAGCACTTGAGTTGCAAAATCATCAAATATACTATACATTACGAGACTCACATTGCTCAGAAATACATCTCTCAGAACCGTTGCACTTACTCACAGCTGCTATCCGCACGTAGTGTCCCCAGCAGACACAGTATCCCCAGCAGTCGCAATATCGCAATCTGCTATCAGCTAAGAAAATTCTATTATCATTTGCCCTTTTACTTCTTGCATAAGGCTATTATTCTGCCTTCCGAGACTAATCTCTATCTCCATCTGCATTTCTGCATTGCATAAGGCTATCATTCTGCCTTCCGATGTTAAGATCTACCTCCATCTGCGTATCTTGCATTGCATAAGGCTACCATTCTACCTTCCGAGACTAAGCTCTATCTCCATCTGCATTTCTTGCATTGCATAAGGCTACCATTATGCCTTTTGAGGTTAAGCTCTACCTCCATCTGCATTTCTTGCATTGCATAAGGCTACCATTCTGCCTTCTGAGGTTAAGCTCTACCTCCATTTGCATTAGCTAAAAGATTGCCACCTTATTTACATTTGCATCGGCTGAAAGATCACCACCTTATTTGCATGGCTGAAAGATTACCACCTTTACATTTGTATGGCTGAAAGATCGCCACCTTGTTTACATTTGCAAGGCTGAAAGATCGCTACTTTATTTTTGCATCGGCTGAAAGATCGCCACCTCATTTACATTTGCATGGCTGAAATATCGCCACCTTATTTACATTTGTATTGGCTGAAAGATCGCCACTTACTGCATTGCATGGGATGAAAGATCGCCAAATACTACATCTCATGGACTGAAAGATCACTAAATTGTCCAAAGGCGTCATTGTTCGGAAGCACCATTTTCATAGCCCAAGAACGCCATGTCATGGCCTGAAGATCCCTTTTAAATGTTTGCATACCATTTTTAGAGGCATCATTCTCATAGCCCAAGAGCATAATTTCATGGCCTACGAATCCTTTATTATATGCTTCATGGCCCAGGACATCATGGTCTAAGGATGTCATCTTAATCGTCCAAAGACAAACATTCATGGTCCAATGGGAATTTGCATCATCTTTAATTTTACGCATGATATATGTTTGTGTTGCTTATTTACAGGTAAACCGGCGAGCAATGGCCATCTCAGCAGGAGATATGCCACTCCAGTTCCCACAACCCTATCAAACTTCAACCATTCATCCCAACCTGAATATTGCGTCCGTTCTTGAAAAGTCTTCATCGGCATATTCCGCCGATGGATCCCGAACTACATACGACCTGATTCCTATAAAACCAAGGATATGTAGGCATCTCAGAAGCCAGAGTACGGCCTAAGTCTCCTCGAACCATTTCGTTCGGTCAAAATTGGCCATCATATCTTTACCCGACAACTCTTTCATCATTCCCGGGTAAAGAGGGGCAATTGTTGATACCCAATTATTCCCTGTATATTTTTAATATGCAAAATACTTTCAAAATAGCTTGTATATGCATATATAAGTATGTCCTAAGTTTTCATTATTTTTCCCAATTTTTAAAGGGGTTTTAAATCAATTTATTGTCCTATTTCATCAAGAAATAAAAACCAATAATTATCCCCAAAATTATCATTTTTAGTGATTTATTTAGTGGATTCTCATATTTATACTAAAATATAGCTAATATAATTTTTGCAAATTTTTACAAATTTATTTAGCATTTTTTAGGCTAAATTGCATATAATTGCAATATTAGCATCTTCTAAGATTTAATTGTAATTATATTTATAAAATTATCTCCAGTATTTTTTATTTGATAATTATGTATTATTAATCATCTTAGTTCCTTTAATTTATTTTCAGAAATTATTTTACTATTTTTATAAAATCAAACAAGGGAAAAGTGGCCATTTAAATGCTAGCCCCGTTTATTTCAATTATAGCCCTAAATCAACCCTCAATTAAACCCAATTACCTTGACACCAAACCCCGTTCAAACAGACCCAAACCCTTTTCCCACCTACCCTCTCTAATCTCAACCGTTGATCTCCCAGATCAACGGTCCCCATTTCCCTTTCCTTTTTTAATTCCACATTACCCCTTAACCCTAACCATTTCCCGTCTAAATCCGCCCTTGAATTCCCCCTCTCCCAATTCTCTCTCAATCTCTTTCAGAACCCCTGGCCGCCATCTTCAATCATCACCTAAAATTGACCACATCCAGGCTTCCAAAGCCATTGATGGCCTGTATCTACCTCCTACGACTCCTGCATGCTCGATTATCATGGCCTCAAGGCTAGACCTTGAAGAAATTTGGTCCAGACCTCGGATGTTTTCAGTGCTATGGCTGTCTCCGGCCATCCTCGACCTTGCTCCGACTTGTTATGGCTAATCAAGCCCGATATCGACCTCTCCTACTTAGATCGATGATTTCCATGCATTTCTCATCCTTTGGGTTTCTTCTGAAACCCTAACCTTCGAGGTTCTTCTGATTCTTTTAGATCCGTTGTCAATCTGTGTTCTCTCCAAACCTCTTGAAAGTTTTCTTAAAGTTTCTTTCAAAACCTTACCTTCAAAACCTTTATCTTTTCCGATTTAGGGTTTTGTTAAGTTATTTCGAAGCTTTTCTGATTTTTTTTAAACATGTCCTTCTTCTACTGTGTTTCTTATGTTGATTCTTCTACTGTGTTTCTTATGATGTTCTTCTACTATGTTTCTTATGTTGATTCTTCTACTGTGTTTCTTATTATGTTCTTCTACTGTGTTTCTTATGTTGATTCTTCTACTGTGTTTCTTTATGTTAAAAGTCCTGGCCCTTTCTTAAGGTTTCTTATTTTATTTTATTTGTTGATATTTTTGCCTGATTCTTTTATCTTTCATCTCTATACTCGATTGATGGTGAAAACCCTAAATTTAGGGGTTTCACTCAAGTTTTGAGACTATTTGCTATGTGATTTGTTTTTCCTTCATCTCTGAACTTGTTTGGTTTCAAAACCCTAATTTCGTTGGACCTATTTGGGTTTCTGAAGTTGTTTCATCATTTGCTCGACTGAATTTTAAAATCTTTTGTTTCCTTATATGATTCTGAATCCCTACTAAACTCTTCTAAGGTCTTTCTACTGGACCCTTTGCATGTTATTTGATACTCTCTCCCTTCTCCATTGTTGAGTTACTGAAACTGACCTATGTGACTACCATGTTCCTATAGTCCACTACTTACTGATTTTGCAATTCCATGACACTTTTCTTTGTCCTAAATTCAGTCTCGCATGCCTAATACTTGTGTGCTCTTTATATATGCTGAGCTTTCCCTCTAAAATGACTTTCAATTTTTGACTGATTTCAGACATCCTTGTGTAAGTCTGATTGATGCTTTCCTTGTTTTACTAATTTACCTGTTTCTTGGTTTGATTTGAAAACTTTCCTTAGTCTTTCTGACTTAGATTATTCATGAACCAGTAATTTTGAATCTCTGACTCCTTGATTTACTATGTACTGATTGATTCTTACCTTATTTGTTTAACCGTGTATTTCAAAGATTCTTCCCTTAATTAAACTCTTATGTATTTACCCCTAATTGTCTACTTTGCACAAGATGCTTATTTGATATCTTTCCTTAAATGATTTCTATTTATTACCATTTAAGTTCGAACCACTTAATTAAAGGAAGTTCTTCTACTGATTGATTTTAATTGGTACATGGTTATTTTCTTGCCTTATTCTCTACCTGTTTTCAAACTATAAATACCATGCTCTTTCATTGACACAGACACACACAAACATTCTTAGTTTTCTGAACTCACACTCACATTCAAAAAGCACTCTCTTTTGTTACTTGTAATATGGCCTATTTTCTTTCAAGTGTTGCTATTGCTGTGTTCTGCTTCTTTGAAACTGGTATGTCCTGATTAAGGTTTTCAGCAACCACAACAATGTGTTTATTTAATACCTTCACTTGCATGTCGGCCTATTACTTGTGTTTAGTTCAGAATTTACTTTAGCATGTTGTAGTTTCCTTCCTATTATGAATCCCAAATCCCCTACCCTAATGTGTTTGATACTAATGGTTTGTTTGAGGCATGACTTTATCAAGTATTATTATCTATGGCTCAAACTTGATTCCCCTGGAATCATAACCTCCGTGCCACTATCCTATGTTGTGTATTATTGTTGATTTATAAGCATAACAATACTCTTTATTGTTGTGCATGCCTAGAATTAGCTAAATGTCTAAGTACAGGGACTCTTTGGAACTTCAATGTTCCCCTGAACCCCTTTTGTGTACCTGTTTGTAGCTGTTTCCCTCTCCTTTATTTCCCAGAACTCTGCTCTTCATTTGCACACTCTCTTAGACTTTAAGTTCTGCCCCCCTCTTGTGAGCCTTGCCTTGGGACCCTTTGAGCTCCCTCTAAACTTGGACACTTGAGGGCTGGCCCTTCCACACTACACTTATCCCCATTCTGATAATACAATTTGGATGTAAGCACTGTCTGGAGTCCCATTGAGACTCTTAGGGAACTCTGACACACTCAAATTGGAGAAAGGCTTTGGATCAATGGTCTTTGAGTTTGGTTTATCTTGTAACTCAGAGAGGAAGTCATAATCATGTTTCCTCTGGTTGTACTTTTATTTGTGTTTAGATGTAATTTTATTTATTCTGGTTTGTAATATTTGTAGCAAACATTTTGGGCTGGTTAGTGAAAAAGGGTGGGTAACTATGTACGCAAAGGGTAGAAATCATGACTATAGGACTACTATATTCCTGCATACTCAACCTCATATAGAAACCATATCTATAGGATTCTGCATATTCAATTGCATCTAGAAATCATGTCGATAGGATTCTTCATATTCAGACTTCACTTAGAAATCATGTCTATAGGATTCTGCATATTTAACTTCATATAGAAATTATGTCTATAGGATTCTACATATTTAACTTCATATAGGAATCATGTCTATATGATTCTGCATATTTAACTTCATATAGAAATTATGCCTATAAAAATGTTCAATTCTGCATAAGGTTTCAAACAAGGTCCACATTTAGATACCACGTCTATAAGGTTTTAAAATCAGCAACGTATAGAAAGCATGCCTATAGGATTTTATAATAAAATCTGATTCGCTTCACTCAGTGTTAGACACAAAACCGGTAATAATGGCTACTATCAGCCGTAGGACTTTTAATCAATTCGTTTAAATCCTGCATCTCTTTTAATAATCTGATTCTATCATTTATCAAGTTTAACGAGTATGCATTCAAACAGTTCATTTCGAGCCTTACTATTTCATTGCTTTCTGAATCTAGTAGATACCATGCCTATAGGACCCCTGTTCAAACACTTAGGCAAGCCTTAGATTAATAAAAACTGAATCTGCTTCTGTTAATAATTACAACAAGCAGGCAGGCCTGATTCGGACTTCTTATCTGAGTTATGTGATAAGCTAAAACTGTCTAAACAATTTCCTCTCGCTCGTCTTTAATACCTTTTAAATTAGACCTAAACAGTATGTGCAAGTCATGCTAATTACGTGCTTCTTTCTTCAAGGAGGTATATCTGAGCCTCTGCTTGTTATATGTTTTCCCCAATTTGCAATACGTGTTTTGTATGTCGCCTTAGAGTTTTTTCCTTTGAAACTACAAATAAGCCTAATATCCCTCCCTTTTAAGATTAGTAGTCCTAAATGCCTCCGGCACTTATAGGATTGGGACGGGTAATAGCATGCAATAAGTAAACGAAACCAATCCGCGCTTTAAATACCTTAACAGGGTGGGAAGGGTAGATATAGATATGATGACCACGCGATAATGTCACGTGTAGACCCTCATTAAGGAGTGATTACCGGGCATTGTGTGGGGTGATTCATATTGTTAATAAACCTAGGACCCCCTTTCCCTTATTTCTTTATTTCTTTTATCATTTCAACTCATTCTTTAAGAAAATCAGCTTTCTTTGCTCTTCCAAACTTTGTTTATTTGCAAACCACTATATGAAATCCCCTCTTATTTGAGCCTTATTTGTCTACATGTTAATTGCACCCCAAATTCACAATACTTATCTGGTCGGAAACCACACTAGTGGATTCTGAGGGGTGTCTAACACCTTTCCCTTGGAATAATTTCAAGCCCTTACCCTAATCTCTGGTTATTCAAAATCAAACTCTTTTGGTGTCCTAATGCACCCTAATCATTAGGTGGCGACTCTTCAAATGCAAATTCAATTCCCAAAAGGAATGAGTTGTCCTTACAAATGTCATAAACCCGATTTTGCTCTAGAAAAAGGGGACGCGACAAGATGAAGGAGCCCCTCCGGAGTCTGCACACCCCCAGTGAGCGCGGATGATATTATTGAGGGATGGATTTCCTAGACATGGATTTGTCCGAAATATTTGATTATATTCAGGGATGGATCTTCCCTTGATATGGAGATGGATCTTCTCCATGAGGCTGGATTGGTCTGCTTCCTAAGTATTGGGTGACTTATAGGCAGTGATGTATATATTCCGGGATGGAACTTCCTTGTGCGGTATGGGCCATATAGTGTACCGAGTGGTTGATTATGATGACTGGAAGGTGTGATACAGTGAGGTTGAGTATTTTGAGAGTGTTCGTACATGATTCATCTATGAGATACATGACATTGGCATGCATATATGACATACATGTATAGAGATACATTTTCCTCATGTTGTACGGTATCATGTCGTTCATGACGTTTTACACACATTGATATGTGGTCATAGAGAGATATCTCAAAGTTATTATCTGGAAAGAAAATGAAACATCTTATTTATTGTGAAAAAGGGGTTTTGGAAAAGAAAATACAACTTCTTTAAACTATCTCATATTTCATGACATTTTCGGTAAAGAATTTGAGTTTTCACTGATACTCTTGAAAGGTGGAACTATTTTGGGAAAAATGTGAAAAAGTTGAACACTTTATCTATGAGTTACTTCCTTATTTATATGTTTACTTTGTTATGAACTGTTATTAGATATTGGTGTTGGACCCGACCTATGTTCCAGCTCGTCACCGATTTCAATCTGAGGTTAGGTTTATTACTTTTTGAGTACATGGGGTCGGTTATACTCATACTGCACTTCCTACACATTGCGTTCAGATCCCGGATGTCGATGTTGCTAAGTTCGATGGTTGCTGGATTTGAAGGTGTACCCGCGTCCTTGATGTAGTTGCCTCTTGTTCATGGTAGCCTTAGCTTTATAAAACTCTGTTTATGTGCTTTTCAAACAGAAGATGTATTTTCTTCATATCGGCTTTGTGAACTCTATTCTTAGAAGCTCATGATTTGTACTACCAGTCCTTGAAAAATGTAATAGATCCAAATAATTTGGTTTGTTTAATTGACTTTTTGCAATATTGAAATTGGATAGTTATTAGTTGTCTTACCTAGCCGGTTGGGTTAGGAGCCATCACGACTAGTGTACTTTGGGTCGTGACAGATTTTGGATTGGGGCAGGGTACTATATGGGATTAGTGGTTACATCCTTCCTTAAGCACTCCATTTTTTTTCATTTCTTGGCTCACATTTGCTAAACCCTTAGAGGTTTTTCTTTTACTTTGGGGTTAGAGAGACTTGCCATCACTCTTTATTGTTCATTTCATTCTTTTCTGCCTTGATGCTCATACAATTTCCTCTTCCTCAATTTCATCAATCTCTTTTTTATTCTCTTTTTTTTTTGTTCTTTATTTTCTTGCTTTCTCTTTTCATGGAGATAATTTTTTTTCTCTTTTTAATGCCTTGATACCTTTTTTAGATTCCTCAAATTTTCCCCCAAACTTAGGCTTTGAGACACTTATTACATATGAGTGTTAAGTAGGGTCGGGTGCCAAGAAGGGATTATGATCAAAACAGGTAAAGGTTTATAGCATGGTTACCGACAGAGAAAGGCTAAAAGTCTCAAAGGGGTTGACTAGGGATAACAACCATAGGGTGGCAATAGAAATCTCAAATGGTCCAAAGAAAGCCTACAATCATATTTCAAACAAAGAAAACCTAGAATTTCGCCTTGAAACACATTAAGGGTAAGTTCTAGACTACCCACTCAAGTACTTGGACTAGCAACAAAAAGTCACCTCACCTCTCATGCAACTAGACCGTAAAAGGGGATAGAGTCTAAAGCCCACAACATTCACAGTCAAGTTAAAGATCATTATGGTCTATTCAACAACCTAATTATTATTAAATTCAACTCAAGAACCTCAAAGTCACTAAGCTAGAGCTATTTTCTTCCAAAACCTTTTTTCAAACCATAAGCATATAGTTAAGTGTGTTGGTGCCAAATGAAGCATGAATAACTCTTTTTAGAGAATGACTTAGGGCCTTTATTCATTACTACTTACTACTACTATTACCTAAACATGAAATAGACTCATTTTCTTAAGAAAGTTGTCATGCTATCCATCCTCGAAAAGAGTCACCAGTTCACATAAAAGATCACCTTTGAAAAGAACCGTGGCATTAAGAAAACCAAAGGCTTATTATAAACACTACTAAAAAAACATAAAAGCTACTAAAACAAATGCAATTAAAGATAAAAAACTAAAGAAGCTAATGAAAGTAACAACTACTAAAGATAAATAAAATTAGAAGCATCCAATTATTACATTCAAAGTAGTCAAATGTATCAAATCATCAAATATGCTCCACCCCCCGAATAAAAATAAGCATTGTCCATAATGCTTAACAAAATAAGAATAAAAAGTGGAAAGGGCGAAGAAACTCCCTAAGTGTCCTCGATCATCACTGTGTCACCCGCAGCATCAGTCACAGCTGGGTCAGTTAACTAAATATCATCATCAAGTGTGGAAGCAGCCTTAAAAGTGAACATAGCACGCACCGCCTTAGCAGTGTCAGAGTCAAGGCATGACTCCTAAGTCTGAGCAATGGGAGTATTATGGGAAGAAGGAGCTGGGTGAGGCTAGGCGGGGTCTAATATCATGTCAAAGGGGAAGTCTCCGACCTCAGATATCCGGGTCACCTCAACTCAAAGCTTATAAACTGACTTCTTACTGGCTTGGGACTTCCTCATTTTCCTCACTTGCTTGGTCAACTGCTCAATCACAGCACCGTGTTGTACCAATATGTCCACGATGACCTTCTGGTTGTCCAAGACTTTTCTAAGCTTCTTATCTATCTCAGATGAATCTAGGGGTGCCGGTGTAGATGGCTTCCCTATAACTGTACTGTGTATCTCAGACAGCTTTGAAGTAGCTGCATGCATACAGTTGTTGAGATTCACTAGTGTCTAGGAGACTCGCAAAGTATATAATGGGCATGTAGGCATGGGCACCAGCCTCAGAACTAGGCTAGAAACTATTATAGGAGCTGTAATAGGAGTTGAGTATAATGGCTTGGGCATAGTAGCTAATGCACTAGTATGAGGCTCAACCGAAGTAGATGCAATATTGGATGGATCAGAAGCTACCACTACGGGCTCATTAGACGGTCCAACATTAGTAGAAGGATGAGCACTCTTCTTTGGGTTCCTTGGATGCTACAGCTTGTACCACTCAAATGGCCTTATCGGCTTGACCTTGGTGTCAAATAGCCAGGACTCCAACTTGGCATCTGTTAGATACTAAATAATAGTGCTGGGACATGGGTAAGAGGTGTTACCCTGTTGTGCCACGAGGGAGATGTTTGCTAACATTAGGGCACCCACATTGATCGGGTACCCGATCATAATAAAAGCCGCCAATATTGCTCAAGGAATGGGCATGTTGTTCTCATTCAGGCATGGGTCCTGCCTGCTACATACAAAGGTTTGCCACCCCTTGGCCTCAAAACTAAGTGTTCTAGAGGATCAGTACCCTGGTAGCAATCCAAGAAGGAGTAGGTCCCGGTGATAGAATCTCTACAAGCCACACCCTAGCCTCTTCTTTCATAGCCAACTTCACTAAATACTCTTTAGCTCTACATTATCAAACCCGAAGTACGTATTCAAAGTATAATGATCAAACTTCACTTTCAAGTTGTGCACCTTGGTGTTCTTTGTCCCTTTGAGAATATGCGTTGTGTGGCATAGAATTCCCGGAAAAGATGCTCCTTTACATCCACCAGTTTCTTAGTAAACAACATCCACCCCTTTATTTTGGTAAACTGCTCTTGAACTGCGGGGTTGTATTTGTCAAGATCTTTGAGGAGGTACTTCCGCTCATGATTGAAGGACCTCTCCATCCACCACATTCGAAAATCAGAAAATGCTCGCCAACTCAAAAATCTATCTTCCCAGATAATCTTCTTCTTTGATCTTGCCAAGCCCGCTTGTGCACTTTCTCCCCCTCTCCCATCATCCGAGACATCATCAGAATTAGAACCTTAGGAAGATACATCGGACTCATAACTATCACTCGCTAAACCCTGGGATGTGCAGTAGGATGTAGAAGGCACATCCAGAGGCTCAGACTGCCTCTGTGGGCTAGATTGTTCTTTAGTGGGCCTCAGGATGTACCTCTATTGAATGACCCTCATAGGCTTCCCTAGACGGGGAATATGATCTAGACTCTAAGAGATCTCGACCTACTATTGTTTTCTTTGAAATTACTTTCTACACACTTGGGGCAAGGCTCCTCTGCCTCTGCCCCTTGAAGATTATCCTCTCCCTTTGGTAGATTCACCTCGACCTCGTAATCATACCATTGTCTATATATGCATAGAGAATTGTTAGTTGAAATTCATAATAAAGTATCTAAGACTTATATAAGTATGTGAGAAAAACATTAAAGCAGTGGGGATCTAGTTGGTTGAGCATGCAGTAGAAATTAGGGAAGTGTGGTCCACACAATTTGAAACGTGGTCCGCAAAAGGGAAGTGTTGACCGCACAATTCCAAGTACGGCAGCACTTCAGCACATATGTGCTAGGGAATTAGGTGATCCCTCTCTGATTGACAGTGTGGAGGAAGTTATGCGGCATCAAATTCATCTGCGGCCCATATAATTATAAGTGCAGTCCATTCTTGAGGTGTTCATGGGGCAGGCCTCTGATTAGTAGTGCGTACCTATTATGTGGACTCCCAAGAAATTCTGGGGTCCGCACAATTGAAGTGCGATTATAGAAATAGCATCAACCCAATTGCACTAATTAGCAGATTGCGGACCGTAAGATTCCAAGTGCGGTCCGCACATTCAAGTACACAAGCGGGACACGTCTATTTCACCTAGGTCATGCAAAATTTTTGTTTAATTCTACTTAGCAACATAGTATGGACATTGAAACTCAATTATCCCAACCTAATCTAGAATGCTCTATCAATTACCTGTACAAAACTACACCAATGGATACATTGAAGGAATACAGTAACAGATGGCATAAAAAGAAGTTAAAGGAAAAATAAATTCAAAAATAAAAAGGAACTAAAATTAACATGCAATGAAATATACCAGATGATGTAAATGTGCTAGATTTAGGTGAGCACAAATGGTTGTATGTGATTAAAAGTGCAAAGTCCTCAGGTAATCTCTTAGAGTAACAGTAAATTTCAAAAGTGTGAAAAGTTTAAAAAGAAGGCTCATGTTGTATTTATACTCAGAGACTAAGGTGGGTTAGAGAGACGAGCGCGGCCACACAATTTCAAGTGCGGTCACACTTTGTTACCTGGCCTTCAGTGGTCAGCCTAATTGTGAGGTCCGCACAATCTCAAGTTCGGTTGTGAAATTCACAAACCTACACAGTTTTGCTCCACACTGACAGGTGAAAAGTTCAGAGAACCTTTCATTTGGTATCTAAGATTTCTCTTGCAAGTGCGGTCCGCAGATGAAATCTACGATTGCGCAAGAGTTTTTGCAGCCACACAAGGAAAAAGTGTGGTCCATAATTTCTTGCTTTGATGACACAACCTTGTCTTCAATTTCTCATTTAACACTTATCCTTGCAGCACACTTCAAATTAAATTAGAGACATCAATAGCATCTAATTGAAAATGGAAAAGGAAAAGAACTTGGTTTGCCTCCCAAAAAGCGCATTATTTAATGTCGTGGCACGACACAATGTCATACCATCCTCAAGTGAAGTAAATAACCACCACCACGTGGCTCTCTCAAAATTTTTCCAAGTTCACCTGGTGACCATTGACTCAAAATATTTTATTGTTCTTGTTATTTAAATCCAATGCATCGAAAGGTGTCACACAAAAAATTTCGAACGGACCACTCCACTTTGACTTAAGCTTTTCGGGAAAAATCTTCAACCTTTAGTTAATAACAACACTAGATCAGCAACCTTGAACTCCTTGTTCTAAATATACTTGTCAAGAAGGCATTTCAAGTTTTCTTTGTACAAGGATGAACTCTCATAAGCATGGTACCAGAACTCATCCAATTCATTCAAGTGTGTAACCCGGAAGTTAGCGTCTACATCCTAACCAAGATTTAATTTCTTTAAGGCCCATATTGCCTTGTGCTCTAATTTCACCATAAGAAGAAAAACTTTCACGAACCCTAACCGGTATGGGGAAATTCCAATAGGTATTTTGTAAGCCTTCTGATATGCCCATAGTGCATCATCAAGCTTCTTGGACCAATCCGTCCGATTTGCATTCACCATATTGGACAAAATACTCTTTATCTCTTGATTGGAGACTTTCACTTGACCACGAGCTTATGGGTGATAGGGAGTTTTTACTTTGTGATTAACACTATACTTGCTGAGTAAAGTTTCAAAAGCCTTGTTGCGAAAATGTGAACCCCCTGCTTTTGATTTCATGTGGAGTACCAAATCTTGTAAAAATATTCTTCTTCAAGAAAGCAACTACACTTTTAGCCTCATATTTGGGTAAGACAACGGCCGGAACACATTTAGACATATAATCCACCGTGACCAAAATGTAGGTGTTTCTACAAGAACTCACAAAAGGGCCCATAAAATCAATGCCCCAAATATTAAAAATATCAATTCCCAAGATAGTTGTAAGAGGCATCTCATGTTTCTTTGAAATTCCATCGACCCGTTGACATTCATCACATATTTTCACCAGGTCATTTGCATCTTGGTAGAGAGTAGGACAATAGAAACCACAACTTAAGACTTTATCTGTCGATCTTGATCTACCATGATGACCACCATATGGCAAAGAATGACAAGCCCCAAGAATATCACCTTTTTTTTCTTCCATCACACACCTCTTAATCACCCTATATGTGCAAATCCAGAAAAGGTATGGCTCTTCCCAATAGTAGTCTTTACAATCCCTCTTGAGCTTCTTTCTTTGGTTTGAAGAGCACTCATCCGGAATGATACCACTCACAAGAAAATTTGCCAAATCATGAACCACGATACCTCTTTCATATAAAGTGCCAAAAGTTGCTCATAATAGTATAATTGACTTGGGCACTATTCATGGTCTTACTAGCATAGTATATGGGATGAAAAGCTTTGTTGAAACGTTGCCCCAAAGCAACACCAACTACTACATCACTCGCATCACACATGAGATCGAACGACAAACTCCAATTTGGGGAGGTAATGATAGAAGTAGTTGTCAACTTGAGCTTCAATTTCTCAAAAGCACTCATACAATCATCATTGAAATGAAACTTAGCATCCTTCTCAAGGAGCTTTCACAATTGGTTCACCACTTTAGAGAAATATTTGATAAAGCGCCGATAAAAACCACATGCCCAATAAACTCCGCACACCCTTCACCAAAGTGGGTGTGGAAGTGTCACGACCCTAAACTCGAACCCGATCGTGATGGCGCCTCTCGTGAAGACAAAGCAAGCCATTTAAACCAATTCACTTTTTAAACAGTTAATCAGTAATAAACAGCCTAAGCATGAGTAAATAAACCAAAGTCTAAGCAAAAAATAGCATAATATGCGGAATACGGCCCAAACACAGCCCGATACTGGGGTGTCACAAGTCAGGAGCAACTAACACACAAAATACCCCAAAGTAACTATAGAGTTTAGTATAGAACTAAGAATATAAAGGAAAGAGATAGGGAAGAGCTCCGGGCTATGAATGCCAACAGCTACCTAAAGACTCCTCGGATCCGTCTGAAGCTGGAAATGATCAGCACTCGGGAGCGAGGCCAGTTATGCCTGAATCTGCACACAGGGTGCAGGGAGTAAAGTGAGTACTCCAGCTCAGTGAGTAACAAATGTAAATAAAGACTGAAAGCAAGAAATCACGTAAGGCACAAAGCATTCTATAATGAAGCATTAAAACCATTTCAAAACAGTAAAATAGTGAAAGATAGGTAAAATCCTTTAACTCAAATTTAACTTTATGAAAAGCCTCTTTCAACAATTAAATAGGTAACTGACAGTCAATTATGAAGAGTAAACACATAAAGGTTTGCCCCTCAGGCACAGTATCAACAAATCCGCCCCTCGAGCAATATCTCAGAATAATATCAGCCCTTCGGGCTCAATTTTAGAATAGTACTAGCCCCTCGGGCTCAAATCTCATATCACAATAGGTACCCGCGCTCACTGGGGGTGTGTAGACTCCTGGAGGGGCCCCTTACGGCCCAAGCGCAATAACAAGTCATCTCGTGGCATCAAAACTAGGCTCTCGGCCTCATATCAATCAAGCCACCTCATGGAGTACATATCTCAGGCCCTCGGCCTCAAATCAATATAAGTGTTTCCTCACAACATAGGCCCTTAGCCTTACTCAATCAAAAATCCTCACAAGCCACTCGGGCAATAGTAAAACAGTGTTTCTCAGCCCAAACATCATTTAAAATATCATTTAAGTATTAAAACTGAGTAAACATGGCTGAGTATGAAAACAGTGGAAAAATAACAATGACCAAGTTCAAGTATAAAGTCAAAACAATGAGTAAATATCGATAAAAGCCCCAGAGGGTTCAAATAGTTGGCACGAAGCCCAAATATGACATTCAGCCCAAATAATAATGATAGCAAATAGTTTTCAATCAAATACGCGGTAAAATCATCAATCGGGATAGACCAAGTCACAATCCCCAAAAGTGCACCCCACGCTCGTCATCAAGTGTGTGCCTCACCTTAATATAGCACTACAATGTGTCCGGGGTTTCAAACCCTCAGAACATCATTTACAATCATTACTCACCTCGAACCAGTCAAATCTCTAACTTGTGATGCCTTTGACCCTCGAATCGGCCTCCACGCGTGTCGAATCTATTCAAAATCAGAACGAGGATGTCAAAATAGGCTAAGGGAACGAAGCCCAAGCGAAATTATTCAAAATATGACACAAATCCTGAAATTACCAAAACCTGACCCCCGGGCTCACGTTTCAGAATTCGATAAATTTTACATCAATAGATTCCTTATCTCCCCACGAGTTCATATGTCACGACCCAAACTGAAGGGCCATGACTAGCACCCGACCACACTTGCCGAGCACCAACGCACATTTCATCTAACCTTTATTATTATCTTTTAGGGGTGACGAGATCAATATAAATGGTAGACCTAGATCATGGACAACCAGCAATAAAATATGACGGCATGAACATACATAGCAGGGGATGACCAGACAATCAAGAAACTACATATAAGGTATGAGCTACCACACTACTATGAAAGACTATACAACAAAAACTAGCCGACAAGGCATACCAAACTATACATGAGCCGACACCTGTCTATGAGCCTCTAAAAGAACATAAGTGTTGCAACATAGCCGGAACAGGGCCCCGACATACCCATAATGTCTATAACAAAAATTGCATACCAAGACCAAGGCAAGTCCGGAGAAGGGATCTCGCCAATCACCGCTGAACTGGACAGTCTACTGTGGTGGGGGAGCTGCACCTGCCTATCTATCAGGACCTGCAGCACGACATGCAGCGTCCACAAATAAAAGGACGTCAGTACGAATAAAGTACTGAGTATGTAAGGCAAGGAACCATAAATACGATCAGTAATGTAAGCAAGGATAGAGAATATACAACCTGTAACATCTTAGTACCTCTGAGGGCTACTTACATGAAATTCATGATACATATGTATAAATACATAAACCTTTAAAGCATTCGCCTTTATGGGCATCATCATCATCATATCGTACCCGGCCATAATAGGCTCGGTAGAATCGTACCCGGCCACGTGGAGCTCGGTAAAACCCAACTGATCAGTGGTTGCACAATAGGTGCCGTACTCGGCCAACTATAGCGTGGCTCGGTAGAGTAAAATAGATACATATATATAATGCATGCTCGACTCATGGAATCACATTCTAAACCTTTCGGAGTGACGTAAGGTCGGTATCCTCTGTACACGTTATTAGTACTAACTCTTCACTATGAACCTTATAAGAATCAGGAAGTACCAACAACATTGATAACATAAGAATAAGAGAAGCAACATTAACATCAATCGTTCCACAAGAGGGAAAACAATGTAAGTACTGCTAGCTTCTAAGAGTAGAGTATCTTGGAAGATCGTTCATTACATTATGTACAATCGGAGTCGTGCAAAAGAAGGAAAGGGATAGCCTCACATACCTTGTATATACTGCCCCAATCTCAAGCTATGCAATTGTCAAAACTCCTTAGTCTACAATAAGAGAAACGATACTATCGTTATCATTTAAGCGTCATAACTATTATGTATCGACCACAACCTATTTTACGATGAAACAGACAGCACCTCCCCTATATATATGACCTCACACCATTCAAAACAGTCACCAAACAGCCCAAACAACATCAATAATAAACATATTGAGCCTCCCAAAATAGTCCACACATAGCCTAATCACTCCATACATACGACGACCACCGTAGTCGTGTCAAACAACCTGGAAATGTTACGAATAACTATCAGCCCATAACCCTACATATATATGGTGTTTATCCACACCCTTCCTCCTCCAAAACTCCACAAGATAGTAGTAAAATACGCAGCCCAACAACAACGCAAAACAGTCCACAAAACAATAACATTACTACCAAGCCTTTCGATATATATCTCACAAGTTCTAGCTTCAATGGCTTAGCTGCAACTTGGATAATCTTAAATACATATAGAGTAAGAGGTTCCTTACCTTTATACAGAAAGAACAACTCCAATTTTACCTTAAATTTCCATGAAATATCCCTCCAATGCTGCCACAACAACAAAAAAGCGAAACTAGCGATCAATTAGTGTTTTTCGGCACTAGAATCACTTTAGAAGGCTTGAAATCACCTAGGATTGATATTAAGAACATGAGGGAGTATTTAAAGAACATAAACCCTTTAAAACAACCTCCCACACGAGCTGAAACGACACAAAAATGAGCAACAACAAGAAGAACAAGAGACTTACTAGCGCCACGGAATTCCCGACACTTGATTTGTGTTGTTTGCCCTTTTTGTGGGTCTTGAATCTTGAGAGAACCTTGAGAGGATGGTTCCTAGGGTTCTAAGGTCTGAAAATAGTGAAAATAAATGACTTAAAACGGGTTGGAGGCATCCTATATAGGTCCAAATATCTTAAACCGACTTAGTGGGCCCCATAGAGAGGTGCTTGGCGCAGTCTCGCGAAAATGCGAATATCTCTCTACTCCGAGATCGTATCGATGAACGGTTTAATGCGTTGGAAACTAGACTCATAGATATTTAATTTGGTTGGTATATCACCCCGTAATTCCTTGTAAATTATGATAAAAGATTAGAAACATTTGACCTAATGTTTAAGTAAAATTATGAACCTAAGTTGCGACAACTTTTGTCGACTTTTGTTTCATAACTCATTTGACTTCAAGACTTATGGTACGGATATTATATGATTAAAATACCTTAATAAATGACCTCTTGAGTGTATTAAGCACCGCTAGATTACCTGAAAATATGAGTTACAACATCCTTGATTCGTTTAACTTCTAATACTGGTTAATCACTCTTATACACTCTTGTATCACTTAAGACCAATAGGATTGACTTCTTATCATCTCAAAGATAATTCCTTATTGGATTTATGTTAACTAATATATGGCATGAACTAACACATGTGGATATGGGTTGTAACACCCTCCCCCCCTTAGGAACATTCGTCCTCGAATGTAAGAGTTTATGGGGAGTTTAAATCATCGTGGATTCCAATGGAAATTTCCGATCAATTTTCCCCTATAAAATGGTCACTAGCAAAACTTGCAAGTAATTAAGCCCAACATATGGCTTCACAAGGCTACACAAAGCATTATGCGTATTTACATTATCTACATATCACCATTTTGTAGTAAGGAGGAGTATTCTCAAATTATTGCTTACCTCGTAGAGCCGTTTCTTCTTCCAATGTATTCTGTCTTCCACCAGCATCCTTGTTATCTTCATTCTGGAATAAGTAAGGGTATTTAGACTTCATCTCCTCTTCTGCTTCCCATGTCATTTCTTCCATATTTTTGTTCCTCCACAATACTTTGACGGAAGCTACATCTTTTGTTCTCAGCTTGCAGACTTGCCGATCTAATATCACCACTGGCACTTCTTCATATGATAGGTCCTCTGTAACTTGTACATCTTTGATAGGGACGACTCGAGAAGGGTCTCCAATACATTTTCTCAACATAGATACATGGAATACCGGGTGGACAAATTCTAATTCGGATGGCAATTCTAACTCATAAGCAACCTGTCCAATCCGTCGAAGAATTTTATACGGCCCGATATACCTTGGACTCAGCTTACCTTTCTTCCCAAAACGCATAATACCCTTCATTGGTGAGATCCTCAGGAAAACCCAATCACCAACCTCAAACTCTAGATCACGACGTCGGACATCAGAATAAGATTTTTGCCTGCTTTGTGCCGTCCTCAATCGCTCCTATATCACTTTCACCTTCTCAATAGCTTGGTGAATCAAATCTGGCCCATATAATTCCGTTTCACCGACTTCAAACCATCCAACTGGTGATCTACATCTCCTCCCGTATAGTGCCTCATATGGGGCCATTTTAATACTGGAATGGTAGCTATTGTTATAGGCGAATTCTATGAGTGGAAGATGATCATCCCAATTCCCCTTAAAATCTAGAACACATGCTCGTAGCATATCTTCCAGTGTCTGAATGGTACGTTCAGCCTGTCCATCAGTCTGCGGATGAAATGCCAGTGCTGAGATTTACCTGTGTGCCTAAACCCTTCTGGAAAGACCTCCAAAAGTTAGTCGTAAATTGAGCTCCTCGGTCTGATATAATAGATATGGGCACACCATGAAGCCTAACAATCTCCTTGATATACAACTTTGCATAATCTTCAGCTGTGTAAGTTGTCTTCACTGGCAGAAAATGGGCACATTTTGTAAGTCGATCAATTATCACCCAGATGGATTCAAACTTATGATAAGAGCGAGGTAATCCAATAATGAAGTCCATATTAATCACCTCCCACTTCCAGGTCGGAATCTCTATATTTTGAAGTAATCCACCGGGTTTCTGATGTTCTATCTTTACTTGTTGACAATTGGGACACTGGGCTACAAATTCCGTAATAGACTTCTTCATATTATCCCACCAATATTGCTCCTTGATATCATGATACATCTTTGTCGAGCCGGGATGGATGGAATATCGGGATTGATGAATCTCATTCATAATCTTCTCTCGCAACCCTGCCACATTAGGCACACACAATCGGCTCTGGTATCTCAGTGCCCCATCTTTTCCGATCCTAAAAGCCATACTTTTACACTGTTTAATGCTTTCTCTTAATCGTACTAAGATAGGATCTTCATATTATCGTGCTTTTACCTCGGCTACCAAAGATGATTCTGATGTATTCTGTACAGTAACACCTCCGTCATCAGAGTCTAACAATCTGATTCTCATATTGACTAGCTGATGAAGCTCTTTAATCAACCCCCATCTACCTGCCTCAATATGTACTAAGCTTCCCATTGATTTACGGCTGAGAGCGTCTGCCACAACATTGGCTTTACCGGGATGATACAATATCTTGACGTCGTAGTCTTTCAATAATTCAAGCCACCTACGCTGCCTCAAATTCAACTCTTTCTGCTTGAAGATGTATTGTAAACTCTTGTGATCTGTGTAGATGTCAACATGGACGCCGTATAAGTAGTGCCGCCATATCTTCAAAGCATATATTACTGCAGCCAATTCCAAATCATGGGTTGGATAATTCTTTTCATGCTTCTTCAATTGTCTTGATGCATAAGCAATCACATTCCCACGCTGCATCAATACGCACCCCAAACCTATACCTGAGGCATCACAATATACCACATAACCTTCTGTTCCTTCAGGAAGAGTGAGCACTGGTGCAGATGTCAATCGATTCTTCAGCTCCTGAAAACTACGTTCACAAGTGTTAGACCACTGGAATTTGGTAGCTTTTTGTGTTAACTTAGTCAATGGTGATGATATAGAGGAAAATCCTTCTACAAACCGCCTATAATATCCTGCTAGCCCTAGGAAGCTGCGGACTTCTGATGGTGTTGTAGGTCTCGGCCAATTCTTTACTGCATCGATCTTCTGAGTGTCGACCCTAATACCCTCATTAGATATCACATGGCCAAAGAATGCTACTGAGTTCAGCCATAATTCACATTTGGAGAGCTTAGCATATAACTTACGATCCTGAAGCGTCTGTAATACTATCCGCAAGTGGCCCGCATGTTCCGCCTCTGAACGAGAATACACTAGAATGTCATCAATGAATACAATCACGAACACATCAAGATAGCGCCTGAATATAGTATTCATGAGATCCATAAAAGCTGTTGGGGCATTTGTTAGCCCGAACGACATCACCAAGAACTCAAAGTGCCCATATCTTGTCCGGAAGGTCGTCTTTGGAATATCCTTCTCCCTAACCCTCACCTGATGATACCCTGAACGTAAATCAATCTTAGAGAAATACTTGGCACCCTGGAGTTGGTCAAACAGGTCATCAATTCTTGGAAGTGGATACTTGTTCTTTATAGTAGACTTATTCAACTGTCGATAGTCGATACACATCCGTAACGACCCGTCTTTCTTCCGCACGAATAGGACTGGTGCACCCCAGGGTGAAGTGCTAGGCCTAATAAAGCCCTTATCCAGCAAGTCCTTCAACTGCACCTTCAACTCTCGCAACTCTGCCGGGGCCATTCTGTATGGAGGAATAGAGATCGGTTGAGTGTCAGGCAACACATCAATGCTAAACTCAATCTCCCTTTCAGGAGGAAGGCCTAGGAGTTCATCTGGGAAAACATCTGGGAATTCATTAACCACAAGGATTGGTTGTAAAGTAGGCGGTTTCGCCTCCGCATCCCTAACGCGAACGAGATGATAAATGTAACCTTTTGAGATAATTTTCCTTGCCTTAAGATAGGAAATAAACCTACCTTTCGGTGTAGCAATGTTCCCTTTCCATTCAATGACGGGTTCACCCGGAAATTGGAACCTAACCATCTTCATACGACAGTCAACATTTGCATAGCATGAGGCCAACCAGTCCATTCCCATTATCACATCAAAATCAACCATTTCTAACTCAAATAAATTTGCCGAGGTTTGACGACTACAAATCATCACAGTGCAACCTCTATATACCCTTCTAGCAATCACAGAATCTCCTATCGGAGTAGATACCGCGAGTGGTTTACTTATCAATTCAGGTTCAATGCCAAACTTATTAGCCACAAAGGGTGTAACATAGGATAATGTAGATCCCGGATCAATCAACGCATATACATCATAAGAAAACACAGATATAATACCTGTAACAACATCTGGAGACGACTCGAGATCCTGTCGACCTACTAGAGCATAGGTTCGATTTTGAGCACCACTCGAACTCGGCACTGCACCTCTACCCCTACCACGACCTGTCGACTGCTGAAAACCCCGTGCTGGAGGTCGAACTGATAAGGAAGAACCAGACACAGATCCAGTCGGCTGAGCCATACCATCACCTCCTCTATTAGGACAATCCCGCATCATATGGCCAGGCTACCCGCACGAATAGCATGCATCAGAACCTCGATGACACAGTCCAAAGTGGGCCTTGTCGCACTGATCACAATGTGGTGTTGGGGGTCTCATCTGACTAGTATCCCGGTGATGTTGCGAGCCAGATGCCCGCGAACTCTGACCTAGACTAGAATAGGATCGATCATATCGAGGCCTCTGAAACTGTGGAGGAGCACTAGCTACAAGTGGCGCCGAACTCCTCGAAAACTGTGGCCTGATGCGGCCTCTGAAGTCATCAGAATACCCTGCAAATCTCGCCCTCTTATGCTGGCCCCTATCCTGCTCCCTAACTGCCCTCTGCTGGCGCTTACGATCCTCTAAGGTCTGGGCATAAGCTTGAATACGGGAAATATCCATGCCCTCCACCAAGGAGGCTGTCGTACACTCATTTATCAGATGTGGTCCCAACCCATTCACGAACATATGCACCCTATCACTCATCTCGGCCACCATATGGGGAGCATACCTTGCCAAAGAATCAAACTGTATACTGTACTCTCACACACTCATATTACCTTGTCTAAGGTTCAAGAACTTATCAGCTCTAGCTCGTCGTATCTCAACTGGCAAGTAGTGACGAAGAAAGGCCTCAGAAAATTCCTTCCACACAGCTGGAGGAGGGTTCGGACCCCTGGATCTCTCCCAACTATCATACCAGAGAACCGCTAAATCCCGTAGCCGATAAGAAGCCAACTCTACTGCCTCTGTATCACTAACATGCATAACCCGAAGTGTACGATGAACTTGGTCAATAAACGTCTGTGGGTCCTCCTTGGGGTCTGATCCGGTAAACACTGGAGGGTCTAAATTAATAAAATCACGAACTCTTGTACTAACTGGTTTCTCAGCAGCACCTGTATTCTGCCTCTGATCCTGAGAAACTACCAAGCTAGTCAATAACTGCAAAGCACTCTGCATATCCTGGTCTGGAGTGCCAGACGGAGGAACTGGAGGTGCTGGGTGCCTTCTAATATCCTCTGGAGGAGATGGAGTAGATGAGGTATGAGAGGGCATCTCACTTTGAGCCTCACTTTGTCCTGCTCTAACTTGGGGCACCTGACTGGTACCCTCTCCCGCTGCTATATCAAGTCGTCTACTAATCGTTTGCTTCCTAGTCGAAGGCATCACTGAAAAAAACAAGGTGAATATTAGAGACGAACACTTACGACTCAACTCTACGCACGATCTAGATTCAGGAAGAAGGTAACAACCCTAGATGTCATGTAGCCTCCTGATTATAAATGTGGCGCGCTACACATCCATAATCAAGACTCTACTAGACACGGCTCATAGACAACCCCTAGGACAGACTTGCTCTGATACCAAGTTTGTCACGACCCAAACTGAAGGGCCATGACTAGCACCCGACCACACTTGCCGAGCACCAACGCACATTTCATCTAACCTTCATTATTATCTTTTAGGGCTGACGAGATCAATATAAATGGTAGACCTAGATCATGGACAACCAGCAATAAAATATGACGGCATGAACATACATAGCAGGGGATGACAAGACAATCAAGAAACTACATATAAGGTATGAGCTACCACGCTACTATGAAAGACTATACAACAAAAACTAGCCGACAAGGCATACCAAACTATACATGAGCCGACACCTGTCTATGAGCCTCTAAAAGAACATAAGTGTTGCAACATAGCCGGAACAGGGCCCCGACATACCCATAATGTCTATAACAAAAATTGCATACCAAGACCAAGGCAAGTCCGGAGAAGGGATCTCGCCAATCACCGCTGAACTGGACAGTCTACTGTGGTGGGGGAGCTGCACCTGCCTATCTATCAGGACCTGCAGCACGACATGCAGCGTCCACAAATAAAAGGACGTCAGTACGAATAAAGTACTGAGTATGTTAAGGCAAGGAACCATAAATGCGATCAGTAATGTAAGCAAGGATAGAGAATATACAACCTGTAACATCTTAGTACCTCTGAGGGCTACTTACATGAAATTGCATGATACATATGTATAAATACATAAACCTTTAAAGCATTCGCCTCTATGGGCATCATCATCATCATATCGTACCCGGCCATAATAGGCTCGGTAGAATCGTACCCGGCCACGTGGAGCTCGGTAAAACCCAACTGATCAGTGGTTGCACAATAGGTGTCGTACCCGGCCAACTATAGCGTGGCTCGGTAGAGTAAAATAGATACATATATATAATTCATGCTCGACTCATGGAATCACATTCTAAACCTTTCGGAGTGACGTAAGGTCGGTATCCTCTGTACACGTTATTAGGACTAACTCTTCACTATGAACCTTATAAGAATCAGGAAGTACCAACAACATTGATAACATAAGAATAAGAGAAGCAACATTAACATCAATCGTTCCACAAGAGGGAAAACAATGTAAGTACTGCTAGCTTCTAAGAGTAGAGTATCTTGGAAGATCGTTCATTACATTATGTACAATCGGAGTCGTGCAAAAGAAGGAAAGGGATAGCCTCACATACCTTGTATATACTTCCCCAATCTCAAGCTATGCAATTGTCAAAACTCCTTAGTCTACAATAAGAGAAACGATACTATCGTTATCATTTAAGCGTCATAACTATTATGTATCGACCACAACCTATTTTACGATGAAACGGACAGCACCTCCCCTATATATATGACCTCACACCATTCAAAACAGTCACCAAACAGCCCAAACAACATCAATAATAAACATATTGAGCCTCCCAAAATAGTCCACACATAGCCTAATCACTCCATACATACGACGACCACCGTAGTCGTGTCAAACAACCTGGAAATGTTATGAATAACTATCAGCCCATAACCCTACATATATATGGTGTTTCTCCACACCCTTACTCCTCCAAAACTCCACAAGATAGTAGTAAAATACGCATCCCAACAACAACGCAAAACAGTCCACAAAACAATAACATTACTACCAAGCCTTTCGATATATATCTCACAAGTTCTAGCTTCAATGGCTTAGCCGCAACTTGGATAATCTTAAATACATATAGAGTAAGAGGTTCCTTACCTTTATACAGAAAGAAAAACTCCAATTTGACCTTAAATTTCCATGAAATATCCCTCCAATGCTGCCACAACAACAAAAAAACGAAACTAGCGATCAATTAGTGTTTTTCGGCACTAGAATCACTTTAGAAGGCTTGAAATAACCTAGGATTGATATTAAGAACATGAGGGAGTATTTACAGAACATAAACCCTTTAAAACAACCTCCCACACGAGCTGAAACGACACAAAAATGAGCAACAACAAGAAGAACAAGAGACTTACTAGCGCCACGGAATTCCCGACACTTGATTTGTGTTGTTTGCCCTTTTTTGGGTCTTGAATCTTGAGAGAACCTTGAGAGGATGTTCCTAGGGTTCTAAGGTCTGAAAATAGTGAAACGAAATGACTTAAAACGGGTTGGAGGCATCCTATATAGGTCCAAATATCTTAAACCGACTTAGTGGGCCCCATAGAGAGGTGCTTGGCGCAGTCTCGCGAAAACGCGAATATCTCTCTACTCCGAGATCGTATCGATGAACGGTTTAATGAGTTGGAAACTAGACTCATAGATCTTTAATTTGGTTGGTAGATCACCTCGTAATTCCTTGTAAATTATGATAAAAGATTAGAAACATTTGACCTAATGTTTAAGTAAAATTATGAACCTAAGTTGCGACAACTTTTGTCGACTTTTGTTTCATAACTCATTTGACTTCAAGACTTATGATACGGATATTATATGATTAAAATACCTTAATAAATGACCTCTTGAGTGTATTAAGCACCGCTAGATTACCTGAAAATACGAGTTACAACATCCTTGATTCGTTTAACTTCTAATACTGGTTAATCACTCTTATACACTCTTGTATCACTTAAGACCAATAGGATTGACTTCTTATCATCTCAAAGATAATTCCTTCTTGGATTTATGTTAACTAATATATGGCATGAACTAACACATGTGGATATGGGTTGTAACATCATCGGCCCGATCGAGCCCACTACTTCAAACGGGCACAGGTTTATTCTAGTAGCCATTGACTAGTTCTCCAATTTTTGGCTTAATTTCCATGATTTACTAGGTGGAATTCACATTAGAATAGAGTTTTAAGTCCAAGAATTTTACTTCTAAGTGATTCCCCTTGAATCCCTCTTAACCCCATTCAAAAAGCTCCAAAAACGACCAACAATGGAAGAAATAAACCCCACATTCGCGGACAAGACGACCTTTTAAACCTTTTGCCCAGGCCTAATTTCCTTCATCGCGAACGCGGTCAAAGCCTCGCGTTCGCGAAGCACAAATTAACTTTGACCAGTTTTCTTCTTACACGATCGCGACCAAACCCTCGCGAACACGATGCTTTACCCATAAGAACTTTCGTGAACGCATTCCATCCATCACGAATGCGATGAGTTAGTTCCACTGAAGCTCAGCCTCTCATTTCCTTCTATGCGAACACGACTACACACCCGCGAACGCGATACACCTATGCCCAGCCCTTCGTGAACGCGGAGAACTCATCGCGAACACGAAGTCTTAATTCCCACCTTCCTCGACTGACTCTTCGCGAACGTGAGGACCTTCTCGCGAATGTGAAGGTCACTTTTCTGCAGCACTGACCTGCAATTTTCTGCAGGTTCCAACTTCATGAATTGGCCCGATTGACCACCCGAAACTCACCCGAGGCCCCCGGGACCTCAAAAAAAGGCACAAACATATCCCAAAACCTTATTCAAACTTTTATCAATGTTCAAAACATCTCAAACAACATCAAATCAACCAAAAAACATCGAATTTAAGCCTAAGTTTCTAAAATCTTCCGAATTCCGCTTTTGATCAAAAATCCAACCAAACCACGTCCGAATGACCTGAAATTTTGTACACACATCCCAAATGACACAATGGAACTATTTCAACTCTCGGAATTCTATTCCGACCCCTATATCAAAATATCGCATACCAACCGTAAATCGACGAAATATCAACTTCGCCAATTCAAGCCTAAATCTACTCCGAACCTCCAAAACTCATTCCGATCACACTCCTAATCTCCAAATCACATCCCGAAGCAAACCGAACCATCGGAACTCACATCCGGGCCCTCTAACATATAAGTCAACATCCGGTTGACTTTTCCAACTTAAACTTCCTTAAAAGAGACTAAGTGTCTTAAACCTTACCAAAATCATTCCGGATTCGATCTGACCAACTCGATACCACATAAAACAAATAAATAAAGCATAAAGAAGCAGAAATGGGGGAAATGGAGTGGTAACTCCTGAGACGATTGGTCAGTTCATCACATCCTCCCTAACTTAAACAAATGTGCGTCCTCGAACGAGTCAAGAAACATACGTGAAGCCTCAAACAGGTGAGGGTATCTACTCCGCATCTTCCGCTCGGTCTCCCAGGTAGCCTCCTTCATGGGCCGACCTCTCCACTGCACTTTCACTGAAGCTATATCCTTTGACCTCAACTTTCGAACCTGACGATCCAAAATAGCTACTGGCTCCACATTATAGGTCAAATCATCATCCAACTGAACCGTGCTAAAATCCAGAACATGAGACGGATCCCCAATATACTTTCGGAGCATAGAAACATGAAATACCGGATGCACACTCGACAAACTGGGTGGCAAAGCAAGCTCATAAGCCACCTCCGCAATCCTCCGAAGCACCTCAAAAGGTCCAATAAATCGCGGACTCAATTTCCCTTTCTTCCTAAATCTTATAACACCCTTCATGGGAGAAACCTTCAACAGAACCTTCTCACCAACCATGTAAGACACATCTCGAGCCTTCTTGTCAGCATAACTCTTTTGCCTCCTCAAAGTCCATGGAAGTCCAACTACAAAGTCCATAGTGATCCTCTCCTACTTCCACTCTGGAGTATCTATCCGTTGAAGCAAGCTACCCCATCTTTGATGCTCATATTTCACCTGCTGATAATCGAGATATCGAGCTACAAATCCCATAATATCTTTCTTCATTCTCCTCCACCAATAGTGCTGCCTCAAATCCTGATACATTTTCGCGACACCCGAATGAATAGAATACCGCGAGCTATGGGCCTCCTCCAGAATCAACTCCCGAAGCCCATCCACATTGGGCACACAAATCCGACCATGCATCCTCAACACCATATCATCACCAATGGTCACATCTCTGGCATCATCATACTGAACTCTGTCCTTAGGGACAACCAAATGCGGATCATCATACTGGCGCTCTCTGTGCGATCATATAAGGAATACCGAGAAACCACACAAGCCAATACCCGACTGGGATCCAAAATATCTACCTCACGAACTGATTGGCCAAGGACTCAACATCAACTGCAAGAGGTCTCTCCCCAACTGGAATATATGTCAAACTCCCCATACTCACTGCATTTCGTCTCAAAGCATCAGCCACCACATTGGCCTTTCCCGGATGTTATAATATAGTGATATCATAATCCTTAAGCAACTCCAACCATCTCCGCTGCCTTGTTGATACCCAATTTTTCCCTACGTATTTTTATGCTGAAAATACTTTCAAAATAGAATGTACATGCATATATAAGCATGCCCAAGAGTTTTGGTATTTTTTCCTAATTTTTAAAGATTTTAAAATCAATTTATTGTCTATTTTAGTAGTACAAAATTCGATAATTGTTCCCAAGATTATCATTTTGGTGAATAATTTATTTCTATTCTCATATTTACACCAAAATATAATTAAGTTGATTTTTGTATATTTTTACTAATTTATCTGGTATTTTAAGGCTAAATTGCATATAATTGCAATTATAGCCTATTTTACGATTAACAGCATTTTGCAATTATAAAATTATTTTCAGTATTTTTGGATTAATAATATATTTTTAATTAGCTCAGTGGTTTTAATTTATTTTTAAAATCATTTTTTGCTATTTTTATAAAATAAAAGGGGAAAATTATCTATTTAACATTTAGCCCATTTCTATTTCAATTACAGCCACAGTTCCTTTCAATTTTAGCCTCAATTTGACCACAATTCTGCCCCAAATCGAGGCCAGCCCAATCCCTAATTTATCCAACCCCTGACCCGATTTAAAAACCCACATGGCTTCCTTTTAATCTAGGTCGTTGATCATTTTGATCAACGGCCGATATTCTTTCTTTCCTTTTTAATTCACAAACCCCCCTTAACCTAACTCATTTCATCTTAGACGCCGTCTTTGAAACCCTTTCGTCTCTCAAACACTCTCTAATCACCCTGAAACCCTAATCATCTACCACTTCATTCTACCATGATTCCACCGGAATCCATGGCGTTTCAGGCCATGGGTGGCCTGCACTCACCCTCTCTCACCAGTAAACCTAAGATACTCAAGGTTTTGAAGCCCAACTTCAATGTATCTCTTTAGATACTTCTTAGATCTGTAGATCTATGGCTTCTCCGGCCATTATTCCGGCGTGTTCAAGCAATATGAGTCTTTTCGACTCAGGATCTGACTTTCCTCAAGACCTTTCTCATTCTAGGGTTTTCTCTGCAACTCTAAGCCGTCTGAGGTTCTGTACTCGTTTATTTTTTCTTAGATTTGTGACATGCCTGGACTTTACTTGACTTTTTAAATGTTTTCCCCAAATTTCCTTTTTAAATCGTTCAAATTCGATATTAGGGTTTCTGAAAAGGTTTCTTCGAATATTTTTTTATTCTTCCTGTTCTTTCTTTATGTGTGTTTTATGCTCGTATGTTTTCTTCTTGTTACGCATGAGTTTCCTCTCTTGTTTCTTTTCTATTATGCAAGACTCTTCTATCCTTTGCTGTTACTCTTATGCTCACATAATAATTCGTGTTGTTTTCCTTATTCTTTGCTATATGTGTTTATGGTTGAATTCTTTGATTTTGTTCACTTTACTGAACTCTGTTTATGCTAAGCATATTTTTCTCTACTTTTGTTCATAAACTCGTATCATCTCTTTCTTCTGAACTTGTTTTAACTCCAAGTTTTCTCAAACATGGTCTCGTGACCTTGAATTAGTGTCCTTTCTATCGTGTGTGTTTGTCTCTCATAAGTCTTTGAAAGAGACTTCTGATCCCCTTTCAATGACTTGTTTGCTCATCTCTATTGTCTGACTCTATTCGAAACCATAGGTTTTGGGGGTTTCTTTGGCAAGTGGTATCAGGGTTCCACTTTGGGACCCTAGGCTTTCAGAATTACTATGAGTCTGTAATTGAACTCGAATCTCTTTTGCTTGTGACTTTGAGACTTTCAATGATAGACTTTTTTTCCTAAATAACCTGATAGTTCCTTTTGTTTGATTGGTATGCTTTATATACGAGAAAATTCCTCTTTCAAAAGGTTTTCACCAACTAAGTGATTGATTCTGAAATCCCTTTAATAAGGCTGATGAATTGTCACTGATTTTCTTTGATTGAACCTCCTTTACCTTTCTTGACTTGGTTCATTCAAATTTGAACTTGTAATTTTGGTTTCATGACTGTTTGATTGATCCCCTTACCATATTTGGCACAAACTGTGTACCATTGACTATTTTTCTTAAATAAATTCTATGTATTTACCCCTTTTGTGCTACTTTGAAAGGTTTTAATTAGAAATTTGCTTCCTTAATTAATTTTACCCGTTGGAATCAGAATCCCTTAACTAAAGGGAGACTGATTTCAATGATATCTCTTTGCCTTTCTTACTTGCTTTTCTGCACTATAAAAGGGGCTGCCCTTTTGCACTTTTAAGACACCTCAGAACTTAACCTTACACCTTACGATTTCATCTTCACCACTTTCACACGACTAGTTCTTAACTTCCAACTCAGTACTTGCACACTTGCAATACTGTTTTGAATTCAACACTCTGTTTTGCTTGAGATATTTTGGAATCACTTTGTTTGCAACTTGGCTCTCTTCAAGAATACTATTTTACTTGTTTTCCCTTGAAACTGGTATGTTTTTTTTATTTAGTTTTCTACCTCACCGCTATGTGTTTACTTTACAGTTCCAGCCCTCTTATTTACTTTACTGCTCATGTTCAATGATTTATGTTAATTATGTTCTTTCCTTGCATCTGTTTCTATTGTGAATCCCTACCCATGTTCCCTTCTATGTGTTTGAGTTAAGGTTCCTGGCCTGGCAGTATCCAAATTACTGTCCAGGCCATAACCTAATCCACAATGGATCTTAACTCCCAAGTTTGGCTAACAGGCTGGTTAGGGATGTGCCAGCATTCCCAATTGTTGGGCATAACCACCAGCTTGCCATGGCTCTCCATGATCCCCCCCTGTACACTTACACTTACTCTTAGATTCTAAGTTCTTCCCCTCTCTTATGAGTCTTGCTTTGGGACATTGAGTTCCCTCTGAACTTGGACATCTGAGGGCTGGCATTTCCACACTACACTATGCTCTTAATTCTGCAATGTGATTGATTCTGAAATCCCTTTAATAAGGCTGATGAATTGTCACTGATTTTCTTCGATTGAACCTCTTTTACCTTTCTTGACTTGGTTCATTCCAATTTGAACTTGTAATTTTGGTTTCATGACTGTTTGATTAATCCCCTTGCCATATTTGGCACAAACCGTGTACCATTGACTATTTTCCTTACATAACTTCTATGTATTTACCCCTTTTGTGCTACTTTGAAAGGTTTTAATTAGAAATTTCTTTCATTAATTAATTTTTACCCGTTGGAATCAGAATCCCTTAACCAAAGGGAGAGTGATTTCAATGATATCTCTTTGCCTTTCTTACTTGCTTCTCTGCACTATATAAGGGGCTACCCTTTTGCACTTTTAAAACACCTCAGAACTTAACCTTACACCTTACGATTTCATCTTCACAACTTTCAACTAATAGTTCTTAACTTCCAACTCAGTACTTGCACATTTGCAATACTGTTTTGAATTCAACACTCTACTTTGCTTGAGATCTTTTGGAATCACTTTGTTTTCAACTTGGCTCTCTTTAAGACTACTATTTTACTTGTTTTCCCTTGAAAATGGTATGTTTTTTTATTTTGTTTTCTGCCTCACCCATATGTGTTTACTTTACAGTTCCAAGCCTCTTGTTTACTTTACTGCTCATGTTCAATGATTTATGTTAATTATGTTTTTTTCCTGTATCTGTTTCTATTGTGAATCCCTACCCATGTTCCCTTCTATATGTTTGAGTTAAGGTTCTTGGCCTGGCAGTATCCAAATTACTGCCTAGGCCATAACCTGATCCACAATGGATCCTAACTCCCAAGTTTGGCTAACAGGCTGGTCAGGGGTGTGCCAATATTCCCAATTGATGGGCATGACCACCAGCCTATCATGGCTCTCCCTGATTCCCCCCTGTGCACTTACACTTACTCTTTGATTCTAAGTTCTGCCCCTCTCTTATGAGCCTTGCTTTTGGACCTTGAGTTCCCTCTGAACTTGGACATCTGAGGGCTGGCATTTCCACAATGCACTATGCTCTTAATTCTGCAATGTGTTTGGGGTGTAAGCATTGCCCGGAGCACTTTGAGACTTTTGGGAACTTTGATACATCCCAAATATGAGAAAGAATTTTTGGAAATCTGATCCTGGAAGTTGGTTTATCTCATATTGTTAGACTTTGAGTCTGAATTAGGTTGTTTGGTTGTAGCTGGAACTTCTGATGTAATTTTACTTTTCTTTTCTGATTCATTTGGGTCTGTAGTAATTTGTAATAACTATCGGGGATGGATAGTGGAAAGGGATGGGGATGAATGCATGCAAAGGGTAGAAAATTTGCTTATAGGTTATTTATGAATTTCTGCATTCTCATTTTATAACTCATGCCTATAAGTTTTACTGCACTTTTGCGTTTCTGCATCTTAGAAATTATGCCTATAAGTTCCGCATTTTTGCATCTTAGAAATTATGCCTATAAGTTCTGCATTTCTGCATCTTAGAAATTATGCCTATAAGTTCTACATATAGAAATCATGATCTTACATTTTCTGCACTTCTGCATATGCATGTCATTAGGCAAACAATCATAGGTTTAATAATGATCAACTCCATTCTAGATACCATGCCTATAAGACTTCTGCATTTATGTAATCGTTTTGAAAACCAATAATGCTTAGATAACTTGCCTAAATGAGTAATCAATTAAATCAGCTTCGTCTATGAACCAATAAAATCAGTCATAAGATCGTTTAAAGTCTGCAAATCCTTTTGTTTATAAAACCAGCAATCTTTCTTTAAAATCAGAACGCTCTGCTAGAGATCATGCCTATAGGTCTCACTTAGGCAAACTATTAGGTAATTAATTGTGCCAGTTTTTTGATAACTACAAACAGACAAGGCTAATTCGGACTCCTCATCTAAGAAATATGTGATGAATCAGCCTATCCTATGCTTTAATTTAATTTAGACTAAAACCAGTATTTGAAGTCGTGCTATATTTTCTCTTTTAAGTGAGGAGGCCTGCGTGAGCCTTAACTGCTATTTGTTTTCCCCCTAACTGCTATTCATTTTGCTTGTCGCCTAGATTTTTATCCTTTTGAAACTCTGAAAAAGCCCCAACTCCATCCCCTTTAGGATTAGTAGTCTCAATGCCTCCGGGACTAATAGGATTAGGACGGGTAATAGCATACAATAAGTAACGATACTATTCCGCGCTTTAATACCTTAACGGGGTGGGAAGGGTAGATATTGATATGATGACCGGTGCGCTAATATCACGTGTGACCCCTCTTCTGAGGAGCGATGGCGGGTATTGCATTTATGTGATCCATATTAATCATAAACCTAGGACCCCCCTTCCCTTCTATTTGTTTTCATCTATTCCTTGTAGAATTGTTTAAATATTTCATCAAATTCCTGCCCCTTTTTACCCTTTCTCAAGTTTCGACTTACTTGCAATGTTGTATGTGGACCCTTTCTTACTTGAGCCCTTAATTGCTTACTTGATTATGTGAAGTCACAATTGTAACATGGTCGGGAATCACACTAGTGGATCTTGAGGGGTGCCTAACACCTTCCCCTCGAGATAATTTCTAGCCCTTACCCAAACTCTGGTTCTTCAAACTCAAACCCTTCTTAGTGTCCTGATGCACTTAATCATTAGGTGGAGACTCTTCAAACTCCAAAACCCAATTCCCAAAAGGGAACGAGTTGTCCTCCTAAATGTCACAAGCCCGATTTCGCTTTTTTTAGAAAAAGGAGGCGCGACAGCGTGGCGACTCTGTTGGGGATATTTCTTTTAGGCTTTTACCATTTCATATTATTTGTGACTTTACTGCTTCTTTATTACCTTTATATAATATCTTTATTTCTCTTCTATTACGAAACTAACTTGGCTCCTTGTTTCTTTTCTTTAATGCTTTCTTTTACTGCTTTCCTTCAATATTGTTGTAATTATGAGCAATTATTGTAATCATTACTTTATGAACGTGCAAATACATGACAACTTGTAACTGCATATTCAACATCATATTCCACTCGTGTCAAACAAAATATCATAAAAACGCTTACAATGAGTGGTTGCACCCTTCCGATATCATTACCCCCTAAATTTGGCAAAGGCATATTTGCGGTAAAACCAGTCGATCAACGGTGTAGTCGACGGTTTTGTGTCTTTCCCTCTTGAGTTATCCGCTCAAGGGTACCAGTCTAATACCCTATAGAAACCCTATTCTGTTCAATTGTGCATACATCACTATCAAAACCTAGCTGAGTCAGTTATGTTGTCCACATAATGACTCTTTAAGATAGCCTTATCCAAAGTCCATTGGTTTTCTTGGGAACCCAAACAGACATTACCATATTCTGTACATTTATTTGGAGAACTAAATTCTGCTTATGCTAATTATTTGTTTAAATAGTCGAGTCCGGCGGGGTAAGGGTCTAACACTTTGTTTTGCAGAAATGAGGCACGAAGTCCCCAGGTTTGGCATGGTCACCAACATCCACCCAAGTTTGCTGAGCTGGTGGGAGGATCTTCACTCCAGTGATTAGGCTCTTGTCTGGAAATACCTAGGAAATTTGTCTTCTCTCCTGGAGGTCCAACCCAACAACAAAATTATAGAAGCTGCTACTCTGTTCTGGGACTGTGATAGGTCTGTGTTTCGCTTCGGGGAGATTAAAATGACACCTCTGCTTGAGGAAATAGGAGGACTAGCTGGTATTCCATGGGAGACTCCGGGTTTACTTATGCCGGAAAATTGCAAGGGTAAGGGTTTTCTCAAAATGAGGGGACTAAAGAAAAACACAGACTTGACCTGTTTGAAGGATTCCTACATTCCTTTCGGCTTTCTGTACGAGAGGTACGACCATAGTAAGTCCTACCGCACTTACCCAGATGAATTCGCCCTCACCTCATTGGGGCATATCTACAGAAGGGTCTTTGTCTTTATGTTCTGCTTCTTGGGGATGATAGTGTTTCATATGAAGAAAGCAAGGATTCACACCAGGCTAGCTATGGTCACTAAAACCTTAATGGAGGAAATTGGTGGGCAACCCTTTAGCATAATTCCCATGATCATTGCAAAAATGTACTGAGCCTTGGAAAAGTGTCAACAAGGAGCCCCACACTTTGAGGGCTGCAACTTGCTACTCCAGCTCTGGCTCATGGATCATCTCCAAATGGGTGAATATCGGCAAGAGATTCAGCGTAGAGACTGGGACGATCATATAACCTTCCATCAACCAAGGCGAATGAACTACATGCCCGACATGTTTGCTCAGCCAAAAGATGCCAAAGGATGGGTGGAGCTGTTTGAAAATCTGACTGAGGATCAAATACAATGGATGTTCGAATGGTTCCCTACTGACGAGTTCATCGCCCAATCCAGGGACGCACCGTTTCTAAACTGATCGGTTTAAGAGGAACTTATCCTTATGTCCCCCTCCGAGTCATGAGACAGGCTGGTAGGAAGCACGTTATACCAAGGGTCGACAAGATGAGTCACTTCTGGGATGACTTCCAAGATGATGACAGTCCTTATAAGTGCCAAGCTCAGCATATGTGGCATTTCAAGATCATCATGGGAAGAGATACTATCGAGCCAGACAGATACCATGTTGGCTGCACCCCATACTATTCAGGATGGCTGGAGGATAATCACAATGGTCTGGGCCAACCTGGGTTTGTTCGAGGTCACAGGATCATCGATGAAAAGGCTGAAGCAGAAGTCAAGTACAACCAATTGTGCAAGAGGATTCGTGAATGCGAGAGTGAGTACCAAGAAATTCAATAAGCCCATCAAAAGTTGATTGAAGAATGAAAGGATATGGTTGTCAGCGCCAACAAGTGACTGGGGTATTTGGAGCAGGGTTTAGTAGAGTTGGAAAGGAAGTTCATCCAGAGGATTGAAAAATGCCAGAACGCTGAGGGAAACGAAGGAGGACACTTGGCTAGAGCCTATTTGCTACTGGAACTGGGTGAGCTGGTGAAGCTGTTCGATGGAGCTAAAGATGTTGAGTCTGGGGAAGGCCGTTCTGAGACCAAGTAGTTAGGAGTCTTTTCTTTTGCTTTAAAAATGTAATAAGGCCAACGGCCATTAGTGACATTTTATTTTCTGCTATTTTAGTGTCGTTTTGGGATTCGTCTTATTTTTATCAATAAAATGAGGCATTTAGCATTATAAGTTCTCCAAATCAACTTGTCTCTAGGCCTACCTCGGGCACAATGAGGCTCCCAAAGTAGGACACGATTCATATTCTTGCACTATGTGTTTAAATATTGCAATGTTTTTCTTCTCATAATCCGCACTAACTTTCTACCTTTTTGTTTTGTTTTTTGTTTACTCCCCTCCCCAAAGGTTAGTTCGTGCACTATGGCATCATCATCTTACTCCACAAGATCCAAGGGCCCTCCACCTCCTCCTCCTCCAAGTCCTATCAGAAACAAGAAGAAGGGAGAGATGGAAGATTTAAGCAACATCAGAAAGGAGAACTCAGTTGAAAGGGTAGAGGTTCCTCAGGGTAATCAGGTTTCCAAGGAAAGTGCCTCCCAGCTCGAACAGAAGTTATTAAAGTTTCAGGAAAAACTGGACCAAGTTCGGAACTTGGCAAATTTGTCATTTTCCCTCATTATCCCAAATGTCAACTTTGCCAACACTCAAAACCCCACACCTCCACAAAGCATCCCGAAACCACAAAACCAATCTGCTCCCCATCACCACTGCAACATATGCCACACTTCAAACAACACCCCACTACTCATTCCTGAACCACTAAACTTCACAAATGAGCATCTCCACAATGCCCCCATCTATGTGGAAACCATGCCACACTATACTCAACTCATTTCAAGCACACTCGAGTCTGATGATAAGGACTCGATCATCAGGAATCTGGCGGAAGACTCAAAAAGCTGACTAGCAGAATTCAGGGCGTCGAGGGAAGTAAGGGAATTGAAGGACTAAACTATGAAGACCTTTGCATTCAACCTGATGTCGAACTGCCCAAGGGGTACAAACCTCCTAAGTTCGAAATATTTGAGAGAGTTCATCTAAGGACATACTGCGAAAAGTTGGTCGGAGTAGGGAGGGACAAAAAGATTCGCATAAAACTCTTCATGAGGAGTCTGAAGGGAGATGCTTTGTCTTGGTACATCAACCAAGACCCTAAGAAGTGGTCAAATTGGGTAAGTATGGCGTCCGATTTCATGGATAGGTTCAGGTTCAACATGGAAAATGCACCAGATGTGTTCTACATCCAGAACTTAAAGAAGAAACCCACGGAGACATTCCGCGAGTATGCTACTCATTGGAGATCAGAAGCTGCTAAGGTCAGACCGGCTTTAGAAGAAGAACAAATGAACAGGATTTTCGTCCGAGCTCAAGACCCACAAAACTATGAAAGGTTAATGCTGATTGAAAGCCAGAAATTTTCCGACATCATCAAGATAGGGGAAAAGATCGAGGAAGGTATCAAAAGTGGTATGGTCACTAACTTTGAAGCTTTGAAGGCCACCAACAAGGCTCTACAGTCTGGTGGCACGTCCAAGAAAAGGGACGTGAGCACCGTAATGGTTGCACAGAGAACAAAATCCCCAATAGAATACCAAACCTACCCAATACCTCCACCCACATATCAACCTACCCCAAATTACCAAGCACCCTCGCCCTCCTACCAAGCTCCACCACCCACATATCATCCCACTTCACCTAGATATTCTCAACCCGCACATGTCTACCAAACCTACAATACTCAACCCTCTCACTATCAATCACCTACCACCCGCCAAAACTTTCCTAGACCCCGACCAAATTTTGACCGTAGACCCCCCAAATAGTATACTGCCATTGCCGAACCTATCGACCAGTTGTATGAAAGGCTCAAAGCTGCTGGTTACATCACCCTTATCCCTGTCGTAAACCCTGAAAACCCCTCCTAATGGGTCAACCCAAACAAACCCTGTGCATACCATTCCGACATGAAAGGGCATGCCATTGATGAGTGCCGCTCTCTGAAGGATAAGATCCAAGATTTGATTGACAACATGATCATCGTAGTAAAGGAGCCAGCTCCGAATGTCCGCAACAACCCTCTGCCTGACCACAAGGGTGGAGGCGTTCACATGATTGAGATAGAGGACGATTGGGACCCCAAAGGGTCGATCGGATTAATCGCTGAGGGTGACGAGCCAAAGAAACCAATGGTCACACTTAATCCGATTATGGTCGAGATCCAACCTTCTGAAAACACTGAAGTAAACATGTCCATACCACTTGAGTTCGAAGCATCTTCTTCTGCAAAGACGCCAGGACCTTTGAGGTCGAGTTTGGGTCTCCAAAGACACCTGTACCATTCGAAGTGGTTGTGTTACCATCCAAGGAAAAGGTGACCATACTGGTGGCCATGACAGCCGTAACACCATTCCATATGAAGGCCATACCATGGGATTACACCGCTGAGGCGAGAAGGAAAGGGAAAACTAGATCTGGAGAAGCAATTGTAGCACAGGGTATGACAAGAACCGACAGGGTTTATACCCCAAAACATTTAGCCGAGTCCAGTAAGTAGGCCTTTGGATGACCAACCATCACTGAAACTGGGCCTAATGATCTCTGGAGGAAGATAAAAGCCAAAGAGTATTTGGTCATTGATCAGTTGAACAAAACACTGGCCCAGATCTCTATCATGGCTTTATTACAAAGTTCTGGCGCACATAAGAACGCCTTATTGAAGGTGTTGAGCGAGCATATATACCCAGTAACATAACTGTAGGAGAAATGGCAAACATGATAGGGCAAGTATTGGAGAGTCACAAAATCACTTTCCACGAAGATGAGCTGCCACCTAAAGGGCTAAGCCACAACAAGGCATTGCACATCACTGTGCAGTACGAAGATTATTTCATCACCAGAATCTTGATTGACAGAGGGTCCAACTTCAATATTTGTCCATTGGTGACTCTCTAAACATTGGGAAAGATCCTGCATGAGATCAAGGATGGATCCATCAGTGTCAAAGCTTTCGATGGATCCCAAAGGTCCACTATTGGGGAAATCAGCTTGTGTCTACAAATGGGACCGACTTGGTTGATTTTCAAGTGATAGACGTCCCAGCATCTTACAACTTGCTATTGGGACGGCCCTGGATCCATGCCGCTGGGGCTGTAGCATCAACCCTACATCAAGCAGTGAAATTCGAGTGGAATCACCAAGAGGTAATTATTCATGATGACGGTAGCAATCCCATATACGGTCGCCAGACCATCCCAGCAATTGGAGGAAGAAGGAAGATAGGCGGAGAAACCTACCATCACATTGAGCGAGTCAATGTCATGGACAAGGATAAATTGTGGGATAACAAAATTGAAAGTATACTGAATTAGTGTGGATACGAACCTGGCAAGGGACTTGGCAAGAATCTCCAAGGAATCGCTAAGCCTATCAAGTTGAAGAAACATGGTACCTCTTTCAGTTTGGGATATGAATACACTTGGGAGGAGTTCAACCACTAGTCGCCACCATGGCGCAGTCCCTACTACCCACTAGAGCATCTGATACCTCATTTGGAACAGACTTTCCAGCCAGCCAATGTCATATATGGGTCGGGAGAAGAGGAAGCATTGGCAGCAATAAGGAATTTATTTTTGGAAAATGATAATACGGACTATTGTGTCATTTTTGAGGAGGAGGGGGAGGAAGGCCCTTCTATACAAGCTATGAGCTGAGGAGCACGCCTCAACAATTGGTCCATCAGAACCACCAGGGCCCGGAAAGCTTTGGGGTAGCAAGGCTGAATAAAGCACCATGCATTATCTTTATTTTTTGCTAATTAAATTTCTTTCCTCATTTTTAATATTGAAATAAGAGCTCCAATGTTCAAAACATTTTTGAAATTTATCAAAGCATGTCAGTTTCTTATAAATCTTGCTCTTATTACTTTTTATCATTAACTTTATTTACACAGCATTACTATTACTTATCTTGATGAACCGACGATTGTGACATGTAATGAGACAACGCAATAAACGGATATAGACTCGGAAGAAGATGATATACCAGAAGAGGTTGTTAAAGAGGTTGAGGATTTTGAGAACAGACCTAAGTCTAACCTGGACGAAACTGAGATTGTCAACCTAGGAGATGCAGAAAATGTCAAAGAAACACGAATCAGTGTTCATCTGTCACCATCAGAAAACAAAGAGTACACGGAATTTCTAAGGGAATATGAGGACATATTCGCCTGGTCTTATGATGACATGACTGGTCTTAGTACATATATTATAGCTCACAAACTGCCAACCGATCCGACATGTCCACCAGTAAAACAGAAGCTCAGGAATTTCAAACATGACATGAGTTTGAAAATCAAAGAAGAAGTCACCAAGCAAGTCAAAGCCAAGGTTCTCAGGGTACTAGAGTATCCAACATAGTTAGCCAATATTGTGCCAGTGCCTAAGAAGGACGGGAAGGTTAGAGTCTGTGTCGACTACCGGGATCTCAACCGGGCCAGTTTGAAAGACGACTTCCCCTTGCCAAACATACACATTCTAATTGACAACTGTGCCAAACATGAACTACAGTCGTTCGTTGATTGTTTTGCTGGGTATCATCAGATATGGATGGATGAGGAAGACGCGGAGAAAATGGCTTTCATTACGCCGTGGGGGATGTATTGTTACAAGATGATGCCGTTCGGGTTAAAGAATGTTGGGCCCACCTACATGAGGTCCATGACTGCTATTTTCCATGACATGATACACAATGAAATCGAGGTATATGTAGACGACATCATCATCAAATCCAAGAGAGCCAATGATCACATGGAAGATCTAAGGAAGTTCTTCAATAGACTAAGAAGGTACAATTTGAAGCTAAATCCCGCTAAATATGCATTCGGGGTTCCTGCCGGAAAACTACTTGGGTTCATTGTGAGTCGTCGAGGAATAGAACTGGATTCGTCAAAGGTCAAAGCCATCCAAGAATTGCCACCACCGAAGAACAAGAAAGAGGTTATGAGTTTCTTGGGAAGACTTAACTACATCAGCCGGTTCATAGCTCAATCCACTGTCATTTGTGAGCCAATCTTTAATATGTTGAAGAAGTATGATGCTACCAAATGGACTGATGATTGTCAGAAAGCCTTCGACAGAATCAAGGAATACCTGTCAACATCGCCAGTTTTGTTCCCGCACGAGCCGGGTAGACCTCTATTACTCTACCTCGCAGTATTGGATAGAGCTTTCGGTTGTGTTCTAGGGCAGCATGATGAAACGGGAATAAAGGAGCAGGCCATCTATTATCTTAGCAAGAAGTTCACCCCGTATGAGGCCCGATATTCTCTATTGGAACGCACCTGTTGTGCTCTGACCTGGGTAGCTCAGAAGTTGAGACACTATTTCTATGCCTATACCACTTACCTCATTTCAAGAATGGATCCTTTGAAGTACATCTTTCAGAAGCCCATGCCCACTAGCAAGCTAGCCAAGTGGCAAATCCTACTGAATGAATTCGACATTGTTTACGTGACTCAGAAGGCAATCAAAGGACAAGCACTGGCAAATCATCTTGCTGAAAATCCCGTAGATGGAGAATACGAGCCTCTAAAGACGTATTTTCCTGATGAAGAGGTATCTTTCATAGGGGAAGATATTGCAGAATCCTATGATGGTTGGAGAATGTTTTTCGACGGAGCAGCAAACTTCAAAGGAATTGGCATAGGAGTGGTCCTAGTATCAAAAACCGACCAGCATTATCTGGTGTCTGCCAAGCTCAAGTTCCCGTGCACCAACAACATGGCCGAGTACGAAGCCTGCATCTTAGGGCTCAAGATGGCCATTGACATGAACATTCAGGAATTGCTAGTGATCCGAGATTCAGACCTTCTTATACATCAGTTCCGAGAAGAATGGGAAACCAAGAACTCCAAGATACTCCCTTATCTGCATCGTGTACAGGAATTGAGGAAGAGGTTCACAAATACAGAGTTCCAACATGTTCCTAGAGTTCAAAATGAGTTTGCTGATGCATTGGCTACCCTATCGTCCATGATACAGCACCTAGACAAGAACTTCATTGATCCTATTCTGGTAGGAGGACTCCTAATTTGGGGTTACTAAGGTGTGTCGACGCAAAGGAAGCATCCAGGCTATTGGAGGAAATTCATGCAGGGACCTGCGGTCCGCATATGAACGGTTTTGTCTTAGCCAAGAAAATACTCCGAGCTAGTTATTTTTGGATGACTATGGAAACGGACTGCATCCAGTATGTCCGAAAATGCCATCGTTGTCAGATACATACAGACATGATAAAGGTGCCTCCAAACGAGCTTACTGCAACAAGCTCGCATGTCCGTTCGCCGCTTGGGGAATGGATGTTATCGGACCTATCAAGCCTGCTGCATCAAACGGGCACAGGTTCATTCTAGTGGAAATTTATTATTTCACCAAATAGGTTGAAGCAGCACCGTACAAAGCAGTGACTAAGAAAGTGGTAACAGATTTTGTCCGCAACCGTATTGTTTGTCAGTTCGGAATTTCGGAGTCAATCATCACTAATAATGGTTCCAATCTCAACAGCGACCTGATGAAAGCCATGTGTGAAACCTTCAAGATCAAACACAAGAATTCTACAGCTTACAGACCTCAAATGAACGGAGCTGTAGAAGCCGTCAATAAAAATATCAAGAAGATACTAAGGAAGATGATAGAAAAGCATAAGCAGTGGAATGAGAACTTATCATTTGCCTTGTTGGGATACAGCACCACAGTCCGCTCATCAACCGGGGCAACTCCCTATATGTTGGTTTATGGTACAGAAGCAGTCATTCCTGCCGAGGTAGAAATTCCCTCCTTAAGAATCATACAGGAAACAAAACTTCACGATGCAGAATGGGTAGAGAGTCGCTACGAGCAACTAGCTCTTATAGACGGAAAGAGAATGAATGTAGTTTGCCACGGTCAGCTCTATCAGAACAGAATATCCAGAGCCTTCAACAAAAGAGTCAAGCCGAGACAGTTTACACCAGGGCAGCTAGTGTTAAAGAAGAATTTCCCACATCAAGAGGAAGCCAAAGGGAAGTTATCTCCCAACTGGCAGGGTCCATACATGGTTCACCGGGTCCTCACCGGAGGAGCCCTCATACTTGCAGAAATGGACGGTGAAGTTTGGCCGAAGCCAATCAATTCAGATGCAGTAAAGCGATACTATGTGTAACTCTTACGATTTCTTGTATGATGTAATTTGGACTACGCCTGACCTGATTCCCGTTTAAGAGGGGATACGTAGGCAGCCCTATGGGTTCGGTCATAATTCAATAAAATTTTCATTTCCCCCCGCAATTGGAAATTGGGGCAGATTTTTTAGGAGGACCCTCAAAATTCCGAAGTGATTTCAGCCATTCGACGCAATCAGCAGCAGCCCAGTAAACTGGGGCAGAAATTTGGAGGAAGACCCTCAAAATTTCGGAGCAAGAGAAGTTGCAGTATCTTCGACCACATCACAGTCGTCAGTTCATCTAAAGAAAACTATTCTTAATTATGTATTTATTGTCATATTTCTTTACTAAATCATGCATGTCTGTTACCATAGTTGCTTCATTTAGCAAAGCTACCCCAATGATACGCCCAATATCATCAGAATGGAGCCGAGCAGGCCAAGCAGAGCCAGCGGGAATACAAACTAACCTCCCCTCTTTACAAAACTCACGATTTTTCTTTGAATGCAGGCACTTGAGTTGCAAAATCATCAAATATACTATACACTCACGAGACTCACATTGCTCAGAAATACAACTCTGAGAACCGCTGCACTTACTCACAGCTGCTATCCGCACGCAGTGCTCTCAACAGACACAGTATCCCCAACAGTCGCAATGTCTCGATCCGCTATTAGCTAAGAAAATTCTATCATCATTTTGCCCTTTTACTCCTTGCATAAGGCTACCTTTCTGCCTTCCGAGACTAAGCTCTATCTCCATCTGCATTTCCTGCATTGCATAAGGCTACCTTTCTGCCTTCCGAGACTAAGCTCTGTCTCCATCTGCATTTTTCTGCATTGCATAAGGCTACCTTTCTGTCCTTACGAGACTAAGCTCTGTCTCCATCTGCATTTCTCTGCATTACATAAGGCTACCTTTCTGCCTTCCGAGACTAAGCATTGTCTCCATCTGCATTTCTCTGCATTGCATAAGGCTACCATTCTGCCTTCCGAGACTAAGCATTGTCTCCATTCTGCATTTCTCTGCATTGCATAAGGCTACTATTCTGCCATCCGAGACTAAGCTATGTCCCCATCCTGCATTTCTCTGCATTGCATAAGGCTGCTATTCTGCCATCTGAGACTAAGCTATGTCCCCATCCTGCATGGCTGAAATATCGCCACCTTTTATTTACGTCTTGCATCGGCTGAAATATCGCCACCTTCTGCATTTCATGGGCTGAAAGATCGCCAAATCGTCCAAATACGTCATTGTTCGGAGGTGCATAGCCCGAGAATGCCATGCCATGGCCTGAGGACCCCATTTTATCTCTTGCATATCGTTATTCAAAGGCATCATAGTTCGGAGGTATCATTCTCATAGCCCGAGAACATCATTTCATAGCCTGCGAATCTTTTATCATACGCTTCATGGCCCAGGACATCATGGTCTGAGGATGTCATCCTAACCGTCCAAAGACAGCATTCATGGTCCAATGGGAACTTGCATCACGTTTAAACTTATGCATAATATATGCTTATTTGTAGTTAAACCGGCTAGCAACGGCTGTCTTAGCAGGAGCGATATCGCTCCAGTTCCGGCAGCCTATCAGACTCTGACCATCCTTCCCAACCTGAACATCGCGTTTGTCTTTCGAAATCTCCATCGGCATATTCCGTCAATGGATCCTGAAATATATATGACCGGATTCCTGTAAGACCAGGGATATGTAGGCAGATCAGAAACCAGATCTCGGTCAAAATTCTTCAAATCGCTTCATTCGGTCAAAATTGGCCATCATATCTTTACCCGACAATTCTTTCATCCTTCCCGGGTAAAGATGGGCAGCTGTTGATACCCAATTTTTCTCTATGTATTTTTATGCTCAAAATACTTTCAAAATAGCATGTACATGCATATATAAGCATGCCCAAGAGTTTTGGTATTTTTTCCTAATTTTTACAGATTTTAAAATTAATTTATTGTCTATTTTAGTAGTGCAAAATTTAATAATTGTTCCCAAAATTATCATTTTGGTGAATAATTTATTTCTATTCTCATATTTACCCCAAAATATAATTAAGGTTATTTTTGTATATTTTTACAAATTTATCTGGTATTTTAAGGCTAAATTGCATATAATTGTAATTATAGCCTATTTTACGATTAACAGTATTTTGCAATTATAAAATTATTTCCAGTATTTTTGGATTAATATTTATATATTATTAATTATATCAGTGCTTTTAATTTGTTTTTAAAATTATTTTTCGCTATTTTTATAAAATAAAAGGGGAATATTAGCTATTTAACATTTAGCCCATTTCTATTTCAATTACAGCCTCAGTTCATTTCAATTTTAGCCTCAATTTGACCCCAATTCCGCTCCAAATCGAGGCCAGCCCAATCCCTAATTTACCCAACCCCTGACCCGATTTAAAAACCCACTTGGCTTCCTTTTAATCCAGGCCGTTGATCATTTTGATCAACTGCCAAGATTTTTTCTTTCCTTTTTAATTCCCAAACCCCCCTTAACCTTAACTCATTTCATCTGAGACGCCGCCTTTGAAACCCTTTCATCTCTCTAGCCACCCCGAAACCCTAATCGTCTACCACCTCATTCTACCATGATTCCACCGGAATCCATGGCGTTTCAGGCCATGGGTGGCCTGTACTCACCCTCTCTCACCAGTAAACCTAAGTTACTCAAGGTTTTGAAGCCCGAATTCAATGGCTCTCTTTAGATCCTTCCCAGATCTGTAGATCTATGGCTTCTCCGGCTATTATTCCGGCGTGTTTAAGCAATATGAGTCTTTTCGACTCAGGATCTGACTTTCCTCAAGACCTTTCTCATTCTAGGGTTTTCTCTGCAACTCTAAGCCGTCTGAGGTTCTGTACTCATTTATTTTTTCTTAGATCTATGACATGTATGGACTTTACTTGACTTTTTAAAGGTTTTCCCCAAATTTCCTTTTTAAATCGTTCAAATTCGATTTTAGGGTTTCTGAAAAGGTTTCTTCAAATATTTTTTGATTCTTCCTGTTCTTTCTTTATGTGTGTTTTATGCTCGTATGTTTTCTTCTTGTTACGCATGAGTTTTCTCTCTTGTTTCTTTTCTATTATGCAATACTCTTCTATCCTTTGTTGTTACTCTTATGCTCGCATAATACTTCGTGTTGTTTTCCTTATTCTTTGCTATACGTGTTTATGGTTGAATTATTTGATTTTGTTCACTTTACTAAACTCTGTTCCTTCTAAGCATATTTTTCTCTATTGTTGCTCAAAAACTCGTATCAGGGTTCCATTTTGGGACCCTAGGCTTTCAGACTTACTATCAGTCTGTAATTGAACTCGAATCCCCTTTGCTTGTGACTTTGAGACTTTCAGTGATAGACATTTTTTCCTAAATAACCTGACAGTTCCTTTTGCTTGATTGGTATGCTTTATATACGAGAAAATTCCTCTTTCAAAAGGTTTTCACCAACTAAGTGATTGATTCTGAAATCCCTTTAATAAGGCTGATGAATTGTCACTGAATTTCTTCGATTGAACCTCCTTTACCTTTCTTAACTTGGTTCATTCAAATTTGAACTTGTAATTTTGGTTTCATGACTGTTTGATTGATCCCCTTGCCATATTTGGCACAAACCGTGTATAATTGACTATTTTTCTTAAATAACTTCTATGTATTTACCACTTTTGTGATACTTTGAAAGGTTTTAATTAGAAATTTCTTTCCTTAATAAATTTTTACCCGTTGGAATCAGAATCCCTTAACCAAAGGGAGACTGATTTCAATGATATCTCTTTGTCTTTCTTACTTGCTTCTCTGCAATATATAAGGGTCTACCCTTTTGCACTTTTAAGACACCTCAGAACTTAACCTTACACCTTACGATTTCATCTTCACCACTTACACACTACTAGTTCTTAACTTCCAACTCAGTACTTGCACACTTGCAATACTTTTTTGAATTTAACACTCTGCTTTGCTTGAGATCTTTTGGAATCACTTTGTTTACAACTTGGCTCTCTTCAACACTACTATTTTACTTGTTTTCCCTTGAAACTAGTATGTTTTTTTATTTAGTTTTCTGCCTCACCCCTATGTGTTTACTTTACAGTTCCAGCCCTCTTGTTTACTTTACTGCTCATGTTCAATGATTTATGTTAATTATGTTTTTTCCTTGCATCTGTTTCTATTGTGAATCCCTACCCATATTCCCTTCTATGTGTTTGAGTTAAGGTTCTTGGCCTGGCAGTATCCAAATTACTGTCCAGGCCATAACCTGATCCACAATGGATCCTAACTCCCAAGATTGGCTAACAGGCTGGTTAGGGGTGTGCCAACATTCCCAATTGCTGGGCATGGCCACCAGCCTGCCATGGCTCTCCCTGATTCCCCCTATGCACTTACACTTACTCTTAGATTCTAAGTTCTTCCCCTCTCTTATGAGCCTTGCTTTGGGACCTTGAGTTCTCTTTGAACTTGGACATCTGAGGGCTGGCATTTCCACACTGCACTATGCTCTTAATTCTGCAATGTGTTTGGGGTGTAAGCATTGGTCAGAGCCCTTTGAGACTTTTGAAAACTTTGATACATCCCAAATATGAGAAAGGCTTTTGTAAATCTGATCCTGTACGTTGGTTTATCTCATATTGTTGGACTTCGAGTTTGAATTAGGTTGTTCGGTTGTAGCTGGAACTTCTGATGTAATTTTACTTTTCTTTTCTGATTCATTCGGGTCTGTAATAATTTGTAATAACTATCGGGGATGGATAGTGAAAAGGGATGGGGATGAATGCATGCAAAGGGTAGAAAACCTGCCTATTGGTTATTTATGAATTTCTGCATTCTCATTTTAGAACTTACGCCTAAAAGTTTACTGCACTTTTGCTTTTCTGCATCTTAGAAATTATGCCTATAAGTTCTGCATTTCTGCACCTTAGAAATTATGCCTATAAGTTCTGCATTTCTGCATCTTAGAAATTATGCATATTAGTTCTGCATATAGAAATCATGATCTTAGGTTTTCTGCACTTTTGCATATGCATGTCATTAGGCAAACAATCATAGGTTTAATAATGATCAACTCCATTCTAGATACCATGCCTATAGGACTCCTGCATTTGTGTAATCGCTTTGAAAACCAATAACGCTTGGATAACTTGTGTATAGGAGTAATCAATTGAATCAGCTTCGTCTATGAGTCTAAAATCAGTCATAAGGTCGTTTAAAATCTGCAGATCCTTTTGTTTATAAAACCAGCAATCTTTCTTTAAAATCAGAACGCTCTGCTAGAGATCATGCCTATAGGTCTAACTTAGGCAAACTATTAGGTAATTAATTGTGTCAGTTTTTTGATAACTACAACCAGACAAGGCTAACTCGGACTCCTCATCTGAGAAATATGTGATGAATCAGCCTATCCTACGCTTTAATTTAATTCAGACCAAAACCAGTATTTGAAGTCGTGCTATATTTGCTCTTTTAAGTGAGGAGGCCTACGTTAGCCTAAACTGCTATTTGTTTTCCCCCTAACTGCTATTCATTTTGCTTGTCGCCTAGATTTTTATCCTTTTGAAACTCTGAAAAAACCCCAACTCCCTCCCCTTTAGGATTAGTAGTCTCAATGCCTCCGGAACTAATAGGATTGGGACGGGTAATAGCATGCAATAAGTAACGATACTATTCCGCGCTTTAATACCTTGACGGGGTGGAAAGGGTAGATATGGATATGATGACCGATGCGCTAATATCATGTGCGACCCCTTTTCTGAGGAGCGGTTGTTGGGTATTGCATTGATGTGATCCATATTAATCATAAACCTAGGACCCCCCCCCCCTCGTTCCCTTCTATTTGTTTTCATCTATTCTTTGTAGAATTGTTTAAATATTTCATCAAATTCCTGCCCCTTTTTACCCTTTCTCAAGTTTCAACTTACTTGCAATGTTGTATGTGGACCCCTTCTTACTTGAGCCCTTAATTGCTTACTTGATTATGTGAAGTCACAATTGTAACATGGCCGGGAACCATACTAGTGGATCTTGAGGGGTGCCTAACACCTTCCCCTCGAGATAATTTCTAGCCCTTACGCAAACTCTGGTTCTTCAAACTCAAACCCTTCTTAGTGTCCTAATGCACTTAATCATTAGGTGGCGACTCTTCAAATTCCAAAACCCAATTCCCAAAAGGGAACGAATTGTCCTCCTAAATGTCACAAGCTCAATTTCGCTTTTTTAGAAAAAGGGGGCACAACATGCCTCAAATTAAGATCCTTTTGTTTGAATAAGTGTTGGAGGCTACGATGATCAGTAAACACCTCACAAGATACACCATACAAGTAATGCCTCCAAATCTTCAATGCATGAACTATGGCAGCCAACTCTAAATCATGAATGGGGTAGTTCTTCTCATGGGGCTTCAACTGACGAGAAGCATAAGCATTAACTCTACCATTCTACATCAAAACACAACCAATACCAACTCTCGAAGCATCACAATACACAGTATATGAACCTGAAGCCGATGGCAAACCAACACTGGAGTTATGGTCAAGGCCGTTTTAAGCTTTTGAAAGCTCTCCTCACACTCGTCCGACCATACAAATGAAACACCCTTCTAAGTCAACTTGGTTAAGGGCGATGCGATAGATCAGAATCCTTGAACAAACCGGCGATAATAGCCTGCCAAACCAAGAGAACTGCGAATCTCTGTAGCTGAGGACGGTCTGGGCCAACTCTGAACTGCCTCTATCTTCTTTGGATCAACCTGAATACCCTCGCTGGACACTAAGTGCCCTAAGAAAGCCACTGAACTGAGCCAAAACTCACACTTGGAGAATTTTGCATAAAGCTTCTCCTCCCTCAATCTCTGCAACACAACTCTCAAATGCTCTGCGTGATCCTCCTGACTACATGAATACACTAGAATATCTTCAATGAAGACTATGACAAACGAGTCGAGATAAGGCTGAAACACACTGTTCATCAAATGTATGAACGTTACTGGAGCATTGGTCAACCCAAAAGACATCACCCAGAACTCATAATGACCATATTTGGTCTTGAAAGCTGTCTTGAGAATATCCGAGTCCCTGATCTTCAATTGGTGATAGCCTGAACGGAGATCAATCTTGGAGAACACTCTTGCTCCCTGAAGTTGGTCGAATAAATCATCAATGTGAGGTAAAGGATACTTGTTCTTAATCGTTACCTTGTTCCATTGCCTATAATCAATGCACAACCTCATAGTGCCATCCTTCTTCTTCACAAATAGAATTAGCGCACCCCAAGGTGACACACTAGGCTGAATGAACCCCTTATTGAGGAGTTTCTGAAGCTGCTCTTTTAACTCTTTCAACTCCGCTTGTGCCATACGATACGTCGGAATAGAAATGAGCTGAGTGCCCGGCACCAGGTCAATACCAAAATCAATACCCTATCCAGTGGCATGCTCGGCAGGTTTGTAGGAAACACATCGGGAAAATCCCTTACAACCGGAACAGAATCAATACTGGGTGTCTCAACACTAACATCCCTCACAAAGGCTAGATATGAAAGACAACCCTTCCCAACCATACTCTGGGCTTTCAAAAATGAGATCACTCTACTAGGAACATAATCAGTCATACCTCGCCACTCAATTCGTGGCACACCCGGTATAGCCAATGTGACTACCTTAGCATGATAGTCTAGAATAGCACGATACGGAGATAGCCAATTCATGCCCAAAATGACATTGAAATCCACCATACACAATAATAAAAGATCTACACGGGTCTCCAGACCCCCAATAGTCACCACACACGATTGGTACAAAGGCATGATGACACATAAGAAAAGGTGGAACCGGGATCAAATAATACAGAGGCATCTCTGTGGCAAACTGAAACAATACATGTAATAACAACATCTGAAGCAATAACATCGGGTCTGCCTAGAAGTGCATAGAAACAGGCCTGACCGCCACCTGATCGACCTCCCCCTATGGGGTGACCCCTAGCTGACTGACCTCCACCCCTAGCTGGCTGAGCGGGTGCTAGTAAAGTAACTGGCGCCGAGGCCGATGACTGACCCCTCCGCTGAGATGAACTCGCAAGACGACGAGGGCACTACCTCTACATATGACCCATCTCACCACACTCATAACAACTCCCAGGTGCTGGAGAAGGGGACTGAAAGGAACCCCTCGCACCGGAGTGACTAGCAGATGCACTCGGTATAGAAGAGCCCTGAGTTGATAGAGCACGAGACGAACTCTGATCCGGAAGGGCACTAAGTGATGACTGGCCCTGATGAGAACTGTGAGAACCATGACCCAATGACGCCCCACGATAACCTGGGTGAGCATGCCTGAATGGACGGCCTCTGCCGTGCTGAAACTAACCTCTCGAAGGGGTACCATTGTAACTACTAGATCTTCGAGGCCTCTTGGCCTCCCTCTCCTCTCGCTCCTGGAGATGAACAAACTCAATCTCACGGGCGATATCCACAACCTTCTCGAAAGTAGCACCAATCACCCTCTTCCTAGTCATGAGAATGCAGAGCTGATAAGTGAGACCATCAACAAACCTCCTAATCCTATCTCTATCTGTCGGAACCAACCAGATGGCATGACAAGCCAACTCAAAGAACCTCAACTCATACTGCAATACGGTCATCTCCCTATAACACAACCACTCAAACTACATGCGCAGCTCCTCTCTACGAGACTGCGACATATACTTCTCCAGAAATAGAACGGAGAACTACTGCCAGGAAAAGGGTGCTGCACCAACAGGTTTACGCCTCTCAAAATCCTCCCACCAAGTGAAAGCAGCTCATGAAAACTGATAAGTAGTGAAAGCGACCTCGCTGGTCTCTAGAATACCTGTTGTACAAATCATCCTCTAACACTTATCCAAGAAACCCTGGTCATCCTTGTCCTCTACACCACTGAATGACGGAGGCAGAAGTATACCAAACCTCTCCAACCTACGCTGCTCATCCTCTGGCATGGCAAGAACTACATAGTCCTGAGCAGCTACAACCGGCTGGGCTGGATGTGTTCCCGGCATCTGAAGTCCTTGCACGACCTGCTCAGATGTGCGAGTGGCAGGAGTCTGATTGCCTCCCCCTACCTAAGAAGTAGCTACGGCTGTAGTGGCAGAAACCGCCTGAGCTAGGCCAGTGCAAACTGATAAGATCTGAGCCAAGGCCTCCTGAAGACCCGGAATCATAATGGGCACAACTGGTGCCTGAGCTGGTGTTGATGGAGCGTCCATAACCGGGACCTAATCCTAAACTGGGGTAGCTGGTGGATCTGTAGGTGTTGCCCTAGTTTCTCTGCCACTACCACGACCATGGCCGCATCCTTGGCCTCTGGTGGCCATAGCTAGTGGTACTGGTGGTCGTCCATCCTGACCAGTAGCACGTGTCCTCACCATCTGTGAGAGAATAGAATAACAGAAGTTTAGTGCTCATATCAACAAATTCGCACGACAAGAATTTCAAGAATATGAAGATTTCCTAAAGGTTCTACAGCCTCTCGAGGATAAATACAGACGTCTCCGTACCGATCCGCGAGACTCTACTAAACCTGCTCATGACTCGTGAGACCTATGTAACCTAGGCTCTGATACCAACTTGTCACGACCCTAAACCTGAACCCAGTCGTGATGGCGCCTCTCGTGAAGACATGGCCAGCCAATTAAACCCAATTCACTTTTTAAACATCTAATTAGTAATAAACAACCTAAGCATGAGTAAATAAACCAAAGTTTAAGCAAAAAATAGCATAATATGCGGAATACAGCCCAAACACAACCCAATACCGGGGTGTCACAAATCACGAGCATCTAACACACAGAATACCCCAAAGTAACTACAGTGTTTAGTACAGAACTAAGAATATAAAGGAAAGAGATAGGGAGGAGCTCCGGGCTGCGAATGCCAACAGCTACCTAAAGACTCCTCGGATCCGCCTGACGTTGGAAATGATCAGCACTCGGGAGCGGGACCAGCTACGTCTGAATCTGCACACAGAGTGCAGGGAGTAAAGTGAGTACTCTAACTGAGTGAGTAACAAATGTAAATGAAGACTGAAAGCAAGAAATCACGTAAGGCACAAAGCATTCTATAATGAAGAAGTAAAACAGTGAAAGATAGGTAAAATCCTTTAACTCAAATTTAACTTCATGAAAAGCCTCTTTCAACAATTAAATAGGTAATTGGCAGTCAATTATGAAGAGTAAACACATAAAGGTTCTCCCCCCGGGCACAGTATCAACAAATCCACCTCTCGGGCAGTATCTCAGAATAATATCAGCCCCTCGGGCTCAATTTTAGAATAGTACCAGCCCCTCGGGCTCAAATCTTAGATCACAATGGGCACCCGCGCTCACTAAGGGTGTGCAGACTCTTGGAGGGGGCCCTTACGGCCCAAACGCAATAACAAGCCATCTTGTGGCATCGAAACTAGGCTCTCAGTCTTATATCAATGAAGCCACCTCATGGCGTACATATCTCAGGCCCTCGGCCTCAAATCAATATCAGTGTTTCCTCACAGCATAGGCCCTCAGCCTTACTCAGTCAAAAATCCTCACAAGCCACTCGAGCAATAGTAAAATAGTGTTTCTCAGCCCAAATATCATTTAAAATATCATTTAAGTATTAAAACTGAGTAAACATGGCTGAGTATGAAAACAATGAAAAAATAACATGACTGAGTTCAAGTATAAAGTCAAAATAGTGAGGAAATATCGATAAAAAAAGCCTCGGAGGGTTCAAATAGTTGGCACGAAGCCCAAATATGGCATTCACCCCAAATAATGATGATAGCAAATAGTTTTCAATCAAATACGCGGTAAAATCATCAATCGGGATGGACCAAGTCACAATCCCCAATAGTGCACGACCCCACGCTCGTCATCACACGTGTGACTTACCTCAATATAGCACTACAATGTGCAAATCTGGGTTTACAAACCCTCAGAACATCATTTACAATCATTACTCACCTCGAACCGATAAAATCTCTAACTCACGACGCCTTTGCCCTTCGAATCGGCCTCCATGCACGTCAAATCTATCCAAAATCAGAATAAGGATGTCAAAATAGGCTTAAGGAACGAAGCCCAAGCGAAATTAATCAAAATACGACACAAATCCCGAAATTACCAAAACCCGACCCCCGGGCCGACGTGTCATGAATTCCATAGTTTTTACATCAATAGATTCTTTATCTCCCACGAGTTCATACATATCAAAAGTTCTGAAATCTGACCTTAAATGGTCCTTCAAATCCTCAATCAAAGGTCTAAATTTCCAAGCCCTAGTTCTTCAGTTTTTTGGCTTAATTTCCATGATTTACTAGGTGGAATTCAGATTAGAATAGGGTTTTAAGTCCAAGTGATTCCCCTTGAATCCTTCTTCAACCCCCTTCAAAAATCTCCAAAAATGACCAACAATGGAAGAAATAAACCCTACATTCTCGGACAAGATGACCTTTTAAACCTTATGCCCAGGCCTAATTTCCTTCATCACGAACGCGGTAAAAGCCTCCCGTTCGCGAAGCACAAATTAACTTTGACCAGTTTTCCTCTTACGCGACCACAACCAAACCTCGCAAATGCGATGCTTTACCCAGACGAACCTTTGCGAACGCGTTCCATCTATCGCGAACACGATGAGTTAATTCCACTGAATCTCAGCCCCCCATTTCCTTCTATGCGAACGCGACTACACACCCACGAACGCGATGCACCTACGCCCAGCCCTTCGCGAACGCGAATAACTCATAGCGAACACAAAGGCTTACTTCCCACCTTCCTCGACTGACTCTTCGCGAACGCGAGGACCCTCTCGCGAACGCGAATGTCACTTTTCTACAGCACTGACCTTTAATTTTTTGCAGGTTCCAACTTCATGAATTGGGCTGATTGACCACCCGAAACTCACTCGAGGCCCCTAGGACCTCAACAAAGGCACCAACATATCCCAAAACCTTATTCAAACTTGTACCAATGTTCAAAACACCTCATACAACATCAAATCAACCAAAACACATCGGATTCAAGCCTAAGTTTCTAAAATCTTTCGAATTCCGCTTTTGATCAAAAACCCAACCAAACCACGTCCGAATGACCTGAAATTTTACACACACACACCCCAAATGACACAACAAAACTACTTTTACTCTTGGAATTCCATTCCAACCTCTATATCAAAATCTTGCCTACCAACCGGAAATTGCCGAAATATCAACTTCGCCAATTCAAGCCTAAATCTACTTTGAACCTCCAAAACTCATTCCAATCACACTCCTAAGCCCCAAATCACCTCCAGAAACTAACCCAACCATCGAAACTCACATCCGAGCCCTCTAACACATAATTCAACATTCGGTTGACTTTTCCAACTTAAACTTCCTCAAAAGAGACTAAGTGTCTCAAACCTTACCAAAATCATTCTGGATTCGATCCAACCAACCCGATACCATATAACCCGGATAAACAAAGCTTAAAAAAGTAAAAATGGGAGAAACGGAGCGGTAACTCCTGAGACAACTGGTCGGATCGTCACAGGAAGCTTAGAAATAACCTTAATATTTGCCTTTTCAACTTCAATACCATTCTTTCAGATCTTATGCCTTCCTCAACCATGAAATGATATTTCTCCAATTGAGCACCAAATTAGTTTCCACACGTCTAGCCAATTACATTTTGCCCAAATATGCAAGACACTCATCAAAAGAATCTCCAACCACCGAAAAGTCATCCATGAAGACCTCAAGGTAGTCCTCCACCATGTCCGTGAAAATAGCCATCATATACCGTTGAAAAGTCACCGGTGCATTGCACAAACCAAAAGGCATCCTCTTGAAAGCAAAAGTACTATAAGGACATGTAAAGGTTGTTTTCTCTTGATCTTCTGGAGCAATAAGAATTTGGTTGTAGCCCGAGTACCCATCAAGAAAATAATAAAAAGGACGATTGGCCAATCTATCTAGCATTTGGTCTAAGAAAGGAAGTGAAAAGTGATCCCTCCTTGTGACTTTGTTGAGCTTATGATAATCCATACAAACCCTCCAACCGATGAACGTTCTTGTAGGAATCAACTCATTTTTCTCATTGGTAACAACCGTCATGCCCCCTTCTTTAGGACACATTGAGCCGGAGAGGTCCATGAACTATCATAAATGGGTAGACAACCCTTGACCTCCAACAATTTGATAAACTCATTTTTGACCGCTTCTTGCATAGCTTCATTGATTCTTCTTTGATGTTCAATGGACGGTTTAGCACGATTCTCCAACTTGATCTTATGCATACAAAATGCGGGGCTTATACCCCGAATGTCCGCCAAAGTCCACCCAAAAGCCTTCTTCCTCTTTTGCAACACCGCCAATGCGGAATAAACGTGTATGTTAGTCAAACAAGAGGAAAGAATAACCGGTAAATTAGAACAAGGGCTAAGAAATTCGTACCAAAGGTGTGGTGGCAATGGTTTCAACTCCAAAGTAAGTGGCTCTTCTATAGAAGGTTTTGTAGGAGGATTCTTCCTATTCTCGAGATCCAAAGATAACTTCTGAGGTGCATAATTATAAGACCCCATTCCTTGCAAAGAATTCACACATTTAATCAAACAATCCATCTCATCATCATCCAAGTGGAGCTAAACGACTTCCAATATAGCACCAACATTGATTTTATCACTTGTGTCATCAATAATAACGTCGGTCACCAAGTTCATGAAAGAACACATTTCATTGCTATTTGGTTGCCTCATAGACTTACACACATGGAATACTACTTATTCATCACCAACCATGAAAGTGAGTTCTCCGGCTTCCACATCATAAAAGGCCTTACCCGTAGCAAGGAAAGGCCTTTCAAAAATAATAGTTACTTCATAATCAACCTCACAATCTAGAATAACAAAGTCCGCCGGAATAATAAACTTATCAACCCAGACCAACACATCCTTAATCACTCCCAATAGCCTCTTCATAGTACGATCAACCTTTTGAAACTTCATAGATGTGGGTATTGATTTCCTAATTGCCAAAGTTTAAAATAACTAGTAGGGCATCAAATTAATAATCGTCCCAAGATCACAAAGAGCTTTAGAAAAATCGGCACTCCCAGTAGTAAAGGAATCATGAAAGCACTGGGATCCTCCAACTTAGGATCCATAGAATGAACAAGCGCACTCACTTGATGAATGACCTTGATAGTTTTAAAATTCATCTACCTCTTATTGGTCACAAGATCTTTCACAAACTTAGCAAGCCTTTGATGGTAAGGAGGGGGAGGCTTTGGAAAGGGTGCCTTAACCTTTTGCACTACCGATTTCAGTATGTCAATAATGTGTTCAATAGACGAGTTCTCCTCTTCTTAGGTCTCCTCCACACTATCATCAATTTTAATTCGAATTTCATCTTGTACTTGAACATCATTGCTTGATATTTCTTCCTCTTGGATCACTTGGTATCATCCACAAGTTTCCTTTCATTTTGAGGTGGGTGCATTCCCGCCTCTTCCATCATTTGCTTGAACATGTTCTCAATACTGCCCATTTCATTGTTTGAAACTCGAACCATGGGAAGGATAAGGAGGTGAGTTACTAGGTTGTTGGTACATTTAGGGCCTTTGAATACCCGATCCTCGATTTCCATGATTGTTATTGTTTCCCCAATTCTCTTGATTATTGCCTCCCCAATTTTTCTGGTTGTTGTTGTTGTGCCAATTCCCTTGGTTATTAGAACCCAATTGCCTTGGTTATTCTGAGAACGCCATTGATTTTGATTGGAATCTCAGAAATTTCTCTTTTGTCCTTGGTAATTTTTCACAAATTGTAGCTCTTCTTCTTGCTCTTGATAGAAATCATCTTGATCAAAGCTACCATCATTTATGCATAATTCTCTACGCGGGATTGAAATTATGTACCCTTGGTCCTCTTCTTGTTGGCCAAAATATTTACGCTCTCCATAACATGAAATTTCTTATGAGCTTGTACTTGATGAAGTTCGGCCTTAGCAAATTGAGTCATGGTTGTTGTCAATTCGATAATAGCTTGCACATGGTCTTGCAACACTTTATGAAGATGGATCATGTTGGGGTCATCTTGGGGAACATTAGCGGGATTGCCAAGCAGAAGAAGTTTCTGTCATCTCATCAAGAATTACATATACCTCTACATAAGGTGTTGTCATAAAGTTTCCTCTGGCCAACTGATTGACCATATATTTGTTCGTAGTATTTATACCACAGTAGAAAGCTTGTTGGATCATGTTGTTAGTCATATCATTATTTGGGCACTGCTTCACCATTTTATGATACTGCTCCCAAATTTTATGCAAAGGTTCATTGGCATCTTGCTTCAAAGCTAATATTCCATCCCAAAGAGTAGCCATGTTCCTGGGAGAGAAAAACTTTGAGATAAACTTTGCCGCCAAATCATCCCAAGTATGGATAGATGATTAGGCAAGTGTTCCAACCAATCCAAAGCCTTGCCCTTAGTGAGAAGAGAAAAAGTCTTAGCCTCAAAGCATCTTCCGAAATATTTGCTTGTTTGCTCCCCCAACACGTATCCACAAAACCCTTCAAATGCTTATAAGCATTTTGACTCGGTGCCTTAGTGAAATAATCTCGTTGTTCGAGTAAAGTAAGCATCACATTGGTAATTTAAAAGTTTTCTGCCCTAATGCAAGGGGGAACTATGTCACTTGCATAACTTTCGTTGGGCGAAATCCGATGTTACACTGCTTGTGGTTGTGGTTGTGGTGGTAGAGGTAAGGGGGGTCGAGGCACTTTGTCTTGTTGAACACGGCCTCAGCGATTTTATTGTGGAGCTTGAGGCTTTCATCAAGTTGCTCCTCTTCGCCATCCACCTCTCCCAATGGCAAATTTCAATATTCGTTGTTCGCCATTTGGTACCTATTATCACTTCAACAAATTAGAATCACGAAAATAAAAGAAGATATTCAAGAAACAAACTCAAGTATCTAGCTAACACCGTAAAAGCTCCCTGGCAAGGATGCCAAAAATTGATCACATCTAATCCACACTCAATATTAAGTAGGAAACGGTCATTGCAATTATATTACCCAAATTGAGTCGAGGTTGAATTCCACAGAGAGTTTAAGATCGATATTAAAGTAAATACTCAAGAAGAGAACGTGAAATAGCTTAATTATAATTTCAAACAATGTGGTTGATTGTTATCTAAGTTAACAACTAAGAAACTAGACTAAGTAATAACAACTAGAGAATTAAATATTTTTGGTGTTTTAAATAAATTAAGAGAAAGCCTAGGGATGTAATCTTCACCTGGGTGTAAATGAAATGGGTATACTAAGTTAATGCTTGCCGGGTAGATCGGGGTGTATTATGGCTCTCAATTCTTAAGTACCCACTTAATACATCTCGGTCATAGAGTGGTTCCAAATAGGCTTTTTCAAGTCCACATGGGTAGCAATCTGAGCAATCGCCAAGTCGGATTTTTTCTATCTCTTGTTCAACTCTTTTAAACAAACTAGTCAAATCCTTAACTAGCTCAATTTCTTGTTAGCCAAGCTTTTATAAACTAAGCTCCTCTTTCTCATGTAAGAACTAAGTCAAATAAGTATGAATCAATGTTTGTAGCCATTAATTCTAGATATAAAGCATAAAAAGGCTAAATAACAAAGAAAAGGTCAAATGTGAAAGAAGAATGAAAAACTTGACAGTTTAAGTATATTCCAATTCAGAAGATAAAGTGAAGGGAGCAAAAGCTCATGTATATGATGAACATGAATTTGAAAAATAGTATAATAACCTCCAGAAAAAGAAAAAAAAAGCATATGTTGAGAAAGCTGATAAAGGGTTTTGAATTTAACAAATTATAAAAAATAATTACCGCCAGTGGAATTGTATTATTCCAAAAGAATACATTACGAGCAATACTAGGTAAGGAGAGTCCATAAATACACATGTAGTGCATGTGATAAAGTAGTAAAAATGTGTGAAAAATTTCTGCTGCAAGCAGCAAATGTCAAAGAAACCAAGAAACATATGATTGATTCCACTCTGCTTTATTGTGCTCTCTAGAAACACATAATTTTTATGGTCAGGCATCTTCTTATACAGAGAATGAATGGAAGGTGTACTTCAAAAATAATTTTTAAGTCTTTGTTTAACTTTAATGGAATGGTCTTAACTTCAAAAATAATCTCCTTTTTTATTTTTCTCATTTAACTTACTTTTTCATAACTTACTACGATTGTATCTGACATATATTTGTCAATCTATTTTCAGAGATCTCTCTCCTTCTATAATCACCCCTGCCATCCATTTTGTTTCAAGTATTTGCCTAGGAGAAGACAGCCACAAAGAGGTACATGGGTCTTAAGGAGTTTTCGTGGTTGAACCCAAACATTTTGATGAACTAATCAATGAAAAAAGAAACAAATTAAGATAAAATAAAATGATTGAAAGGTAAAAACATCTTAAACAGCATGTAGTGAGATTATAATTCAGCATGTTCCTAATTCAACGCCAAATTTGATGTGTTTACTGCTTAATTTCGCATGTTCCTGATTCAACGTTAAATTTGATGTGTTTACTGCTTAATTTTTAATAGCCTCCGAAGAACCCACCCATTTGTAGAGCTGCCCACTATTTGATGTGAAAATGGGTTCTCCATCTTCAAGTCACGGGCAAGTCCACCTTCCAGCTCCAACAATGGCCATCTAGGTTGCCTTTTTTGGCTACATAAATGAATATTTCTATCTAGAGTTTGACCGCATTTTTGGATTCAAACTTATTTCATCTTGCATTTATTCCTACTTGTTGCAATTACCATTTCTTCTTCAGTCGTTCTCTAGCCGAGGGTCTATTAGAAACAGTCTCACTGCCCTTCCAGGTATAGGTGTAAGACTGCGAACATATTACCCTCCCAAGACGCCACTTATGGGAAACTACGGTTTGTTGTTGTTGTTATTGTTGTTGGAATGGTCTTAACGCCATGGACTTCCAGTAGCTATTCGGAAAAAAAAATCCAAATTTGGGTAGTATCTGGCTTGACTTCTTTGTGAATGTAATATGAAGAATAGAACAAAATTGTCGTCACTTGATTGCTCTGGTGCCAAATTAGTTCTTATTTCAATTCTTTATTTTATAAAATCATATTTATTTTGTTATGTGACTTACTGCTATTGAGGGCGTGAATATGTGTTTTATTTCAATCTTTTAATTAATCGGTGTTGACTTGCTTTTTATAGGTGCTAAACACTTCTCCTCACATGGTGATTTTTGGAAAGGAGAAGATTGGCTATTGGACTGCTGACTACCTCTTACTAACGATGAACTCAAATGTGCTTGTGATGTATTTGCAAAAGAAAACATTCTCTACGATATTATGTCTACAGTATTAGAATGATACTAGAGAATGTACTATTTTGCAAAAATATATAGTAGATAAAAGTCTTTGGTTAAGCTTACTAGCAGTGGCGGAGGCAGGATATTTGCGAAGGGGGTTCAAAAATTTTAAAAGTCAAATACACAATGAAGCTAGCCAACCAAAACCAAAAAAAAAATAGATGCTAACAGATTTTATTAATAGAAAGAGAAGTTCTCAACACAAAGATAGTGTTAAGATAAACATATCATAGTAACAAGACTTTCAAAAGAGAATACAAAAAACAAGTCTTGTATTAGTTACAAGGACCTAATGACTAATGAGATCAACAAAAAACAACTAAGTACATTATTACAACTGCACTCGACGGGGTTTCATATCTTGAAATGTTTTAATAATAGCATCATTAGAAATACTATCAAACACATTTTTTTCTACATAAGGCACCAAACAACCGCTAAAGAACTCATCATTCATTCGACTTCGTAAGTCATTCTTGATAAACTTCATCGCCGAAAAAGCTCTTTTAACGGATGCGGTAGCAACGGGCAGAAGCAAAGCAAGTTTCACTAAGCGAAATACAAGAGGATAATTTGAATGCTTCTTTGTCTGAACTAATCTTTTTGAAAGATCACAAAGTCCATGTAGATCGGAGAATCTTTCATCAACATCACGAACATCAATAATATAACTTGCAAGTTGATTCTCAAGAGCACCCATACTAAATTCATCAAAGTCATCAGGATATAACTCAGCCATTCTCATTATTTTCCTGATGTCAAAACTTGAAAATGAGTTAATTGGATTCAAACAAGCAATTCCATGAAGCAAATGAGTTGTCACTTCGTCAAAACGTTCATTAAGTTCTTGAATTTGCCAATCAATAATTTTGCAAAATACATCAACCCGATAATGATGTAAGACTGTACAGTCATCAGGTTTACGACGTGATCTTAAAGAACTAACGTATAGCTCATCAAACTGAGGTATCAAAATATCATATTTGATACAAAATGCAGATATCTCCGCAATAAGAGAATTTCATTCCTCTTTCCTTAACTTTTGCAACCTTTTCTTTGCTACTTCAACAAGTAGCATGGAGTTTGCAATGTCTTGCTCTTTTTTTGTAAGCATTTATTGAGCTCATTTGTGATTGATAAAATATCTCTCATCAAATGTAACATGAATGCAACCTCAAATGTTTGACAAGCCCTGAGATATCCCATTGCCTTGGATCTTTCATCTGTAGAATGTGCATCAAGAACAAGCAATTCAAGAACATCGAGAATAGAGCCAAATATCAGAATAAAATTATTAAAAGATTTAAAGTGAGATCCCCAACGAGTATCACATGCTCTTGAAAGACCAAATTCTTGATTCAAGCCCCGACCGGTTGTAAGCTCAGCCATATCTAATGCCTCTTGAATTCTTTCTTTTTTAGATTCTCGAAATTCATCCATACGCTTAAACAAAGATCCTAATATATTCAAAATATTGGAAACCAATACTACAAGTTCCCCCACTTAAAGACATGTCTTAGAAACCGCAACAAGGGTAAGTTGGAGTTGATGAGCAAAACAATGAATGGAATGAGCCGATCTACTTTCTCTCTTAATCAACATTTAAGGCCATTAATCTCACCTTGCATATTGCTTGCCCCATCATAATATTGTCCACGTACATATGATAGACTTAAGGAGTGTTGATCAAGTAAATTAACAATTGCACTCTTCAAAGATGAAGCACAAGTATTTTGAACATGAACTACATCAATAAGTCGCTCCATCACAAATCCCATTCTATCAACATACCGTAAGACAATCGCCATTTGCTCTTTGCGGGACGTATCAAAAGATTCATCAACTAGCAAGGCAAAGTAATCACCATTTAGTTCCTCAATTATAGCTTTAGTTGTTTCTATCTTACATGCAGTTACAATGTCTTTCTGAATTATTGGAGAAGTCATTTGATCATTTTGAGGAGCATGTTCCAGTACATAATCACGAATGTTATCACATACTTTTGCATACCATGAGAGAGTTTGAAGAAAATTACCCCTACTAAGTGAAGACTTAGATTCATCATGACCTCGAAATGCTAATCCTTGAGTTATAAGAAGCCTTACTACATTAACTGAAGCAGTTAAGCGAATCCAATACTCATGCTTAAGTTGATTAGATTGCCTCTCAAATGAAGATTGAATAGACCGTTGTTGCCGCAAATCTTGGCATTTCTTTTTTGACTCATTGTGAATGCTACTCGATCCATGTTTATCAAAACTTTTCTTTTTATGCCAACTCTTAAACCCTATACTTGAAAATACATCACCTCCGCCTTGATGAATATTATTATCTTTAAATAGATAACAATACAAACAATAGGATGCATCTTTACTTACACTGTACTCCAACCAATCATGATATTCATCATCAAACCATTTAGGATTAAATCGACGCATTGATCCAGAAAAATTTGTTTTAGGAAAGTTATGAAGCTGAGGTTGACAAGGACATTGTCGAAGGTATTCTCTCCTAATAACATCACGATGATTTGGATGGAAGTCCAAGATTTGAGTTCTTTCCCTCGGATCAAACTTTAAAGAATCCAAATCAAATTCATTAGAAGATGGTACTTCTAAATGGTTGATATTCTCCAACTGGATAGGTTGAGTATGAGAAGCCAAATTTGGTTTTAGTGCTTTGGTAAAATACCTCTTCACTGAATTTTGAGACTGAATTACAAAGAAGGAATGTAGTTAGAACAAAATTACCTAACCATCTTATCAAACAACAAGTGTGCATTACTGTAAAAACAAAATTGCAGAAGGAAAGTGTTATAAATCATAAGTAATAACTTATAACTTATCTGTTGGTTGCCATACGGATTTCTAAGCTATGTTTCAATCCAATACTGAATCTAGAAATAGAGAAAGGTTATTTACATTTTAAGTTTACCATACACTAAAACCAAAAAAAAATTCACCATAAACTCTTTCTTTAATCTTCTTTTATCTTGTTTGAATATGTTAAAAAGACAGAGAGGTCAGTGACAGAACAAGATTCATTAACCTAAATTTAAGAATCAACAATAAAACATTAATAAAATTCTGAAAAAGTTAGAAAGAACAAGTAATTTACCTGGGATGCCAATGCCATGATAGATGAAACGCCGGCGACAGGGCGGCGACTGGCGAGGCAATGGAGAGAATTGAGACGCGACTGGTGAGGTAGAAAGATCGAAGAAACAAAGAGTGGGTGGCACCAACGAAGAGAGAGAGAGAGAGATTTAGGGATCTTTTAACCCAAAATCCCTATATTAGAAAAAGAGAAGCAGTCACGTTTTTAGGGGAAATGGACTTAAAAGAGAAGACGAGAAACGACGTCGTTTAAAATTAAAAAAAAGGGCCTGAAGTGAAAAGAATTAGATTGTGACTGACTGAAATTGAACGTGCGAGCTGCTACAAAATCTGAACCCCCTTAACCACTAAGCCAAGCTTTTGCCTTGTGTCAAGTGGGTTCAACATATTATATCTATACGAAAATATTAAAAATTACCCTATATAAACAGTGTAATTTTCCGACGAAGGGGGTTCGGATGAATACCCTTGCGCTTCCCTAGATTCGCCCCTGCTTACTAGTTATGACATTTGTACAGAAAATGATCATGTATGTCATGTTCTGCCCTTGCATAATTTTTTGATCTTTTCTTTCTACATTTTTATGTCAAAGCAAATAAATAGTCGTAACGATCCGGCCGGTCGTTTTAAGAATTAATGCCCCAATCCCTTATTAACTACTTTCCCCATCTTTGTTTCTGCTATTTTGATTTGTCGGGATGTTTTGTTTTGAGTTTCGGAGTGTTTTGGGACACTTAGTTCCTAAAAGAGAGCTTAAGCTTTAGAATTTGGACCGTAGTTGGAGCAGTGTGAAGACGGGCTCGAAATGGGATTCTGTCGATACCGTTAGATCCGTTTAGTGATTTCGGATTTAGGGATGTGTTCGGATTGTGTTTTGGAGGTCCGTAGTTTATTTAGGCTTGAAATGTCGAAAGTTGAATTTTTTAAGTTTTCGGTTCGATAGTGGAATTTTGATATCGGGGTCGGAATGGAATTTTGGAAGTTGAATTAGCTTCGTAGTGTTGAATGTGACGTGCTTGCAAAAATTTCAGGTCATTCGGACGAGGTTTGATAGACTTTTTGATCGAAAGTGTAATTTGAGAGTTTTTGGAGTTCTTAGGATTGAATTCGATGTTAATTTGGTGTTTTAATGTTGTTTTGAGCGTTCCGAAGGTTGGAACAAGTTTGAATGATGTTTTAGGATTGGTTGGCATGTTTGGTTGAGGTCCCGAGGGCCTCAGGTGTATTTTGGATGCTCAACGGGTCATTTTTGGACTTAGAGAATTGCAGAAAATTGCAGCAGGTCTCCAGTTCTGGTTTTCTTCTTCACGTTCACGAGTGGGGTCTCGTGTTCGCGAAGAGGAGTTAGGGCTGGTGGAAGTTTAAACCTTCGCGTTCGCGAAGGTGCTCCTGCGTTCGCGAGGCTGTGAGGTCTTATACCTATGCGTTCGCGAAGATGGTCTCGTGTTCGCGTAGGAGGGGGAGGATGATCACCGTGTTCGCGACAGGGACATATCGTTCGCAATGAAGGAAACTGGACCAAGCAAAGTTGTGTTTCGCGAATGCAAGGGTCCATCTGCGTTCGCGAAGAAGGATTTATCTAGGCAGAATATAAAATTTCAATGTCGAGGATTAGTCATTTTTATCAAAACTAGAACTTGGGAGCTCGGATTTGAGCGAGATTTTGAGGGATTTTCAGAGATTTCGATCGGGTAATGATTCTCAACTCCTTTTTGCTTATAACCCATTAATCTAAACATGAATTCATCATCTAATTTCGGATTTGGGGTGAGAAATTGGAGAAAATTTTGGAAAAGTTCTTAGACCTAAATTTCGAGTTTTGATTAGGGATTTGATATCGGATATGGAAAATTTTAGTATGGTTAGACTCGCAAGTGAATGTGGGTTCATAATCCGTAACTTTTACCCGATTCCAAGGCATGGACCCGGGGGCATTTTGGTCATTTTTCTTAATTTCACGTATTAACTTAGAATTAATTAGTGGAATCAGTTACTTGAAGTTATATTTACATCATGCAATTGATTTGAATAGATTTAGGTCATTTGGAGTTGAGTACTCGTGGCAAGAGAGTGGTTTAGGGTTGATTTTGAGCTGGTTCAAGGTAAGTGGCTTGACTAACCTTGTATGGGGGAACTCCACTTAGGATTTGGTATTGTTGATATTTGAAATGCCTTGTACGTGAGGTGACGAGTGCATACTTGTGCTAATTGTTGAAAATCATGTTCTCATTAAGTAACTTTAATTGTGTTTCCTTTCCTATTTATACTACTTACAATTTAAGCTTGTTGTTAGCTTAGGGAAGCATGTCTAATGGACTTAATTGCTTTACTTGCTCAAACTGCCTTATTTGGATTATGTGCATCATGCTATGTTAGAAATACCTGTTTTACCTTGGTATGAAATTTGAATTTAAATGAGTATTCTTCGTGTTGCTGCTGTGAATTTTCTTTGGGACTACGGGACTGTATCCCGGGAGATCCCCCTGCCTGTTTACTTTGGGACTACGGATTTGTATTATGGGAAATCCCCTACACATATATTGATTTGGACTGTAGTGTAGGATACCGAGAGATCCCCAGCACGTATATTGAGGATACTAAGAGATTCTTGAAATACTAAGAGATCCCCAGCACATATATTGAGGATACTAAGAGATCCTCGGAATACTGAGAAATCCTCGGTTGTTATCTCTGTGTTGAGTTGTATTCCTTTTGTGATTATTTTGTCTCTGTTATAGTTGTTGTTATTCTTATTATCCTATGTTACTTCATACTGTTAGCATTTAATTATATTGTCGTATTCTTTACTGTTTTATCTCGTTTTCCAGCAATAATCAGTAGGGCCCTAACCTTCCTCGTCACTACTCGACCGAGGTTAGGCTTGGCACTTACTGAGTACCGTTATGGTGTACTCATGCCCTTTCTGCGCATGTTTTTCATGTGCAGATCTAGGTACTTTGACTAAGTCCTACTACCCTTGAGGCGAGGCGATTCTCTAGAGACTTCGAGGTATATCTTCCACGACCGCAGACCGATGAGTCCCTTTCCATTCTCTCTCATAGTATTAGCCCTTCTGTATTTACTTTTGTTTAGACATTCTGGAGTTAGACACTTGTAGTTATTCAACAGCTTGTGATTTATGAGATTCCGGGTTTGGGAAGTTGTTTAGTTTTTAAGATTTTTTGTTAGTATATGTCGAGCGGCATCTTAAACATTTCTATAATTACTTATCTTCAGTTTTTATCCATTTTTCCGCATTTTGTTTCTTTTTCCACAATTGTTAGGCTTACCTAGTCATAGAGGCTAGGTGTCATCATGACAATTCACGGAGGGAGAACTTGGGTCGTGACAAATTGATATCAGATCTTTAGGTTCATAGAAGTCATGAATCACAAGCCGGTTTATTAGAGTCTCGCGGATCGGTACGGAGATGTCTGTACTTATCTACGAGAGGCTATGTAACTATTAGGAAAAGTCCATTTATATGATGTTGTGCGAGATTTTTGATATCACAATTCTAAACTTTTGTCTTCTATTCTCTCACAGATGGTATGGACATGTGCTACCAAAGATGATCAGGAACTCATGCCCCCTACTGGAGCCGTTAGAGGCCGGGGCCGGGGTAGAGGCCGAGGACGCGCACGTGGTGCAGCCAGAGCACCCGCGCGAGCTGCCACCGAGGTGCTACCAACAGTTCTAGCTGGAGTCCAGGCACCTGATACGCCTACTGCTACTACTACTCTAGCTCTCCAGGAGACTATTGCACAGTTCATGAGCATGTACACTACTCTGGCTCAGGCAGGGTTGCTTCCCCTTGTTGCAGCCACATCTCAGGCCGAGGGAGGAGCACAGACTCCCATCGCCCGCACTCCTGAGCAGCGAGTGCATGTTGATCAGGTCCTAGATATTATTCCTGTACAGCCTATAGTCCCAGATCGGCCCGAGGACACGGCAACGGCTTCCGAGGATGAGCAGCTAAGGCTTGAGAGGTTCAAGAAGTACAAGTCTCATGTATTCAATGGTCTAGCATCAGATGATGCTCTGGGATTTCTAGATGAGTGCTACCATATCCTCCGTACCATGGGTATATCAGGATCGAGCGGGGTTTCCTTCACTACTTTCCAGCTTCGAGGAGCTGCCTATGAGTGGTGGCGTACCTATGAGTTAGACAGTCCGGATGAGGTAGCTTCCCTGACTTGGACTCAGTTTTCAGATATGTTCCTCAGAGCCTCAGGGATGCATGGCGCGCAGAGTTTGAGCATTTGCACCAGGGTACTATGACTGTCTCGGAGTATGTTGTCTGTTACACTAGCTTGGCTAGACATGCCCCAGCCTTGGTTTCTACTGGTCGCGAGAGTGTTCGCCGGTTTATTGAGGGGCTTATTCCCAAAATCAGGCCTTGCATGGCTCGTGAGTTGGAGATGGATATTTCTTATTAGCAGGTGGTGAACATTGCTAGGAGGATAGAGGGTATGCATGCTCGGGACAGATAGGAGAGGGAGGACAAGAGATCTCGAGAGTCAGGCCATTATTTTGGTGCCCGTGCTCCAGCTGCAGTTCATCATGGTAGGGGTTATATGAGTCGCCCCGTTCATTCAGCTCTTCTAGTAGCCAGTGGTATTCCAGCTCCTCCTATGCCCCAAGAGCCTTATTATGCACCTCCAGTATCTAGTGCGTCTCATGTGCGGGGTGCTTTCAGAGGTCAGTCCAGTAGACCTGGCCCGAACCAGTCACACCTACATGTCCTCCCAGAGATTTTTTTGAGTGTGGTGACACACGCCATTTGGTGAGAGATTGACCTAGACTTGGGAGAAGTGCACCTCCACAGACTTCTTAGCCACAGCGTGCCCCGCAGAGTTCTCAGGCTATGGTTACAGCTCTAGTTGCTACCCCACCTGCTCAGCCAGCTAGAGGTGGAGGTCGGGGATGTAGAGGTCGCCCTAGAAGGGGAGGCCAGGCCAGATATTATGCCCTTCTTTCCCGTATCGAGGTTGTCGCCTCCGATTCTGTCATTATAGGTATTGTCCTGGTTTGTCATAGAGATGCATCGGTTTTATTCGATCCAGGCTCCACTTATTCTTATATGTCTTCTTATTTTGCCCCGCATTTGGGTGTATCTCGGGATTCTTTGAGTTCCCCTATTTATTTTTCTACTCTTATGGAAGATTCTCTTGTTGTGGACCGCGTTTATCAGTCGTGTGTGGTTTCTCTTAGTGGTTTTGAGACCAGAGTTGATTTATTATTACTCAGCATGGTAGATTTTGATGTTATCTTGGGAATAGACTGGTTATCGCCCCATTATGCTATTCTTGATTGTCACGCCAAAATCGTGACGCTGGCTATACTAGGTGTACCGCGAGTAGAGTGGAGGGGTACCTTAGATCATACTTCCAGTAGAGTTATGTCATTCCTTAAGGCTCAGCGTATGGTTGATAAGGGGTGTGACGTGTATCTAGCTTATGTGAGAGATTTCAGTATTGATACCCCTACAGTTGATTCAGCCTAGTAGTACAGGATTTTTCTGATGTGTTTCCAGCTGATCTTTCGAGCATGCCGCCCGATAGAGATATTGATTTTGGCATTGATCTGTTGCCGGGCACTCAGCCTATTTCTATTCCTCTGTATCGTATGGCCCCTCCTGAGTTGAAGGATCAGTTATAGGAATTGCTTGATAAGGGTTTTATTCGGCCCAGTGTATCAACTTTGGGTGCTCCTATCTTGCTTGTGAAGAAAAAGGATGGTTCTATGCGTATATTCATTGATTACCGCCAGTTGAACAAAGTTACAGTGAAGAACTGTTATCCTTTTCCTTGTATTGATGATTTTGTTCGATCAGCTACAGGGTACACGAGTGTTTTCTACGATTGACTTGCGTTCAGGTTACCATCAGTTGAATATTCGGGAGCCAAATATCCTGAAGATTGCTTTCAAAATTCGGTATGGTCATTACGAGTTCCTTGTTATGTCATTTGGGCTGACCAATGCCCCGACAGCCTTCATGCATTTGATGCACAGTGTGTTCCGGCCATATCTTGACTCATTCGTCATTGTCTTTATTGATGATATTCTGGTATACTCCCGGAGTCGGGAAGATCATGAGCAGCACCTGAGGACAGTGCTTCAGACTTTGAGGGAAAAGAAGTTATATGCAAAGTTCTCGAAATGTGAGTTTTGGTTGGATTCTGTGGCATTCTTAGGCCACGTGGTATCGAGTGAGGGTATTCAGATGGATCCAAAGAAAGTGGATGAAGTGCAGAGTTGGCCCCGACCATCCTCAGCTATAGAGATCCGCAGTTTTCTTGACTTGGCGGGTTATTACCGTCGATTTGTTGAGGGGTTTTCATCTATTCCAACCCCTATGACCAGGCTGGCCCATAAGGGTGCTCCGTTCCAGTGGATGGAAGAGTGTGAGGCAAGTTTTCAGAAGCCCAGGACAGCTTTGACTACAACCCTAGTTTTGATATTGCTTACAGGTTCGAGGTCTTATACTATCTATTGTGGTGCCTCGAAGATTGTCCTTGGAGCGGTATTGATGCAGGACGGTAGGGTGATTGCCTACGTGTCCAGACAGTTGAAGGTACATGAGAAGAATTATCATGTCCATGATCTCGAGTTAGCTGCTATTGTTCATGCCTTGAAGATCTGGTATCATTATTTGTACGGTGTGCCATGTGAGATTTATACTGATCACCGATGTTTGCAGCATCTGTTCAAGCGGAAGGATCTTAATTTGCACCAGAGGAGATTGTTAGAGCTGCTGAAGGACTATGATATCACTATCTTATATCATCCGGGCAAGTCCAATGTGGTGGCCGATGTTTTGAGTCGCTAGGCAGAGAGTTTGGGGAGCTTGGCTTATTTACCAGCAACGGAGAGGCCCATGGTGATGGTTGTTCAGGCCTTAGCCATCCAGTTCGTGAGATTGGATCTTTCGGAGCGCAGTCAGGTTCTAGCTTGCGTGGTTTCTCAGTCTTCCTTATTTGATCGTATCCGGGAACGTCAATTTGATGACCCTCATTTGCTTGTCCTCAAGGACAAGGTTCTGCATGTAGATGCCAGAGATGTGACTATTAGTGATGATGAGGTATTGAGGATGCAAGTTCTGGTATGTGTACCTAATATTGATGGGCTTCGGGAGTTGATTTTAGAGGAGGCCCATAGTTCGCTGTATTCCATTCATCTGGCTACTGTGAAGATGTACCAGGATTTGAGACAGCACGATTGGTGGAGGCGGATGAAGAAAGATATAGTTGGGTTTGTAACCCGGTGTCTTAACTTCTAGCAGGTGAAGTACGAGCACCAGAGACCGAGTGGGTTGCTTCAGCAGATAGAGATTCCGGAGTGGAAGTAGGAGCGAATCACCATGGACTTCTTAGTTGGGCTCCCATGGGCTTTAAGATAGTTTGATGCCATTTGGGCAATTGTGGATCGGTTGACCAAGTCCGCGCACTTCATCCCTATATGTACTACCTATTCTTCAGAGCGATTGGCGGAGATTTAGATCCAGGAGATTGTTCATCTGCATGGTATTCCAGTTTCCATCATTTCAGATAAAGGTACTCGGTTCACATCACGGTTCTGGAGGGTCGTATAGTATGAGTTGGGTACAGTTGAGTACAGCATTTCACCCTCAGACGGACGGACAGTTCGAGCGCACTATTCAGATTCTTGAGGATATGCTCCGTGCGTGTGTGATTGAGTTTGGAGGGTCTTGGGACCAGTTCTTTCCATTGGCGGAGTTTGCCTACAACAACAACTATCAGTCCAGCATTCAGATGGCACCGTATGAGACTTTATATGGTGGGCGTTGTAGATCCCCGGTGGGTTGGTTTGAGCCGAGTGAGGCTAGATTATTGGGCACAGTCTTGGTTCAGGATGCTTTGGGGAAGGTTAAGGTGATTCAAGCTAGACTCCATACAGCCCAGTCCAGACAGAAGAGTTATGCGGATCGAAAGGTTCATGATGTTTCCTATATGGTTGGAGAGCGGGTTCTGTTTCGGGTTTCACCTATAAAGGGCGTTATGAGATTTGGGAAGAAAGGAAAGTTGAGTCCGAGGTTTATTGGTCCTTTTGAGATATTGCGGCGTGTTGGGGAGGTTGCTTATAAGCTTGCCTTACCTCCCAGTCTAACAGGAGTTCATCTGATATTTCATGTTTCGATACTTCGGAAGTATCACGGTGATCCGTCGCACGTGTTGGATTTCTGTTCAGTTCAATTGGACAAGGACCTAGTTATGTTGAGGAGCCAGTGGAGATAATGGACAAGTAGGTTATAAAGATGAGGTCAAAGAACATTGTATCAGTGAAGGTTCAGTGGCGGGGTCAGCCGGTCGAGGAGGCAACCCGGGCGACCGAGCAAGATGTGCGCAGTCGTTACCCTCATCTTTTTACTACTTCAGGTATGTCTCTATGCTCGTTTGAGGATGAGCGAATATTTAAGTGTAGGAAGATGTAATGACCCGGCCGGTCGTTTTAAGAATTAACACCCAGATCCCCTATTAATTGCTTTCCCCGTGTTTGTTTCTGCTATTTTGATTTGCCGAGATGTTTGGTTTTGAGTTTCGGAGTGTTTTGGGACACTTAGTCCCTAAAAGAGAGCTTAAGCTTTAGAATTTGGAATGTAGTTGGAGTAGTATAAAGACTGCCTCGGAATGGGATTTTGTCGGTTCCATTAGCTCTGTTGGGTGATTTCAGGTTTAGGGGCGTGTTCGGATTGTGTTTTGGAGGTCCGTAGCTTATTTAGGCTTAAAATGCCGAAAGTTGAATTTTTGAAGTTTCCGGTTCGATAGTGGAATTTTGATATCGGGGTCAGAATTGAATTTTGGAAGTTGGATTAGCTCTGTAGTGTTGAATGTGACGTGCTTGCAAAATTTCAGGTCATTCGGACGAGGTTTGATAGACTTTTTGATCGAAAGTGTAATTTGAGAGTTTTGGGAGTTCTTAGGCTTGAATCCGATATTAATTTGGTGTTTTGATATTGTTTTGAGCGTTCCGAAGGTTGTAACAAGTTTGAATGATGTTTTAGAATTGGTTGGCATGTTTGGTTGAGGACCCGGGGGCCTCGGGTGTGTTTTGGATGCTCAATGGGTCATTTTTGGACTTAGAGAATTGCAGAAAATTGCAGCAAGTCTCCAGTTCTTGTTTTCTTCTTCGCATTCGCGAGTGGGGTCTCGCGTTCGCAAAGAGGATCTGGGACTGGTGGAAATTTAACGCTTCACATTTTCAAAGGTGTTCCCGCGTTCGCGAGGCTGTGAGGTCTTATACCTACGCGTTCGCGAAGATGGTCCCGCGTTCGCATAGGAAGGGAGGATGGTCACCGCGTTCGCGACAGGGACATCGCATTCGTGATGAAGGAAAACTGGACCAAGCGAAGTTGTGCTTCGTGAACACGAGGGTCCTTCCGCGTTCGCGAAGAAGGATTTATCTGGGCAGAATAAAAAATTTCAAAGTCGAGGGTTTAGCCATTTTTATCAAAACTAGAGCTTGGGAGCTCGGATTTGAGCTAGGTTTTGAGGGATTTTCAGAGATTTCGATATGGTAATGATTCCTAACTCCTTTTTGCCTATAACCCATTAATCTAAACATGAATTCATCATCTAATTTCGGATTTGGGGTGAGAAATTGAGGAAAATTTGGAAAGTTCTTAGACTTAAATTTTGAGTTTTGATTGGGGATTCGATATCGGATTTGGATAATTTTGGTATGGTTAGACTCGTGAGTGAATGAGGTTTCATAATCCGTAACCTTTACCCGATTCCGAGACGTGGGCATGGGGCATTTTGGTCATTTTTCCTAATTTCGCGTATTAGCTTAGAATTAATTAGTGGAATCAGTTACTTGAAGTTATATTTACATTATGTAATTGATTTGAATAGATTTGGGCCATTTGGAGTCGAGTACTCATGGCAAGAGCGTGGTTTCGGGTTGATTTTGAGCCGGTTCGAGGTAAGTGGCTTGCCTAACCTTGTGTGGGGGAACTCCCCTTAGGATTTGGTATTGTTGATATTTGAAATGACTTGTACGTGAGGTAACGAGTGCGTACTTGTGCTAATTGTTGAAAATCCTGTTCTCATTAAGTAACTTTAATTGTGTTTCCTTTCCTGTTTATACTACTTGCAATTTAAACATGTTGTAAGCTTAGGGAAGCATGTCTAATTGACTTAATTGCTTTACTTGCTCAAACTGTCTTATTTAGATTATGTGCAGCATGCTAGGTTAGAAATACCTATTTTACCTTGGTATAAAATTTGAATTTAATTGAGTATTTTTCATGTTGTTGTTGTTGTGTGTTTACTTTAGGACTACGGGACGGTATCCCGGAAGATCCCCCTGCCTGTTTACTTTGGGACTATGGATTTGTATTCCGGGAGATCCTCTGGCTATATATTGATTTGCACTGTAATGCGGGATACCGAGAGATCCCCAGCACGTATATTGAGGATACTAAGAGATCCTTGGGATACCGAGAGATCCCCAGCACACATATTGAGGATACTAAGAGATCCTCGGAATACTGAGAGATCTCCGGTTGTTATCTCTGTGTTGAGTTGTATTCCTTTTGTGATTATTTTGTCTCTATTATAGTTGTTGTTATTCTTATTATCATATGTTACTTCATACTGTTAGCATTTAATTTTATTGTCGTATTCTATATTGTTTTGCCTCGTTTTTCAGCTATAATCAGTAGGGCCCTGACCTTCCTCATCACTACTCGACCGAGGTTAGGCTTGGCACTTACTGAGTACCGTTGTGGTGTACTCATTCCCTTTCTGTGCATGTTTTTTATGTGCAGATCTAGGTACTTCGACTCAGTCCTACTACCTTTGAGGCGAGGCGATTCTCTAGAGACTTCGAGGTATGTCTTCCGCGTTTGCAGACCGAGGAGTCACTTTCCATTCTCTCTCATAGTATTAGCCCTTCTGTATTTACTTTTGTTTAGACATTCTGGAGTTAGACACTTGTAGTTATTCAACAGCTTGTAATTTCATGAGAATCTGGGTTTTGGGAAGTTGTTCAGTTTTTGAGATCTTGTATTAGTATATGCCGAGAGGCATCTTAAACATATCTATAATTTCTTATCTTCATATTTTATCAGTTTTTTCGCATTTTGTTTCTTTTTTCGCAATTGTTAGGCTTACTTAGTCGTAGAGACTAGGTGTCCTCACGACAGTTCACGGAGGGCGAACTTAGGTCGTGACAATAGCACGGGCCATCACCATCTAGTAGTAATAACATACATTGGATATACTTTTTTTTGGTTAAGTACTAAATATACACCTACATTTAATAACCTTAGATACTTTAATGCATAGAGTACCAATATTTTCTATAAAGATGGTGTTCGCACCAGCTAGCGTACACCTCGAATCTTTAACTCAATACCTGCTACTTCCCACTAGCAAGACAACAACAACAACAACAACAACAACAACAACAACAACAGTAATTTCAGTGTATTCTCACAAGTGGATCTAGGGAGGGTAGCGTGTACGCAGGACTTACCACTACTTATTGAAGGTACAGAGGTTGTATCTAATAGACTCTCAGCTCATAAAAGGTGAGAAAGAAGAAGAATAAAAGAAAGAACAGGAAGAGAGAAGAAAAAGAGGAATAAAAGAATAAGTAGTACTAAATAGTACTCCCTCCGTTTCAATATAGATGAGGTAGTTTGACTCGGCATGGAGTTTAAGAAGAAAAAAAAGACTTTAGAAACTTGTGGTCTTAAAAGCTTAAGGGGTAAAAACTTTGTGAGGTCATGACATTTGTGTGGTTATAAAAGCTTCTCATTAAGGGTAAAATGGGTAAAATGAAGAATTTAAAATTGAATTATTTTCAATTGTAGAAATGTGTAATTCTTTTTTAAACGGACTAATACGGAAAATGTGTGATCTTAATTGAAACAAAGAGAGTAACAAGGAAATACGATAAGTTAAGCGAACTAAAGAACATGACGTAATATAGATCTAAGAATATGAAGGTACATGAGTGCTACTGATACTGATAGGTACGAATGGGGGGAAACTATCAACTGCCTACTAGCAAGTCATATAGGAATATCAAATTAATTAGTAAACTCTAATTATGCGGTTGAAACCACATGATTTATTTTTTTGGTTTCCCACCTGCATTCCAGTACCCACTTTCGGTCCGGACTTATGCTTGCTTCCAATCTTATTTGCCAAAGGTTCAATATAAATAAAAAGAGAGGTAGTTTCATTGAATAAAATTCAGAAGTGAGACTTGGTTGTCGCATGCCACCTGCACCATAAACTTATGACCTAACAAATAATAGACCAAAATGGGGGAAGATAATAGCCAAGGGCTAAAAGGAACGTAGGGAGAAGAACATTACTAGTATCTTAGAAAACACTTAAAGGAGCCCAGTAAGTTGAATTGGTATATGCTTCACAATAATTGATCTCACAAATTTTACCATTTTGTACACGTCTAAGCATTACACCAAAAATTCTGCATATTCAGTTGTCCTGCTTCTGCATTTGTTCTTAGGCAAAATAATGTTAACCACGTCGAAAACAAAAGGTTATTGTTGCCACCTTATGAGAAAAATGGTTCATTTGGACAGCTCAGGCGGTCTAAAATCTTCCAACTTATTGCTGGAGGCGCTGCAGATATCTCTCAAGGCTGATTCTCCCTTCTCTGATCTTATAAGGTTAAATGTACTTTCGACAACTTCATATCCCAATCCAGTTTGCAGAAGATGACCAGGCTCCTCACCAGCATGTCGTATAAGACGTCCTGTTTCTTCCAGAGAGATCACATTTTCACTAATTAATCTACCTAAAATATGACCAAGAAATGTAGCTGCTTTTGGAGCATCAGTAACTTCATCCTCCAAAGTAGCTAAAACTGATTCAAACCTGCTTAAAGAAAACCAATTATAAGCAAAGACTCGGATTGAATTACAAAAGAAATTGGCTGCTTACCCCTCAATGAGCTGTCTGATATCTGGTACCACCTTGGACTTCGTAAGACTAATAAGAAGTCGAGCAAGAAGATCTCTATCCCTTTCTTTCCTCTGAAATGAGTCATTTACCCATATCGATAACATCATTGGAAGGAAGCTTGGTGAGTTCAACTCTCTAATGCGTAGAACAACTTCATCCTCATCAACTGCACTGGAACCAGAAAATCACACGCATTATAGCTGTAAAGTGAAATATAGGAAGAGCAGGATTCTTGAGATTACTTGAATGAATATTAAGAAGAGAAAATAGATAGGAAGCTTATCATTTTTCTTTTCCTTCAAATTAAAAGTGGGAAATCCCTGAAAGGATCTTCTTTCATGTAGTCAAACAGAATGAAGGAAGCATGGCAAATACATTATGTAAATGTAGTTAATGGTTTTCTTCGCTACAAGTTTCCTTAACAAAGTTGGTTGAATGTGAAGCTACAATTATAGGAGTTCTTTTCCTTACTAGAATAACTTTCACGTTACAGATCTGTCCAAACAAATACTCCATCTCATTAATTACACTGAGGCGGAAAGTCTATAAAAGTAACCATATTTCAAAAACTTCGTAATTAATTAGCAGGTCTTATATGCACCATTTTCTTCAGATGGTTCTTTTACATTCTTGCTAAGATGCAGACTCTGAAAAAAGTCCTCAAGTTATAATCTTTATTTACATTTTATGATCAGTAATTCACTTGTTACGTGTTCGAGCTACGTACAATAGACCTTTGTGGTCCGGCCCTTTCCCTGACCCCGCGCATAGTGGGAGTTTTTTTTTTTTTTTTTTCATAGTGGGAGCTTAATGCACCGGGCTGCCTTTTTTTTTTTTTACAATTTATGATCAGTAATTCACTTGTCACGTATAGTTTTCAACACTGTTTCTGTTATGGATTCATCGTAAAAGAAAGGATTAGCAATTAGGTTATAGACAAATCTAACAATAGAAGAGAGAAAATCTACCTGTAAAATTCTCGAATAGCTGCAATCGACATTTCTCTAAGACATTCTTCGGACCATATCATTCCTGGTGAATTTGACACAGCAGACGGTCTATGCGAATGGGCTGCAGCTGGTGGTTCCGCAGATCTCCCTGAAGGATTTATATTTGTTACTTCTCTTTCTGCATAATGTTCGTGCTCATGTTGATTTGGTCGAGCATAAGCAATAGGCTTCAAAACTGTCCCAGGAGCATATTTGGATGTCGATTCTTGTCTTGGGTTGTATGGTGACCACCCGGATGTTGGATTCCGCCCACCTGAACCAGCAGCCGGTCTTCTGGATTCTCCAAAACCAGCATGTACATCTGCCACAGGACCACCAGAATGCATTGGTGGGCCCCTGAAAGACGTTGCCCTTCCGGGGCTTCCCCGCGGACCAAGGCTCATTGTTTTATCATCAACAGGTCGCTGTGGCAAGGCAGCTGATGATGTCCTACTCTCATGTGGATGTCTAGATTCTGACCTGAAATCTTGGTTTCCAAATCCGCGATTTTGTGATGTCATTCCACGAAATGGAGTCATTTGAGGAGCTGGAGGAGAAAACATGGATGGCCGAGGACCTAAATCTGCGGGCTGCCCTCTTCTAGAAGAAGAAACAGTGCTTGGACCACGAGTGGACCGGGTGACCTGAGCTCGACGTTCTTGAACAGCATCCCTTCGCACTTCCTCTATCTTTTTGGGGCCTTCTACTTTTCTTCTTTGCTGCCACTTATTTTTTCTCAAATCAATAATATCCATCAACATAAACCTCACCCTAGAAGACAAATCTGTATTATTAGCCATTGTCGTCATCATGTCAAAATAGGCATCCATGTAATCCTTCGCCTTGGAGTGGTCGATCATATCTCCTATAGTGCTCATAAGTTTGCAGAGAGCCTCAATATCTTCTTCATCTGGAGTCTGGTACTGCCCCAGCAATTTCTGGATGCACTCATGCATTATCCTCTCTGTAAGCATCTTCTTCTTGTATAATTCTCCAATCAATCTTATGTTCCCTAACATCCTTCTTCGCGCTTGTAACCTCTTCTCCTCTCTCTTCCCCTCTGACAGCTTCACCTCTCCGTACTCTTCCATACTGTCGGCTTCTGCCTCTTCTCTTTCACCTCTCTCGAACTCCTCCTGGCATTTATCAAGGAGCAGTCTCTTAAAGGTTATTTTCTGATCGTCCTCCACAAAATCAGGAAGTTCCCCAGCTAGATGAGAACAGAAATTTGCGTACATCTCACAAAATGTTGGTTCCATTAGAGCTTTGTCAAATATCTGTGAAATCACACCAGCAAGAGTGTTAGCACTGTCAATATTAACTTCCTTTACTTGCTCAAACAGCTTCTCAAAATTTTGTGGAGTTAGCTTGTTGAGGATAGCTTTTAGCTGTCGTCGTTTTGCCTCTTCCTCATCAGTCACTTTACGTATCTCATATTTCTTGTCAGCTTTGTGCATAACTTGCAGCGGAGAGTAAGGAGAAGGCATTAATCCTTTTCGGGAGCCAGAAACCCGCTGCCAACAGTTGGCATCGGACCGAATATGTTGTACTCCTCCATGAGAGGCCAATGGCAGCATTGCACCAGCAGGAAACACAGATACATACTGGCTAGGTGGCTGTCCTTGTAGATTCCTCATATTCTTGTGGTTTCCTCGACCTGAACGAGGACCATTAGCACTGCCCCCTTGGTTGATATCAATATATTGCTCATTGACCCACCTACTATCATCCGCCATTCCAGTAGGACGGTGCTCAGTCCAAGAAGAGCTACCTTGTCTGCTAGTATTGGTTTGACCAGGACAGGAATTCGGGTCATTCTTGTTAAAATCTACCCCTTTTGAAATGCTGGCATTAGGACTCAAAAGGGCCTCCACCATATGCCATGGAACTTCAAAATTAGCAGGAAGATCAGCAAAATGAGAAGAAAGGGTAAGAAGGAAACCTCTTGAGTATCTCATTTTGCCTGTAGTGGCACTTCCACCATTTGGATGCCTCAGCATATCATTAACAATTTTGTTGTTACCGGAATTTTCCAACTTTGGAGTTGACATAGCAGCATCTTCCCAGTTGTTAGGTTCACCTGTACTCTTTTTATCTTCATTTGCGGAAAAATCTTCTTCGTTGGAACTCGATGATATCTTCATTGCAGTGAGACTGGTGCAACTCTCAAGACTTTCTGAAGAAACAGAAGACTGTTGTTTCTCCTTGGGTCCCTTAAATGCCATATAAAGATCTAACGTGTCCCCAGCCGCATCAGCTTTCTGAAGAATTTCTCTCCTCTTTTTCTTTCCCCTGGAGTTTGTACTTTTCACCTTATTTGAAGGTTTATCCTTTGAACCTGATCCTTGAACGCGACGATATTCTATTTTTGTTTCCTCAGAGACTTTTCCCCTTGTTTTGGTATATGATGGAGATGATGGTGAAGTGGGAGTATGAGAATCCTCATGATGCTTTGCTCCAGATGCAGAAAGCAAAACATCTTTATTATTTGTTTTAGCAGCAGGTCTAGTTTCAGGAGATATAGATCCTAATTTATTATCTTCAGTTAAATATTTCGGTGAACCACACCCAGGCACCATAACATCAGAAATATTGTGACCTGATAAGGAGGCAGCAGAATGTGACAACTTATGAACCACATTGTTAGTTTCACAGCCACCCACACTCGATAGTTGATCTGATGCATTCCTACCATTTTCCGTTGCTAAATGTGAGTTTCTTTCAGTTTGTTCACTTGCTTTCGCTGTCATGGAGCTATAAGTATCCTCATTTTTTATGCCCAGAGAAGGCCGTTCAGATGGATTAGTTGTAAGTTGTCCTTGTCTAATGCCCTTACCAGCAATCACATTCCCCTCATCAGTTGTCAGGCTAGATTGTTCTGAAGCTTCATCTGCATTACGTTGTGATGCTCCAGAACAAATGGAAGCATCACCAAGCGTTTTTGATAGTGTTGAAGTTGCTTGGGTTTCTATAGTTTCAGCATTTTGACATTCTGAAATACGGTCTACTGAATTTGGTGGAGAAGGATTTGATATGTACGTGGGGTTTCCTGCCTGATTCAGAGAATGACAAAGTTATGAGAATGCTTAAGGCATTTTAAAAATAATCAGCAAAAGTAAACATACCTCTCGTTGTTGTTGAGGATGCAATTGGCTTTTATTGGGAGGGTTCTTCAACTCGGTCTCAATATAATTGACTCCTCGAACATGGTTAATATTTCTTTCTACAGATGTAGCACCACTAGAAGGAGGTTTATCAACAGAAACAAGTGATTTATCAGAGGGTGAAGCAAATGGTGTTGGCTTAGAGGCAGATTCTGACACCTCGACAGATGTTTCTGAGAGAATCTTTGGTTCCTCTTCATTAGAGCAAGCTCCCAAAGCTGGTTGCTGTGCTTTTTCTGTTTCCGTTGTCTTCTTGGCAATTGGAAATGAAGATGTCAAAAGCTCTCTTCCAACAGAACCAGGAGCTTGGTTAACGGCCACATGAACTGAAGCTGGAGACCACGCATACGTTTTAAAGTTGCAGACAAAAAATAATATCAATATTAAAAGCATAATCACCAACAAAAGTTAGTAATCTTGCCTACCTGGAGAGTTATACCCTAGTGCTGGAGCACAGGGAGCCACAAGGGAGTTTGTTATAGGAACCGAAGTAGGATTTTGTAAGAAAATAGGACTTGGCTGCACATGTGGAAAAAAGTTCATAGGACGAGATGGACCATAAAGCATAGGCTGTGATGGTAAGCCCCCAAGATGATGTATTGCCAAGCCAGATGAACCACCATCCAACTTCATGTCAACCTTATCATCTAGTCTCAACTCTTCTTTAGTGTCAGGATGAGTAATTTTAACAGATCGACGAGGATTAACATTCCTAACATGCTGACCAAACTGTGGTGAAATCCCAACTCCCGTGCTGCCAAACTGAGAGCTTAGCTGATGACCAAATTTGGGAGGGAAGTTCATCATCTGACCCTGCTGCATCACTCCCTGAAGCTGCATATGGTGAGGTTGGAGACCAGGGACAAATGGGGGATGCCTGATGTTGGGATTTCCAACTGGTAGTGGCATTGGCATCGGAAATGAAGAACAGGGCATTCCTTGATGAACCTGTGCTCCGGGCATTCCGAACTGCACAAGACCATGTGGCTGCATAAAAGGAGGATTGACTGGAACCCCAGGAAAAGGGAGAGAGGATAACTTCTGCATGTTACTGACAGGATGAGCAGGTGAAACATGAATGGGTAGATCCCTTCCAGGAAAATGTTGAGGATCAGGAGTTTTATTCGTCGGCTTCCCAATGTCCTCCCTCGGCTGTGGCTGATGTAAAGCAGAAGAAGGCAAAAGCTGCAGTGGCCTGAAAAGACTAGATCGTGCCTGCAAAACAGAATGTTGCTTTAAGGAGATGATTAACGTTCCACCGAAAATACAAATCAGAACATCACTTTGGCAATTGAAAAGCGCTAGAAAGTTGAAAAGCACCCATAATATTACTTCAAATGTTGTCCCTGAAACAAATAATGAAAAGACGATTCCTTTGCTTTAAACAAGCTCAAGTTTCAGTTACCAATAACAAAGACAGATAGACGATGCAATCTCTACAGCCAGCTCTATCTATCACTGTGGAGATACATGTCCAAATTCTGAGAACAGGTTTTTCAATCAGCCACATGCGGCATTGGAAGAGAAGCTTAATAGTGGCGCAAATGTATTACTTGAGTTAAACATTATCTTGATCTATTCCACTCAGAAATAACGCACTAAAATGTTAGATAATAACTATTGTGAGGAGGAGCTGTTCAAGTTTCTCCATGCAATTTTATATAATTTGAGTGAACTTTTAGTGCTTTTGGTTCATTCAAATAGTTAGCCAATTCCAACCTGATGTAGTATCTGCAGAGAAAACAAACCATAAAGAATTACTAGACAGCTTACACTACCTGATGGCGCTTCTGCTCATCCATGTTGGGCGGTGCTGAGCAGGTTCTTTGAGGAATCTAAAGTTAAGAGCAAAAATTTTAACAAGAAGTTAAATGTTATCCTTTTATTAAAGGATAACTTATCCTCTCGTAAAGCACATGGAATATATGAATGACATGTCATATATGGTACCTGCATCCCATTCACAAAACCTGGCGTAAAGCTTCCAAACTGGAGAGAGACTTTCTTAGAAGTGTCATCTGCATTGGAACACAAGTAAATGAAACAGCATTGGAAATCCTCAAAACCTTATCAATACAGAAAAAATAATGCAGATACATAAGCCGATTTATGGAGTGGGTATAATCATATATGTCCACTGTTCAATTCATTACCATCTTTACTGTGATTTCCACACACTTGAGCATCCAATTACCGACAGAAGCAGAATCCATCAAGAGAAAATTGCATTTGGAAATTCTTTAATGTCTAATTACTAAGGACATACATGACAGCAAGAATACCTTTCACGGGGGTCTTGGGAGCTGATTGATCCGAGTTTATAGATGCATGTTGAGAAGAAAGAGCACTAGAAACCATTTGGTTATCGTCGTGTCTGACTGTATCTGCTGGCTCAATAAATTTATCTGAAATTGGAGCAATTGAAGATCCTTAAAACTCATTGAACGCATGAAATAATGAGAACAAAAGGCATCGCATCACATCACATCACATCACATCACCTATTTATTTTTTCTATCAAATTATTGATATAAATGATGAGGGTCACACCAGATGAGAGGTAACTTGAGAAAATAAAGAAATGAAAACTAGTACTTACACAAATAAAAAGAGAGCACAAAAAGAACAAAAACGAGAAAAAAGTTATGCCTCTCTGATCATCACATTGAGCCCACAAAAGACGTAGCATGTTGGACGTGCTTAGTTTATGCATTCTTTATTCCATTACAAGTTCAATTTTCCCAGATAACTTTTTCTTGTAAACCAGCATTGATTTTTGCAATTTTTACGTACTGCAGGCTGCAAATCTCGTTTATTCTTGGATTTCTTTGAGATTATTCCCTTAAGCTTTAGTAGTATCACACCTTTGGTAATTTAGCTTCCAATTTCATAATTCATGCAATAGATCCATGTGCAGTTGCTACAAACAGATTCCAAAAATCTAGATTCTAGATCCTTTACCGTCTGCAGGACCAATGTAAGCTTCTGATCATCATTTTGCCCATTAACCTAGAGATACTCAGAAACAGTTTGGACTTCTATAAAATCAATGGTTTACCAGTATTTCTATGAAGAATCACTTTTACTAAGAATCACTTTTACTAACCCCTCCGGAATATGCAAAATGCTTTGAGCTGTTTTAGAGTTCTTAAAACTCCGCTAACATTAAGAGTGTCAAACATACGAAAAGTTAAGAAATCCAATATGCATGGAATTTTTTCATTGACGGAGGTGAAGGGAAACGGCTGTGAAATCTCAAGTGATACGAACAAACTAAGATCATTGCAGTAAACCATAATGCAATGCAGATAAGCTAGAAGGAATTTTGCTAATTGTCGACAAAAAAATCAATTAAGCAGCAAACCATTAAATCAAGGAATTTTCGGAAGGAATATGAACCAGATAAATAGTTAATGGTTAGAGGAAAATACAAAAACCTGATCCTGAGATTCTGGTTGGGGCATCATTTTGCAGATCAACAGACTCCTGATCAGCAATAGCATCGGTCACTTTCAGTGAACCAGTTTCTCCATCAGACTTCTTGAAACTAATATAAGAAATCATTATAAAAAGTCAACTTTTCTTCAACCAAAAAATTTCTCGATTAAATAAATTTGTCCATGAAGACACTAAGAAGTTGCATGCAAGTATGTCTAAAAATTCAGATGCATGTCGTGTGCAGTTGATGATTGCCCTGTAGGAAGCTCCTCAAAAGTGAAATAGCTCAATAAGATAAATAGATCAATAACTTTACGATAACAAAGTAACATTCTACTGAAGGAACTCAAACCAACTACAAAGCGCAGTTCAAACTAAACCACAATTAACTCATTTTTTCAATGTAGCAAAGTGTAACGGGACAATGAGGAGAATACTGGTAATTTAGGGGTTATGCTTTGCAGTGAATTATGAATTTGGATAAATAGGAAGCCCGATCACTTGCACAGGAAACTATCAAGCTTCCGATGCAAATCCACAAGCAAAATCAAACTTAACTGATATCCTACTTCATAGAACAGATTAAGCAGACATTTTCAGGACTAATATCTGTTTCTTCATCAAACTTAACTGATCTCCAACTTCCTAGAAGAGATTTAACAGACAACTCTATCTGATGGCTCAACAGATTTATCTGAAGTTGGAGCAACTGAAGATCCTGAAAACTCATCGAATGCATGAGCTAATTAACACTTCTTTGTTGTATTTCCTTTTCTTCCCAAGCAAATACTATCTAGGTTATTTCTTAACTCAGTCACATTTTTCTTGTACTAGTATTCGTTTATCACATTAGAAAATGCAAACCTTTGTTTATTTGACATACATGTATCAGAATGCATCAGCATTATGTATTCTAAGCACAAGTATACGCCTTAATCCAGAACTAGTTGAGGTCGATTACACGAATCCTCTATATCCATTCTGCTCTATTTCGGCTTGTTTTCATTCCACAAATACACATTCCCCGTGTCCCATTTTATGTGACATAAATATTATTTGAAGAGTCAAACAAGTTTTTCTTTGACCATGACTTTTCCATGAACATTTAGAATTATCAACTATTGTGATTATGTACTTCTTAAGTAATTCTCAAACGTATAAATTTTATTTCAAAAAACTTGAAAAATGTGGGTCCGAATCAGGGGCATAGCTACAGTATTAATAAACGGGTTCCTACAATCCCAGTATCTTTTGCTTAGACCTTGTATTTGTATTAGGAAATCCATTAAATATGTATAAAAATTTAATTACCAACACAGTAACTAAATCGCGCTATTAGTTTGATGGCAAGTTCAGAACCCATAAACTTCAAATTCTGGTTCCGCCTCTGGTCCGAATTCACACCGAAAATTAGGTACTTTGGCTTTCATACTCCGAACCCCACCACATAAAATGGGACAAAGGGAGTATAAGCCGGGGGAGAGTTACCCCTTCCGATATAACCTTTGTCCAAACTGTGTATTTATCTTAAAAATGTTATTGAATTATGTATAAATTATCGATTTAGAACCCAGTAACTTAAGAGAATTTGAATACCGAACCCATAAGATTCAAATCCTGGCCCCGCCTCTGAGTATAAGTAGTAAAAAAAACCATACCTTGGCGTGGTGGGAGAAGAAGATACAGAGGAATCGGGAGAAGGAGGAGGTAGAACAGAGCTACCGCCGCCTTTTCCAGAGGTGACCCTTTGGTACTGAGGCTGAGCTGATCCTGAACGTCCACTAAGTCTACTACTATTTCTCCTATAATTTGTCTGTGATTCACTTTTCTTCTGATCACCCCTACGCTGCATGTAACATATATTATATAGAAACCTTTTACTCCTCTCTCTGTATTTCTTCTTCAATCTGCAGATCACATGCACACTATAAAAAAAACAATTAATTGATCATGAACAGGAAAATAAATATAATGTACGTAAATGTAGAATCCATGTATTATTATGTACCTAGATTTTTCATGCGTTGAGAATGAAGAAATGTGAAAAAACAGATCAAGTCGGAATCTAAGGGAGTGTGTGTGTGTGTGTGTTTACTTGGTTATGGAAATGTTAATAAAACTCGAAAAGGGAAAAAGGAAGAACGAGAAATAGTGAAATGCTCTTTGTTCCTTTTCTTTTTATTTTGCCAGAAAATGTCTTTTTCTAGCTTGGAGAAGTGAATTTTAAGATTACATTAAAAATAAGTTTTATTTATTTTAGCAAAGAAGTTATTCATGATATGGAAAATGAAGTGCTTTCGCTCATGATTATTGATTTTTTGTTTCCTTTTCCTCTTCTTATTTATGTATTTATTAATATTTCTTCAAGAGAATGGATTTAATTTTTATTTCTGAGCTAATTATGTATATATAAGGTTTTAAAAAAAAAAAAGAGTAACTATATAGGCTATACATAAGGAGACTCTTTCAAAATCTATTTCCTAATTTTGGGATCAGATGACGGAGTTTCTTTTCAGATCAATCAAACAATAATTTGGCTTAATATTATTAATACTTTCTTAAATTATCACTTATCATCTCTATATCACAAGAGAATGTACATTTTATTTCCTTAATTTGGTCATTTCTGTAACCAAAAAGTTGTAAAAATTTTAAATCCTTAATTTGAGGAATCGTCTCTAACCTAAAACAAAAAAGATTTTGCCACTTTATTATTTCCCTTCTAATATCATCAAATTGCAAACTCCACTAACTGTGTAGTCAATGTGTAATTTTACATGTGAAAAATGCACGTTTTTGGCACTTCTCAGTAATTTGTAAGTTAAATGTTAAGTCATTATGATCACAGCCAAATAAAATATTCACTTAATTATTTTGAAAATAAATCTTGAAATTTTAATGTACATATAATGAAAAGTGGATACAAATAGGCATGAAGGCAGTTTGCCATCTACAACTTGAATAATATTATATACAATTTACCAAAAGGCTTGAGCCAAATACAATTATGTTAAAGCATATGCTTCCCATATACAAGGCTAACAGTAGATAAAAAGAAGCAAGAGGTGTTTCACAGCTCTGAAACAAATAATTTGACTGGCAAAACAGTGTTTTCTACAGTTACAAGAACATCAAAACTTGTATCTGCCACTTGAGAATCAACATTTCTTCATTAACAAGGTGTGAATCTGCACATTCTTGCTTTCTTTTTCTTTTCAAACCCACAAAACTGCATCAAAATGCCTGAAACCAGAAGGAAAGGAATAAGAAAACATAATCTACCCTTTTGCACTAGCAAATCGTATAAAAAAGGCAGTCCGCTGCACTAAGCTCCTACTATGCGCGGGGTCCAGGAAAGGGTTGGACCACAGCCTTACCCTACATTTCCATAAGAGGTTATTTCCACGACTTGAACCTATAAACTTTACCAGTTACGCCAAGGCTCCTCTTCACACTTGCAAACCGTATAAATGTTCGAAACCAAAATCTCTCATGTCTAAAAGAACACCATTCCTAATGTTTACATTCAGTATAAACACCTAAAATACAATGTAGTATCGAATGAAACTATAGTACGTAATAGCTTGGTTAAGAGTTCTCTCTCCAGATAATAGTAGTAGTCGATAAAGGCACTAATTAGTAACTACTAATGACTTCTTCCATGTTCTGGCATGATTGATCAGTATTAGTGACGAGGAATTAATTACAGCAGTTCTTGTGAATACACCACTTAGCATTTTCAGGGAAAAGCTTATCAATGGTATGCTAGTGTACCTGTCATATAATACAACAGAGAAGGGTGGCTTCAAAATTCCTCGACGCTCAGCTGTATGTCCTACAAAAAGGTGTCCTTCACATACGCAAAAACACTCCAAGCAATCTGACAAGGTGAATAACAAGAAAGAGATAAAGGATTTTAGCCATTTTTTCAGAAACAGGTAGTTGACGAAATAGACAAAACAAGTTTGATTGCTTCAGTTACCAGCAAACGAGAAGAAAGCATACCTTCATTGTGCAGGAGAAGCTTCCTGAAATTCCCAAACTGACCTAAATGCTCACTTTTGGAGGTTGGTTAAAAGAATTAAAGCCATAGGCACGGGGTTCATGAGGTAGCTCTTCAAAAATATGACGGAGACTCTCATGCTGAACCATGGATTCTAGTATGTTGTCCTCAAGCACAGAACAAGAAGGATTTGTTTTGCAAGTATTCGCTTCATTCCTAGACAAAAGTACACCAGAATGATATTTTTTCCTCGTCTGCTGTTCAATCTTGTTAACCTCCCATTTCGATGCCACTGGACAGTAAACATGCACAAATTTAGTCTGACCGTTCCTGTAGGCTCGACTGACGGCTTGCTGTTCTACCGAGGGATTCCAGTGAACATCAAGCAAAACTACTCTTGAGGCTCCTATAAGATTTATTCCTTCCGAACAGGCCGTTATTGATGCGAGCAGCACTTTCGCATCACTCTTAGGATCATTAAGAGAACTTATTGATTTCTGGCGCTGCTTTACATCAAGTTCCCCATCCATATATAGAATCTCTCGGCCTAAAGTCCAGTGAAAGAGAGAATTGAGTTGCTCCTTGATCAGTCTTAGAGGATCAAGTAACTGGCTGAATACTATAACCCTCTCTCTCATGCCATCACAGAGTCGGATTAGTTCAACGACAAATTTTGTTTTTACTCCAGTATTTGGATCCAACCGACATTCTCTTTCATTTAGCTGACTTTCTAAGTCAGAGAACACCTTCTTATTTGCCACTAATGAAGGATGAACAGAGATCAGAGACACCATATTTCGAAAGTCAAATGAGCCTGGATACTCTGGAATCATATTGAGCAACTTCTTCTGCAAATCTGTGGGCTTCAAGTATACCAGTGTGTCCCTTATACCCGGAAGGCTTTTCATCTTTACATTTTCACTACATATATGGATTAGTGGTGCAATCATATCCCTAAGCTCTTCCAATGCTCGGGCATTTGTGTCAATAGAATTGCTAAGAGAAGCCCATTTCTGCTCAGATTCTGCAGCAAACTTTGGACTAACTACGCGGAGGGTGTTGTACAACTCTTTAAAGTTATTCTGGAAGACAGTTCCAGACAAAAGTATACGCCTCTGCGTTTCAACCTTAGTCATAGCTTTATACAAAAGGCTTTGCTCATTCCGAGGAGTATGCCCTTCTTCAAGGACCACAAGGCCAGGTAATGTTAGAAGTATTTCTCTAATCTCTTTGGCATAACCATCTCCATTTTCTCCGGTGAGCTTCTCGAACAAGTCATAGCTGATCCCCAATATACTCTTACTTTTAGCCCAGGATTTCAGCTTCACCATACGTATATGGTGTTTGTTTTTTCTTCCGGCATGGGATAAACAGTGGTAGAGACCAACCGTGACTTCATCTTCTTGGCACGAGAAATCATTGTTGTTCAAGTTGTGGAAGGGAATGTCCGCCTCCCATTTCTGGAACTCGGCTTCCCAGTTAGACAGCAACTTGGGCGGAGCTATGATTACAGGCCGACACTTTGGAAAATGCTTCAGAAATGCCTGAAGAAATACTATGGTCAGACGGGTTTTTCCGGTTCCAGGTGGATGTGAGATTATGCATCCTCCCCTACTAGCAGATAAAGGCTCGCTCAGCTTCTCAAGGTATATATCTCCAGCAATATTTTTCCACATGAACTCAAATCCTTCACGTTGATGAGGATACATTGTTGCTTTGGCATGCAGAGGAACTAAATCCCACACAGTTCCTTCCACATAAATAGCAGAATCATGGACTGCAGAAGGATCATCAAATCTAAACCCGTCAACATCCAAGAACGGTGACGACTCTCCGAAATACTTTCTTTCATGCCTCCCCCGGTTTCTCTCAGCCTGCAAATGACAGAAGTTCAAGACAAACATTAAAGAGTGAAAATACATATAGGAGAGCACAGTGTATAAAATCAAATATAAGGATGGCAAAAGAATATGTAAACAAGGCTATCAAGTATAAATATAGTTCTACGGACTAAGCAAAACCTCACAAGCTAATAGACTGAATTAGTTCCATTTAATACTCTAAATATTTAGCAAGTCGATTTGTAATTGAAAGAGAAAACAGTAAGCGGCAGCAAACTATATTTGGAAAAAAAATCCACAGTCCAGAACTTATTACAAATCTGTCAAGGTTGCAATGTAGATCCAGCTACATGATAACAACGCATCTTGTAAATGGTGCTTCTAGTTGAAAAGGATAAGCGCATGACAGACAAACTCATATACTTACAAAAGCAGGGTAGATGTACTTGCTCTCCAGATGCACATGTGAACAAACTTTACAGATGAGTCCAATTTGTTCATCTAAAATAAGATGGTGGTTCCCCATCTGGCAGCCGCTAACTTTCTCAACCTGCATCAGCAAAAAAGAGATTTTACATAGTGTTAGAAGCTGTTAACTTTAAGATATGAACAAATGAAAAACGAGAAATAAGGATTTAGAATTTTGACACACTCAATGAAGTTCAAAACAATAAGGCATAGAGTATTGCTGCCTATCAGTTTGTCAAAACATAATTGAATCAGAATGAGAGAGTAGCCCACCAGAGATGGATTTGTGAAGCCAATACATGATTCTAAGATACCCATGTCCATTTCAGCAAATAAATTCTCAATTTCTTTTTCCCATTCTTCTTTCTCCGGGGGGAGAGGGTCCTCGTCTTCAAACCGGAAGATCAACGGAAGTGTTTCTTTGACAGGAAACTGTTCCTTCCCTTCAGGAGAAGCAAGTTTATCATGATCATCAACATTTATAATAGAATCAACAACAAACTTCACAAAGTCGAGATCCTTAAGAATACACTTCTTCCGAGTCTTTCTGTCCTTTTGAGCAGCATTTTTCACAGATTCATCAGCCTTTTCCTTTTCCTTTTCAGCAACCTTTTTCACCAAGTTATCAACTTTGTCCTTTTGAGCAGCATCTCGCGTTGAGTCATAAGCCTCTGTGCCCTCTTCAAATGGGGATTCAGACTCCTCATCATCACTGAGAAGAATGGGGCTACTACAATTTCCATGGTTTAACTTCCTCTTTTTTGACTTAGAAAGTGAGCGTGGCCGAAGAAGATATGCTCGGCCTCTGTGCTTTTCACCATCAAAAACAAGGTCAGGTAGTAGCCCCTCATTTGACTCCCCTTTTCCTTCTCCATTTTCTTGTTGCTCTACAGGATCATCATCTTCTGTTTCCTTTCTTCCATCATCGTCATCATCCAAACCAATTCTTATATCAGATCCTTTTCCTTCTTCATTGTCTTGAAGCTCTATATGACAACTCACACCATCATCGTCGTGGTCTGATTCGCTAGAACTTGATGGCTCATTCACCCGATAATCCTTATCTTCGGGGTCATCATTATCCTCATCGCTAGAAGCTTCAGACTCTGACTCAGAAGATTCTGTTGTATCATCACTAGATTCTTGTGATTTTACACAATCGTCCTCTGATTCCTCAAAATCAGTTGGCTCCTCTGATTTATGCAACTCACTAGGGCCCCGTGTCCTACACATACTTGAGGTAGATGAAACAACCTCATCTGCTGTAGTGACAATAGGACTCCTTAACCCAACACAATTGGACCAAGATCCTGAACCTGATCCACTATTTAAAGCAGACACCGCAGCAGACTCCCCAGTGACAACAACGTCAGGATCACTGTCCTCCTCCTCCTCCTCCTCCTCCTCCTCTTCCTCTTCATCATCATCATCATCATCATCATCATCATCATCATCATCATCAGATATTTCCTGGACGAAAGTCCGTTTCGTCATGGACTCACAAGTTCCTGGACTGAGCATTCTATTCCCATTGTCCATCTTTTTTTTACCTTTGTCCAAACTTCTTACCATACTTTCATCTTCTAACCATTTTCCAATTTTTCTGTTGTCAACTCCACAAGTTGTGTTTTCTTTAGTCAGCTTTCCTGTTGCACTAGATGATTCCCTTATATCACCAGAAGCTACAACATCATCTCCAATATTCACAGAACAATTACTAGAAGACTGAGGAGGATTACCACTTTGACTCAACCTCTTCTTCTTCTCAATTACCTCGACGAAATATCTATCCCATTGTTGTCTAGTCCTCCTCCTTGGAAAAGAGGCTGCCCCTGAATCCATCTTCTAGAAATACTACACCTGAACCAAAACCAATGAACATCATAAATATTAAAATACTAACATCAAAACATACAATATTCTTGATCAAAATGCACAAGCACTAATACACTAGAACAAATACAAAAACCTACTCCTTTAAGTTATATTCACCATCAGTTTACCTAATCTTTTACACAATATGACAAGTTATAACTTAAACTAAAAAAACTAAAACCCAGCTAAAACCCCATCAAAGAACAGTCACATGCATACAGTAGTGTATATTAAAGACAGACTTGGAGATTTTACAAACTACATAGAGACACTCACCTGGATAAAGAGAGAACTTTTGTATAACAAAGAAATCAAGAACCAAGAGCTTTTTTGAGTTCTTGAAAAAGAGTAAAACTCCAGGGACCAATACAATAAAATAGATTTTGAAAGTATACACTAACATAGAATAAGAGATAGTGAAAGAGAACAGAAAAGAGACTTTTTCGGGAAGAAACCTGCGTGAGACAGGCGGAGATAGAGAGGGAGGTGGGTGGTGTTTTTTTTGGTTTTGTAAAGGAAGAGAAACAGAGTCAGAAAAGAGAGGGAAAGGTATAAAAAGCAGAGAGAGATATATATACTGAAACGGGCTTTTAAGGAATGTTTTGGTTCCTTCGTTCATTACTCCTATAATTATTGTTTTTTACAGCTGTAAAAAGTTGATAATTATGGGGTGAATTTATTAACACACTACAAAATAACCACCCCCCACCCCCACCCCCAACCGGTAATAAAGTCTAATGAAACTTTTGGTAGGTTACAGAGTAGAGTAGCTTAATCATTTTTTGTAGGTTATAGACCATCTGTTTCAAAACCCAAAGGTTTGTGCTTATTTTTTACCTAGGGAAAGTAAAAAAAACATCGAATAAAAGTACTCCCTATTAATATTTTTTTGCTGTTTGAGATTCAAATTTTTAATCTTTTGAAATAAAATTTAAATATTTAAAAACTCCATAAATAGTACTAATTCCAAATATTTAAAAAGACATACAAAAAATTTATGATTAAAGAATAAGTCGTTTAACTCTTGAAATTGAACAACTCTACATATATTGAATCGAAAGGAGTTTTTAAAAGAAAAGAAAAAAAGTTCATACAGATTCAAACCATAATATCACCAAATAATAGAGATTAGAAAAAAGAATTAATGATATGAAAGAAAATTACTACTACTAATTTTTTTTGTTTGATTTGGGAATTTCTTTTCAATTAAATGAGTTTTAAGGGACGTCAACTTCCCTTTACATTGTAAATGATTTTTTTTTCTTCCAATGAAATGATTGCTCTTTTCTTTTAAAGCCTTTTTAGCTCCCTTATGTAAATCTGATCCTAGTCAGAGTGTTACATTTAAAGTAAAAAAAAAAAAAAACTTAACGATAAGCAAATTGCGTCACGTGTACAAAGACTATGGTAGAAAATCTGTCTACATAAAAACAAAATGGAACAACTTCAGCTCTTTTTGGGAGAAATTCAAAAATAACAAAATTTACAAGTTGTCATTCCAAAATAGTCACAATTTCAAAATCAATCAAATTTAATCATTTTTCATGTAAAGATAAATTTAAACAAAAACATTGTTCAAAATCCGAAAAATACTCCAGTATAATATACTGGAACTCCAGTATATTATACCGGTCCAGCATAATATGCTGGAAGTTCATACACAGATGCTCCAATCTCCTGTATATTATGCTGGACTTTTTGCGTGTTAGAGTTCCGGCATAATTTACTGGAAGTTCATACACAGATGCACCATTCTCCAGTATATTATGCTAGAACTTTCTGTGTTGCATCAAAATAATCACCATTTTTCAAAGACTTTGTAAACGCTGACTATTTTTGAATGACTAATCTAAATCGTGCTATTTTTACTCTCTTTAGCTTTAGAAGAGAGTAAATCTTTCTAGCCTCAAAAAAGAATATCTAACCCCCACCCCCACCCCAACCCAAAAAAAAAAAAAAAACAAAGTGGATAGTAAATCTTTTGGGTATTTTGTGACATATCTCATCTATCTTTAGCTGCAAAAAAGAATATCTAACCCACCCACCCACCCACCATCGAAGCTTTTGTTTTATTCATTTTTCGTTCTTTTACATGTGCAAATAAATATTAATTTGCTATAATGACGTCAATTGTCTAAGGAGAATGGAATATATATAATTTAACTTATAACAACAGGGTTATTTAGTTTGAAATATTATAATCGTAAGATTATAATTCACATCCAATATGGACAGCTAATATCAAGATTTTTGGTATAAAATTATCTCAATACTTACTAATACTCAATCAAATATAAAATAAATATAATTCCTAAATTTCTATCGAGATTAGTATCATTATGTAGGTAACTAAACGACCCTTCAATTACAGCACATTGTATAAGATCTCAAGAAAGTCACAGGCGAGGAGCTAGTTGATATTTAATTATCGTCTTCGGTCCACTTTAATTGATTTTTTTTTGTGTTTTCACACATATTAAGAAATCTAGTTTTTACATTAATTAACAATAAAATTGACCATATTAATCTTTACTATCTCTTTAGATTGTTTATTGAAAATATAACAAATACTCAAAGATTCTGTACTCCAAGAGCAACTTTGAAAAAAAGAATTTTTTCTTTTTTGATATCTAAAAAAATCAAATATTAAGGATCACAAAAAATAAAAGACCAATAAACCAATTAAAGTGGACTGAAGGGAGACCAATGTATCCACTTAATTAAAGTTAAATCAGATTTTGAAAAATCTATGAAGCATTAGTTCTTCAATTTTGAGTTTATGACTAAAGATGAGAATGAGCAAATTACTCGAACAAATAGTACAAAATTTTAGTCTCCACATCGTCTACATAAATAAACTCACATAAGTACCAAAAAAATAAATTAATAAGATCTCGTGCATGGCACGTGCAAGTAGCTAGGTGATACTTACAAATATATCCATCGAACCAAAAGTCAAATAAAAATTCACAGACTGTAGTAAGCTAGATTTTGAAAATAAATCCGAGTATTAGCTCTTCATTTTGAATTAACTTATGATGCTAAAGATAAGAACGCACAACTTTTTATTACTCAAATACATATGTGTGCATCTTAATAGGACATATATGTATGAGTCTGTATATACTTTAAGGGGTCATTTGGCAAGGGAACAAGTAATCACATGATCGCAATGGGATTATAATATGGAAATTAGATATTAATAGAATTATTTAATGAATATATTTTTATTAAAAGATATTTGATTTATTTGATTAAAAATGGATATACGAGATATATTATAAACATGTGTTTGGTATATACAAGATAAGTTGGGATAAACTTTTATTTTTAATTTTAACCTTGAATTGTTTAAAAGACTTTGAGAAAAGAGCTTTGGAGAAGGGCATCTTTGTTGTTTTAGTTTATTCGGATTAATTAATTCCGAGAGTATTATTCCACCCTCAATATGGAATAGAATTAATATCCAATTGTGAAATTAATTAATTTCCGAATTCAAAAATTCAATCAAACATGAGATAAAATAATCTTGCTACCGAAATTATTATCTTTTATCTCACATGCCTACGACCCTTAAGTTGTGTACCTGTGCAAAGCACGAGAGAGCAACTAATATAGGAAATAACTGACTGTATGAGTCCTCGTGCAAGGTGCCGAGTAGCTAATTGACACTTATTACAAACATATCCACTTAAGTAAATGTTAGAAAACAACAATTACAAACATATAAATTAGATTTTGAAGAATCAATGAAGTATTAACTTCTTCGAATTGAAATTTAAGATGTATTCCGCAATGAAAATTAAGATAGTATTAAGATAAGATAACAAAATTGTCAAGTACATGCAAACACATATAAAGATGCACGCATTGCCTACATTTTAATAGGATATATATTTATGTATTATTTGTCCATACTAAGTTGTCTGCATGTATAAAGATATGCACACAAATGGAAGTGCCGCTCAAGAAAATGAAATTTCTTACATAATCTAGCTTATGAAAAAGTTTAAGTAATTTGTTTAGTCTTTTTCGATTTATAAAAATAATATGCACACAAATGGAATTTACTTTTTAATAAAAAGTTTTGTCTTTCTTCATCTTCTTTCTTTTAAAACTTATTGGTCCTACGGAAATCTCAATATAAGTGAATGTCACATATAAACCGAAAACATATAAAAGAAGAAAAAGTATCACATGTATAAAAACTATAGTAGGCACTTAGTCTATTGGGGTCGTTTTGTACGTAGGATAAGAAATAATAATTTTGGGATTGGATGCGGGATTTATTCCGCGTTTGATTGAATTTTTTGAATTCGAAATTAGCAATCTCTGAATTAATCAATCTCATACTTGAGTATTATTCTATTCCACATCGAGGGTGGAATAATAATCACGAAATTAATTAATCTCATGATAAATTCTAAAATGACAAAGATGCCCTTCTCCAAGGCTCTTCTCCCAAAGTCTATTAACCAATCCAAAGTTAAAACTGAAAATAAAAGTTAATCCCTACTTATTTAGTATACACCAAACACTATTATACCATGTATATCCCATTTTTAGTCTGATGAACCAAAACATATTCCAATAAACATATAATCACGAAATAATCTCGTTATTATTTAATTCCCGCGTTATAATTTCGTCGTATAACTTGTTTCCCTACCAAACTACTCTCTAGTATCACTTTCAGATATCTATAGCAAAAAGAAAAAAGAAAAAAAATCACAACTTCATCGCCTAAAGTGATAAAAAAAAAAAAAATCGGGCATTTCGTGCTGAATTTACTTAGATTAAAAAAATGCTTCTAACATTGCATAATTAATCCTTGAAAATATCAATGCACAGAGCTCTAATTACATATATAGTGGGGCTATCAATCTATCATATTCTGAAATGTACCAGTTAGCCATTACATGTAATTAGATTAGAGTTTTAAGTCACTATAAGTTGCTCCCTGCAATTGTTTCGAAAAGTGAGTTTTTCGCTCGATTTTTATGGATGTCATTTTTTCTCGTTGTACTTGTTCAAACTAAATTTATTTTCTCCTTAATAAATGACATGTCAGAGGAATTATTTTCACACTACAAAAGGCACGTGACAATAGAAAAATGGTCAAAAAGTGATTAAATACTACATATGTCTTGTTTTCATTGGAAGTCATACTAATTACATTAATTAGTTGTATTAAATGAAATTAGTACTAACTTTTTTTCTTTTCTTATGCTTTTATCTTTTTTTCTTCTCTTCCTCTTTCTTCTTTTCTTCTTCAGCTATCTTTCCTTCATTTTTGCCCATCTACTTACGTTGAGTTGCCAGAAGGGAACAACAAGTACTCAATTATGAACAAACACAGTACCCTATTTACTTATGGATAAACAAAATAAAATTTTCTTTTGAGATGGAAAATTAAAGAATAAAACTTGGGAGTCTAATATCACCTCATTTTTTTCAATTCATCTTTTTAAAATCACAAGTTTTACCCCACACACTATCATCATTCACGTCAAGATTGCACCTCACAACCAAGATTGCTCTTCGTTCTCTAATTTTGCTGGAGTAATATTTCTTTATCTTATTAACCCAAAAAAATATTTTTTTAGATTATTAATTGACGAGACCCACATAAAATTGCAGATGAAATAATTCAACAAGAACAAAAGAGTATGTGGATTCTTTGAGTTGCTGGTATTCAAGCGCTCAGGCAATCTCCAACCTTGCCCTCATCCCCCATAATTGGGGAAATATTTGGGGGAATTTAGCTCCAACCCTCCCCCATTTTTGTCCCCAAAATGGGGATGAATAGTGTTACCTCAAATATGGGGTACACTATTCATCTCCCCCATTACTATTCAACACTTTTTTATTATTATTTTATTATTTAATCTTTTAATTTATCTCTTGATATATACCTAGTTATGCCTATGTAATGTCTTTATTTTATTAATATTATATCTTAACTTTGGTGTATAATTTTGATAAATTAATTTTCGTGCATTTATTATTTTTATGTAGAAATGGCAGTAGATAAAAATCAACGATTTCAAGAATTTTTATTTCGACATAGAAGAAATAAGGACAAAGATGCTCATTTTGCACTTCGTAATGCATTAATAGATCATTTATGGGAGAATACTAGAGGTTGAAGTTGAATATTTATCTAGTATTTCGAATGAATTTTATCGTTATGTAATATGTATTTAATTAATCTTGTATCGCAATGATTTCACTTTTATTTGAATTATTAGTTAATCTATAATAATTGCTTACAAATTATATTATTTAAAATTTTATGGAATTGTTTTAATTATGGAAATTACAAATTAATAAAAATAAAAGATGGAATTTGTTTAATGGAAATTAAAAAATGAAATTGAAATGAAAGATAATAATATAATATAGAAGAATTAGAAGAATATAAAAAGGTTTGGGGAAAAAAATGGGGAAATGGTTGGAGTAAGTTGTCCCCAAAATGGGGATCTCCATTTTGGGGATCAAAAATGGGGTAAAGGTTGGAGATGCCCTCAGCAATGCTATTTCGGGGAATATTATTTTGGATTTCTTTGGAAAAATTTTATGGTGGAGTAAAATTAAATGAAATGGAATAAACGGGTTATGGTAAGTAGTTGGGTATATTAGGTAAAATATTTATCTTGATTAATTATATTATTAGACTAATAAATATTTAAAAATAAAATTTATTATGTGGCATCATCAAGACTGAGTGTATGCCACACACAACATGCATTCTGATAGAGGGCCTAGGAAGGAGGAAATAAATTCAATTTGGACAAATACAACGAGTAAAAACAACGCCCGTAAAGATTGAGCAGGAAACTCACAGCATAGGAAGCAACTTATATATTTTCTATTTTTTTACTATACAAAGAATTTTTGCATCATAGTACAATTTAATTTGGTTTTTATATTACTTACCATTTATTATTAGTTAATAGCTACTCATCAATACTTACTAGATAACATTATATTACCTTATAAGTGAGTCATAGAACTTAAAACTCACCTCTCCTCCTCTCCCTCAAAAAGCTCGACACAAATAAATAGGAGCTACAAATAGAAACACAATCTTTTCAAAAGCTCTATGCAAAAAAAGGAAAAACAAAAAATAATAATAATGGAGTAATAAGTGAATAGAAAAAAGCAACAAAGAAGACAAAGAGGTCCTCCCCATTTGGGCCCACAGAGACAGAAGCATATAATCCAACAATGATAGGGCAGGAAAAAAAATATTAAAAAAAAATTGAGGAAAAAGTTTAGAAAAGATAATTTATCTTACCGATGTATTGAAGACGAGCGAAGTGTTCCCGGCGGCGATCACCACCACTTTACGCGGCAGAGCTTGACTGAAAGTTCGCCGGAGTTTGGACTGAAAGTTCAGAGATTTCCAGAAGAAGAAGAAAACTAGTCAATGAGAAAGAAACATAAAATAAAGTAAATGTACCTTTTATAAAGAGCCAAAAGGGAGGTTTCCTCCAATTATATACATTTCAATTTCCACATAGAAAATTTACCTAAGATTTTCTTACCGAAAAGTGAATAGTAGTAAAAACAAATTAATACACTCTTTTTTGGGGGGTTAATGTAGTGGGTTGGGGATGGAGATAAAGTTGGATTCCTAAGTACTAACATAGGTTAAATACATTTCGATAACATTGAGGGTAAATTTACCTGTTGATGGTTTCATTATTGGGGAATGATGCGCCTAACTTTTCTTCTTCATTTTTGTTATTGGTAAATGACTAATTGGAATTTTGTCCTTCATTTTCAATGTCTACATTTTGCACTAATTATTAACTTAAATCCTATTTCTCATACTTTATCATCATGTATATTCTTACAATGTACATCACACGTGCGAATATACAATTAAATTATTTATAAAATAATTATTGATAAATTTCTACGATAAGTATACGAAGTAATTACTCCCTCCGGTCCAAAATAAGTGTTTTTTTTTGTGGTCCAAAATAAGTGATTTTTCCAGATTTCAAAAATGAATTAATTATTTTTTTTCTACATTACCCTTGGAGTAATTAATGTTGGAGTATGTGTTAGGAGTGTTTATGTGAAGAGATAGTAAAGGTTAATAAGGTCAATTTCATTGCTAACTAATATTAAAAAGTGAATTTCTTAATGTGCGTGAAAACAATCAAAAAAATCACTTATTTTGGACCTAAGAGAGTAATAATTTGACAATAAGGAAGCTAAGATATTGTAAGTAGTTAAACAACACTGATGGTATAAAGATATTTCTTACGGTTAATGATATTATCAAGATTAGCATGTAAGAAAGGATTGATGTTGCTAACAAGCAATTTAACATCTAATAACAAGTTACTTGTTATTTAATTTAAGTTACCAATTAATGCTTTAAAATGGAGTTACCTAGAATTACATTTTACGTGACCTGATTATATGGATATTTTTTTCATTATTCGGGCATAGAACTTAAACTCCTACAAGTAATGGCTAGCGTTTGGCATATTAACTTGGTTTTAATAGTATTTATGTTAGCTAAATTTCTCTTGGATAATAGAGAGGTTAATTGGTACAGCTTCTCATTAGTCACATGATGGAAATTGAATACTAATTGAGCATTTTTCTTTTTTAAAAAATAGAAGAACAAGTGACTATTCTCTAGGTCATTCATTAAAAAAATAAAATAAAGGGACAAAGAAGTTCTTTGAAGAATAAAAATCTATCATGAGTTGTTCAAAAAAGCACCGATGAATATATTTTCTTAATCAATAGTTATATTTTTATATACTTTTAAAAAAAATAAAATTATCTTATTCATATAAAATTTATATTAGATTATTTACCTATAACAATCTAATATTGAAATTGTTCTGATTGATGAGATACGAGGCGGCGTTAATAGAAGACTGGAGGTATGGAGGCAGGCCCTGGAATCTAAAGGCTTCAAGTTGAGTAGCACTAAGACGGAATATGTGGAATATAAATTCAGCGACGTGACGGGGGAAGCGGATGTGGAAGTCGGGCTTGACTCACATGTCATCCTTAAGAGCGAAAGTTTTAAGTACTTAGGGTCAATTATCAAGGGAGGTGGGGAGATCGACGGGGATGTTACGCACCGTATTGGGGTGGGGTGGATGAAATGAAGGTTACCGTCTGGAGTTATGTGTGACAAGAATGTGCCACTGAAACTCAAAGGTAAGTTCTATAGAGCGGTGGTTAGATCGGCCATGTTGTATGGGGCTGAGTGTTGGCCAGTCAAGAATTCACATATCTAGAAGATGAAAGTAGCAGAAATAAGGGTGTTGAGATGAATGTGTGGGCATAGTAGGCTGGATAAGATTAGGAATGAAAATATTTGGGAGAGGGTGGGCGTAGCTCCGGTGGACGACAAGATGCGGGAGGTGTGACTTAGATGGTTCGGACACGTGCAGAGGAGAAGCTTAGATGCCCCGGTTATGAGGTGTGAACGTTTGGCTTTGATAGGTATAAGAAGAGGTAGAGGGCGGCCCAAGAAGTATTGGGGCGAGGTGATCAGACAGAACATGGCGCGGCTCTAGATTTTCGAGGACATGGCTCTTGATAGGAAGGTGTGGAGGTCGAGCATTAGGGTTGTAGGTTAAAGGGTAGTCGAGCGATTTTTCTCTTTGTCCCGATTTTTCTCTTTGTACCGATGAGTATGATAGTATTTTGTCTAGCACTGCTAGCGATTTATGTTATGTTTCACACTTTTGCATAATATTTGTGTTACTGCTTTTCTATTTATTTGATGTCTCTCACGTTGCTGATATTATTTTTCGAGTTTTGTTGTCACAGATCTATTGTTTTTAAGCCGAGGGTCTCCCGAAAACAGTCTCAGGGATAAGGTGTGCGTACAATCTACCCTCCCTAGACCCCACTAGTGGAATTTTACTGGGTTGTTATTGTTGTAATCTAGTATTGAAATTCAATGCACATGGTATCAGAGTATATGTTAAGGAAGTAGAAGTTTTATAATTAAGGTTAAAATTTTCTTCGATTGTGTGATTTCATATCTCACGACCACTGAATATTTTGCAAATATTGCACAATTAACAAAAGTAGCAAAAAATCGTTTCAAAAAAATAATATTTGTGTGCTTTATAAATTTAATGTGACTGGTCTCTTTGATTTGACTAAAATAAAAATAAATTATATCAATTGATAAGTTTTTCATTAATTCCAAGAAAGGACCGTATGATAACTATTCATATATTAATTCAAGCATATGAAATATGGAAGAGTATTCACTGTGATAATTTATTTGAAATTAAGTATGTACGATTTATTTATTTTTTTAAAAAAAAAGAAGAAAAAAAATTACCTCGTAAAAGTAGGAACGAACCTAGACAGGTGTTTGAGTATTGATTAATCCCGAAACGAATTATGTATAATTATTTAAAAAGAGTAAGAATTTTGATATAATTATACAATAAAATTAAATTTTGTATTAAATAATATTTTAAAACATTTGATGTGAGCACATAAACATACCAATATTAACATGACAAAGTTTTTGCTATTTCAGTTATCATGCACCATTTGACAAATTGCTTTCACAAAGATCTATCATTATGAAACATATATTTTTTTACTTATAAATTCGTTCAGATTAATATGGATGATTACTCCAAGTAGAAGCATAAAGCTACTACTAAATTATAAAAACTAACCTTCCCTACGCTTTCAATACGATAATCCTAACTTTTTCCCTTCCCCTCTCCCAACCTAACCCTAAACTTAGGAAATAAGTTTGATCCGCTGGTGCACTGTTATGGCATTTCTTTGTGCACCACATTTTGGATAATTAATAGGTGTCTCATATTTAAAGTTTTCATCTTCGACGACATCTCCTAATTTCAGCTCCAAATAGCACCTAATGTGTATTGGGCGACCTCATGGTAACAACTCAATCACACTAAACTCATGACTATCTATTAGAAGGTTTTGACAGCAACCGGCATGTGTGTCAAAGGTAGACCACTCTTTGCCTTAATCTTTCCAGTTTGAAGGCACTTCCATATCAACCAGCTCCTCCGGTGGCAGTGGCTCTGGAAACATAGAGACGTGAAAGGATATGTACGCGGTTATGTCTTCGTTACACCAACAACGTGCTTGATTTAGATTATTGACAAAGCATGCTCTGTGCACTACGTGCTTTAGGCTGCACGGATGTGAAAAAAATCACAACCTCAACATCTCTTATAGGGGACCAACAAGTAACACAATTCTCCGCTCTTAACCAAATTTCTTTATTCTCTTAGAGGAGGGACGTATATTAGTCATTATGAAAACATATATTACTCGGATTCAAGATCTGGATATGAAGTATCCTTAGGAAATACTTTATGTGAGATTTTTCAATGGAATGTGAATTAAATCGGGTTACTAGGTGAGAACCGAACATTGAGAAACCAAAAAAACATAGTATATTACAAAAAAATCAATCAAATAAATAATAAAGCAAATAAGATAGGTCATTAATAAAGCTGCCAAACAACTTTCACTACATTCAAGAAAGGGACATCTATAACAAAAGCACATTATTTGTCTGCTTGTACCTATAATTTAATCCAATCAAAATGAAAGACTTTAGACTCTGTAATACTATCCTCTATTTCTAACCATAACCCTCTTCTAATACCCATACTTTAATCAAATCAAAATTGAGAGTAGCTTTTCACTTTGTCATACTATTCTCTCTTTCTAAACATAACCGTTTCTTCTTCTTTTTTTCTTTAATTTTTTTTTATTGTTTGCCTATAGTTGTATTCAACATATTGCTAGGTTGTTTCGATCTAATTTCAATATACTTGTACAACAAATTTATTTCCATTATTCGAAACACCAGAAATAACATTTAAATTTACGAAAATATTAGAAAATATTTTCTAATATTGTTTTACATCAAAATTTAATTGTAAATTTGAATAACGCACAAGAAAAAAGAATTGCTCTGATACCAAATGTTAAATATACAGGACCCTAATCCCCCCCCTCCCGTTCCATTTATTTCTCTACCTTCATTTACGTGCTTTCTCCTTTTCCATTCAGAACTCTTACCTTCTAAATATATCACCTTGAAACTTCTAAATTTTTTTGAAGTGAGTCTAGGTAATACTTCTTTTTTTATATTATATTTGAGTAAATATTATGGTCTAATACTTCTTTTTATATTATATTTGAATTAAATATTAGGATTTAATTCTTTTTTCTCGTGAAAATCAAATTCAGGAACAACAAAGTTATCGATGATGCATAATTCGTTTTTGATGATAAGCAACCGGTCCCTGATGATGAACAACTAGTCTGATGGTGAACTTAAATTTTTTATTTTCCTTACTTAAGGTGAGGAAAGTTAAAAAAGAGTTTTGGAAAATGTTTTCGCTTCTCTTGATAAGGAGGAAGAAAAGGTTAGTACAAGGATGCCCCAGGATTAGGTGGGGCGCCTTAACTAAGGATAAAGCTAAGGGGTTGGAAGGAAGGTTATCGGCAATGAGAGCTTGGAGAAGTAGTGGGAACGCAAACACAATGTGGTCGACGACGGCAGACTGTATAAGAAAGGGGCGAGAGAGGTGTTAGGGATATCTACGGGCCACAATGGTGGCCACAAAGGAGATTGGTGGTGGAATGCAGTTGTCCAAGGTAAAGTGGAAGCAATGAAGGCGGCTTACCTGCGGATAGTAGGGAGCACTGACGAGGAGGAGAAGAGAGAGAATAGCCAAAGGAATAAGGTAGCTAGGAAGGAGGAGAATATGGCAGTGACGGAGGCTAAAACGACAACTTTTGCTCGTCTGTATGAGGAACTAAGGAACAAAGGTGGAGAGAAGAAGTTATTCCGACTCGCTAAGGCGAGAGAGAGGACAACTCGGGATCTGGACCAAGTGAGGTGCATAAAAGATGATGACGGCAAAGTTTTGATGGGAGATGACCAGATTAAGAGGAGATGGTGGACCTACTTTCATAAACTTCTAAGTGGAGAAGGGGATCAGGATATTATACTTGGGGAATTGAAGAATGGCGACAGTCACCATGAATTAAGTAATTGTAGGGACATTGAGATCGATGAAGTCATGGAGGCAATGCGTAAGATGAGAAGGAGCAGAGCTACCGGGCCAGACAAAATTCCGGTTGAACTGTGGAGGTGTGTGGGTAGAGCAGGCTTGGAATGGCTTACTGCATTGTTTAGTGTTATATTCAAGACTAATAGGATGCCTGAAGAGTGGAGGTGGAGTACAATGGTCCCGTTGTATAAGAACAAAGGTGATGTCCAGAGGTGTAACAACTATAGGGGCATCAAATTACTAAGTCGTACCATGAAAGTTTGGGAGAGAATGGTAGAAATGAGAGTGCGAAGGACGGTGTCTATTTCAGACAACCAGTTCGAGTTCATGCCGGGGCGATCTACTACAGAAGCTATCCACCTTAGTAGGAGGATGGTGGAACAGTACATGAATAGGAAGAAGGATCTCCACATGGTGTTTATTGATCTGGAGAAAGCGTACGATAGGGTTCCTAGGGAGGCCTTATGGAGCTGCTTAGAGGATAAAGGGGTCCCGGTTGACTATATTAGGGTGATTAAAGACATTTATGCTGGAGCTAAGACTCGGGTTAGGACAGTAGGAGGCGGCTCTGAACACTTTCCAGTTAGTACGGGGTTGCACCAAGGGTCTGCGCTCAGCCCATTCCTATTTGCCCTGGTGATGGATGCACTAACTCATCATATTCAAGGGGAGGTGCCATGATGCATGCTATTTTCTGATGACATTATTCTAATTGACGAGACACGAGGCGACGTCAACGAGAGACTAGAGAATTGGAGACATGCTCTTGAGTCTAAAGGTTTCAAGTTGAGCAGGACGAAGACGGAATACCTCGAGTGCAAATTTGGAATTGAGCCGACGAAAGCGGGAGTTGAAGTGAGGCTTGACTCTCAAGTCATTCCCAAGAGGGGTAGTTTCAAGTACCTTGGATCGATTATTCAGGGGATCGGGGAGATTAACGAGGATGTCACACACCGTATAGGGGTGGGGTGGATGAAGTGGAGGTTAGCGTCGGGAATCTTGTGTGAATAGAAAGTGCCACCATTACAAGGTAAGTTTTATAGAGCAGTGTTTAGGCCTGCCATGTTATATGGAACTGAATGTTGGCCGGTAAAGAACTCGCACATCCAGAAGATGAAAGTAGCAGAGATGAGGATATTGAGGTGGATGTGCGGCATACAAGGATGGGTAAGATTAAGAATGAAGATATTCGAGAGAAGGTGGGCGTGGCCCCCATGGAGGGCAAGATGCGGGAAGTAAGACTCAGATGGTTCGGGCACATTCAGAGGAAGAGCGATGATGCACCGGTGAGGAGGTGTGAGCGACTGGCTGTAGTGGGCACGCGGAGAGGCAGAGGGCGACCTAAGAAGTACTGGGGAGAGGTGATCAGACAGGACATGGCGCGACTTAGGATTACTGAGGACATGGCCCTTGACAGGGAATTATGGAGGTCCAGCATTAAGGTTGTAGGTTAGGGGAAAGTTGTGAATATTTCTACAGCACAATAGAGTGAGACTAGCCAGTTAGGAGTTAGACTAAGAATGTCATTGGTCGTCTATTGATGCAGGGCTTTATCTGCTAGTTTTACTATACCAGCCATCTATTTCGTATTTCATATTCTGTATTTCATATCTCTTATATTGATGTTATTTTATTAAGCATTTTTATGGTACTAACATATCGGCTCCTGTTGCTTTTTTTTTGAGCCGAGAGTCTCCTGGAAACAGTCTCTCTACCCTTCGGGTAGGGGTAAGGTCTGCGTACATATTACCCTCCCCAGACCCCACTTGTGGGATTATACTGGGTCGTTGTTGTTGTTGTTCTCTTGATAAGGAAAATATTTTTTTACTAATTAGAAGAAAATGGGTTCATGAGAATAGATATTTTCCAGAATATTTAAGTCAACCAAACATGAAAAAAATAGAAAATATTTTCCCGAAAATCTCTTCCTCCGTACCAGACACACCCATAGACTTTCGTTTTCATTACAGTAAGTAAAGGGTCGTTTGGTTCATTTTTGGCTATACAAGGATTGCAATGCATATATAGTTTTACGAAGAATAAATAATACGTGGATTGCAATGTGTAGAATAAATAATACGGGGATACTTTTACACATAGAATAAATAATAAGAAAACCTTTATGTGGTGCATAAATTATGGGGAAAAAAAATCAGAAATCGCTATATTTATAATTGGGTAATTGAAAAATAGTCACAGTTTTAAAAATAATCGAAATTTTGCCACTTTTATGTAAAAATAAAATTTGAACAAAAACAGTCTTAAAAATTCGAAAATATTCCAGCTTAATATGCTGGTGTTTGAATTTTTTTTACATATGAGCTACCAGCATAATATGCTGGAATTTTATAATGTGCTGGAGTTCCAGCATAATATGCTGGAATTTTATAATGTGCTGGAGTTCCATCATAATATACTGGAAGTTTATATGCAGGAACTCCATAATCTCACATATTATGCTGGAACTTTCTCTGTGCTGGAGTTCCAAGATAATATGTTAGAAGTTTACCCGCATGAGCTCCATAATCCAGCATATTATGCTGGAACTTTTCGTGTTTCAGCAAAACAATAACACTTTTTCAATGTCTTCACAACTGTTGTTTATTTTTCATTTACCAGTCTAAAAATTGACTAACCCATACTATTTTTACATAAATTATGGATGTATTTGTTATTTAGGGATTACCTGTTGTACGAGTATTATACCATTATTGTCTTTATATCCATGTTTCCACGTATTACTTATGCCACTTTATATATATATAAAATAATACATGAATTCTCCTATAACTTATACTTGTTTTGTTATACAATATTTAATTACCGATATTAAGGTCCACAAAACTTATGCAGAGTTTAATACTTGAAACCAGACATCGTATAGAGTTATATAAAGACTAAATAGTGGTGCAGGATTTTGCATGCATACGGAGTGCTGTATTAAAATCATATGAATTTCTATACCATGATTATTTTTACTTTACATGTAACCAAATGTGGCCTAAATGCTTTAATGAATTCAAAATTACGTACAAACTGTCTCCCATCAATAGTGACATTTTACAACAAACCATATTATATGACATATCTTAGAACTTATATTTGTGAAGTTACTTATAGTGAAAAGGTGCATTTTTTTACAATTAACTTGCCCATGCACGGGGTATTATTACTTTTAGCCCTTGCCAGAAACTATTTATATTTAGTAGCCGAAAAAATATATATAATTTGTCTAATTTTTGTATATAACTAGTTGGGTTAACATCAGGAGCAGGACTAGTGGGTGTATCATCATCCGGTTGAGTTTCATCAAGATCAATTTTCTCATCATCATTTTCATCAATAGTATTATAATTATTAGAATAAAGAGCATTCATTAATTCATAGTCTAATTGTTCACCGGGAGCAATATTATGGCAAAATTGGCTTTCAGTAAATTGTAATAAACCATTATAGATATCAAGAATACCAGGTGTAGGACGGATATGGGGTTTGGTACGGGGAGGCGGGGGCATGGGAGGAGGAACACAGTACCACTAGATTCGCCACTCTTGGATTTTTCCTCATTCTTATTTTTATCAAAAATATTTTTTAAGGAAGACATCTTAATTAATCAAGTAATAGCAAATAAAGAAAACAAACAAAACTATAATATTAAGATTTAAGAGTTGGAACGAGTTTACCGAATTGACGAACAACTTATTGAAAATTGATTAAAGTTGAAGACTTGAAGACTTCAATTCACCAACTTCACAATTTTTCACAAATTGTAACAACCTCAATATTTTTTTACTATTTTTTGGAATAAAGTAAGCAATAGTAGCAAGTATAGAAGAAAATTAGAGAGAGATTGTGATAGATTGATATTGATTTTGTAAGAAAAGTAAAAGAATGAGAGGGTATTTATAGTTGAAAATAGGGAAAAGGTATAATTATAAAATGTTTGGGGTTTAAATAAAGTTGGGGGTTAAATGTCTGTGTTCTAAATAGCCAAAGGCTACTTTTAAAGCCCAATCACTCTTTTTTTAAATAGCCAAACGGCTAGTTTTTTTTAAAAAAATTATCGTTGAGCCCGCCAAGGGACCAGTCCGGTCTCGGTCCCTTGGTGGGCCAAACGGTGATGGTCCTTGTTACACCTCCTTTTTACCTACACCCCCGCTAAGGGACGTAAAGGGAGTTTTTCCAATTAAAGGACAATCGAAACGGGATTTTATTTAAAGATTCAGAGTCGCCACTTGGGAGATTTGTGGTGTCCCAAGTCACCGGTTGAATCCCGAATCGAGGAAAAGAATGACTCTGTTTAACAGTCTGCGCACCAGAAATCCATATAAGGAATTCTGTTAACCCGGGAGAAGGTGTTAGGCATTCCCGAGTTCCGTGATTCTAGCACGGTCGCTTAACTGTCATATTCGGCTTGATTATCTGATTTTATACAATTATGAACCTATGTGCAAATTTTAACTGTTTACCGCTTTTGTTATTATTTATTCAAAGAATTGCAACGTCGTGAGAATACATCTCGAATTGCACCACATAAATGTACTCGCATTTTTGATACGTTCCAACTTCATTGAGATTTGGATTTGGGTCACATAAATGTGCACCCAAGTTTAGGAAGATAACATTATTAAATACGCGCCTAAAGATACTAACGTGTTGTTATTTTGAGAAAAGCCGTAAAGTTCGCTATTGTCACACCTCCTTTTTACGCGCGCACCACCGCAAAAGGGGCGCGGAAGGGAGTTTTTTTCCAATTAAAGGACAATCGAAACGAGATTTATTTATTTATTTCAGAGTCGCCACTTGGGAGATTTATGGTGTCCCAAGTCACCGGTTTAATCCCGAATCGAGGAAAAGAATGACTCTGTTTAACAGTCTGCGAACCAGAAATCCGGATAAGGAATTCTGTTAACCCGGGAGAAGGTGTTAGGCATTCCCAAGCTCTGTGGTTCTAGCACAGTCGCTCAACTGTTATATTCGGCTTAATTATCTGATTTTATACAAATACGAACTTATGTGCAAATTCTAACTCTTTACCGCTTTTATTTTTATTATTTTACAGAGAATTGCAACGTTGTGAAAATGTATCTCGAACCACGTCACAATCAATGTACCTGTGGGCGTCGACACATTTCGACTCCGTTGAGATTTGGACTTGGGTCACATCAATGTACACCCGTGTTTAAGAAAGTAAATTATTAAAGGCGCGCCTAAAGCGACTAGCGCATTATTATTTTTGAGAAGGCCGTAAATTCTTGCTAAAACGGCCCATCCGAAGTCTAATTAATTATTAACCATTTATTGAGGGCCCCGCAGCTTGCGTTTTATTTTGGCGAAGCACGCCTCATTTATTTTAAGGATATCCTAAAGTGACTACATTTCTATTAAATTCGTCTCTAAAATAAAAGAGAAAAAATCCTAATTAATTACATGTTTGAAAAAAGGCGTAACATATTAAATGCTAGATTAAGACAAATGTTAACGGAAAGGAATATTACTAAAATTGAAATTATAAATAAAATATGGAATCGACAAATAATATATTCAAAAGAAACTAATTATCGATTAACTAGATTAAACTCGCATTGTTAGATGACTTGAACCGTTGGAATTAATTATTTACAACTATTTAAAACTAGAATCAATCTTAATTACTAATGCATATTCGAAAGTTTATTAAATTTAAACGTTAACTCGTCTTGTTTGAACTCAAATCATGCCATAATGCCTAATTCATGAAATTAATTTAAATTCATGCTTTAACTAAATTTAGATACATGTTCACGATTAACCTACTGTTGACAATATTAAAACCTTCATAGCTAGTGAACTAATCAGTTTGGCCAAGCCGATTCACTAAAGACCAACTTATGTTATTTTCCTCTTATTCCAATTATTAAATAGTTTGACAGTAATGAGCATGCTTATATATATACTACATAATAATCAAACTAAAGCAGAGTATTATTTAATACATCAATACAAGATGCCTAGTTATGCAAAGCGACAGAAATTTACAGAATAATAATACATGAAATAGCCTAAATACAATCAGTAAAAGAAACAAAGAAAAAGCTAAATTAAAACTTCAAAGTTCCATTCTTCATATGTATTCATGCTTTCACATTTCAGCTTACAATATCGACAAGGTTACAACCATGTACCTGGTATTGGAAGTAAAAGAAGAGGAAGATCAGCATTAGCAAAGCAACAAGAACAATCAGCAACAACAGTAGCAAATTGAACACCCAGGGATGGATTTTAAAACCAACAGAGATGATTCCACTTCCAATAACAGATTCAAAAATAATCCGACAACAATACCAATACCAGAAACCCAAGCATTCAATGAAACAACCCTCCAAAACCAGAAGAAAACTCAGGAAAACCAATCTGAAAATCAGTAGTACCAAATGCAAACCACAGAAGCAGTAACAATATTCTGATCCTCAGTAGTAAAGAAAGGCTTCACTTTCAGTTTTTTAATTCTCAAAGATTGAATTTTCTTAAGTTCTAACATATCAGTTTTCCTTTTAACTTAAGCTCTGAATTTTTGATGATAAAATCCAGTCTATTTTTTTAAACTCTCTAACTCTGACTCTCCAAGATTTTTTTTTAAAGTCCGTCCTTAATTCTGCCCAAACTCCCCTTATTTATGTCCAAAAACAGACCACTTTAAAGAATTAAACTAATAAAGAAAAGGTCACATCTTCTTGAGCCCCGTAATCTCACTACTACATGTCTTGTCCCCCACTTTTATTAAACAAATGTATTATTCCCCACTAACATATGTCTTGTCCCCCACTATATTATTTTAATACCTTATTTTAATATTATTAGTGCTTAGTGGACAGAGCACTCAAAATAAATAATTGTTCAAATTTTCAATTCCAAAAATACCCCTCTAAAATTACCATTCTACCCCCATCAGCTATAACCAATTCACCTAATCAATTAACCAAAATACAGCAGCTATAACCAATTCCTAATCAAATTTCATCAACAAATTTAAGCTAGAAACTCAGATTATGTCAAATATCATCAAAACAAAGACTAAGGATTTAGGGAATCAACCATATGATGAACAATAAAGAAACAACTGAAATCATTTTGACTGAACAATATTTTTAACAACAAACATACTTTCAGATTCGATAACAGTAACAAATTGAACATAACAAACAAGTAGATTCAAATTACTAAACTCAATAGTCAATTGAACTTCAAATTAAATCTAACAACATTACAACCAAGATAAAGGATTCAAGTGATTAAACTAACACACTTCTATATTAAAACTAAACAAGAACAAATGAATAAAAACAAACTGAAGAAATAATCAAGAATGAAAAACAACGAACAAGAAAAGAATCAAACATATACTGATTTCAGATCCGAGAATATCAAACAAAATACAGACAGAAATGAAACTTAAACCAACTAACCGGAAATGAACAACGACGAACTCGAACGGAAATGGAAAACTCGAACCAAGACTGCCAACGGCCTCGACGTGAGATGAAGCTGCTGCTGGTGGACGACCTCGATGATGGTTAACAATGAGCTGCTCAGCTGCTGGTGGGCGACGAGGCAGCGTGAGGCTGCTGTGCATCGTGAGATGAAGCAGCAGCATTGTCGAAGAAGCTGCAGCAGCACTGCTGCTCGTTAATGACGGGGGTCGTTGGCAGTGTCGTCGACGGGTGGTTTGGGTGGATGACGAGGGTCGTGACTGGTCGACGCACGAGTGATCTAGGTTGATCGACGAGCAGGAACGCAGCAGTGGGTTGTGCGGAGAAGATGGAGAGAAGAGGGGGGGGGGCAGATGTTTTTTTAGGGTTTGGGAAAAATGAAGAATGAAAAATGGGAAGAGGGGGGGGTAACTCGTTTGGGTTATGGGGAGGACCGGGTCGGGTTGACCCGGTGGGGATTTGGGTTGGATAAGAGGTTATTTGGGCCTATGTTTAAATTGAAGAAGAGGCCTAATTCCGATTTTCTTTATATTTTTTGCTTTCTTTTCTTTTACTTTCTAATTAATAAAACTAAAATTCTAAATTAAGTTATAAACTAAATTAACTTATCAAAAATACTAATTAATTCCTAGCATCAATTATCATACATAATTAAACACCAATTAAAACAAAATTGCACAATTTGACATTGAATGCTAAAAATGCAAACGATGCATATTTTTGTAATTTTCATTCTTGTAAAACAAACTTAATTACTTCTAATTGTAAACTTAAATTCTAAATTCAAATGCAATATATTTTTGTATTTTTATTAATTTAACAAATAAACATGCACAGACAAATGCAAATAATACAAGAAAAATAACACAAAATTCACAATAATTGCAAACAAACTAAAAATTGTTTTATTTTGATTATTTTTTTAGAAGTAATTCATATATATAGGGCAAAAATCACGTGCTCACAGCTGCCCCTCTTTGTCCGAAAACACAAAGAGTTTTCGTGCAAAGATAAAGTGAGCGGATACGAGCGATTTTTGCCCATTCGAGTACTCCGTGCGAAGCATTTTTAAAAGATTTGACCGGACCTTCGCTTCAAAGGTTTCCTACATATTCCTGGCTAAAAGGGAATCAGGTCAATGCAGTTCGGGAAGTTTTGGTAGCTGGGACTACCATGGAACTACAATTTTGCCGTTACTACTGCTGCATGATGTTGCTACTGCTTTTCGATCTCCTTATTACACCGTACCAAAAGAAAACAAGAAGCTAGACTAAACTAGGAATTACAAAATCTTATCTATCTTCCACTTGCTCTGGTTGCCTTGCTTTCTTGTCGGCTCGTGTTTCCTCTGGTGTTTTTCTTTCGAAAACTGCTGGGGATGACACTGGCCTTTTGCTTTTTTGAACACAAATTTTATCATTCCGCTCTGTCTGCTGGGGACGCTGCTTCCTACATTAAAGCTTGTTATGCTGGGGATTTTTGTTGTAACCCTCCTCATTACTGACTTCTGATTTGATCTTGAAATGTATTCCTTTGTTCTGCAGACGGGCTCCTGACTCCAACTTGACTTTTGAAAGATGACACAACCTCCATTCTCCAGGCGGGATCCTGACCTCTTCCATAATTTAAAAATATAACAACCTCCGTATTACAGGCGGGCTCCTGACTCCTTCAACTTTTTAAAATAAACAACCTCCGTTCTACAGGCGGGCTCCTGACTCCAAATTAAAATTTAACAAACCTCCATTCTACAGGCGGGCTCCTGACTTCTCCGACTTAGAATATAACAACCTCCGTTCTACAGGCGGGCTCCTGACTTCTCCAATCTTAGAATATAACAACCTCCGTTCTACAGGCGGGCTCCTGACTTTTTCACTTTTTAAAATAAACAACCTCCGTTCTACAGGCGGGCTCCTGACTCCAAATTAAAATTTAACAACCTCCATTCTACGGGTGGACTCCTCACTTCAACAATTTTCTCAAAATAATTCAGCCTCCATTCTCCAGGCGGGCTCCTAACTTCAACAACTTTGAAAATAATTCGGCCTCCATTCTCCAGGCGGGCTCCTGACTTCAACAACTTTCTCAAAATAATTCAGCCTCCATTCTCCTGGCGGGCTCCTGACGTCAACAACTTTAAAAATAATTCGGCCTCCATACTCCAGGCGGGCTCCTGACTTCTTCAACTTTTTAAATGTAACACCTCCATTCTCCAGGAGGGCTCCTAATTTCAACAACTTCTTAAAAATGTCAGCCTCCATTCTCCAGGCGGGCTCCTGACTTCCATAGCAACTTTGAAAATAAATCAGCCTCCATTCTCCAGGCGGGCTCCTGACTTCATCAGCAATTTTGAAAATAAATCAGCCTCCATTCTCCACGCGAGCTCCTGACTTCAACAACAACTTAAAAGTAATTCGGCCTCCATTCTCCAGGCGGGCTCCTGATTTCAACAACTTTAAAAATAATTCAGCCTTCATTCTCCAGGCGGGCTCCTAACTTCAACAACAACTTAAAAATAATTCAGCCTCCATTCTCCAGGCGGGCTCCTGACTTCAACAACAATTTAAAAATAATTCAGCCTCAATTCTCCAGGCGGGCTCCTGACTTCAACAACAACTTAAAAATAATTCAGCCTCCATTCTTTAGGCGGGCTCCTAACTTCAACAACTTTAAAAATAATTCAGCCTCCATTCTCCAGGCGGGCTCCTGACTTCAACAACAACTTTAAAAATAATTGGTGTTTTATTCCTCTGAAAACTACTTGGGATAACACCGATATTTTATTTCACCAATATGTCATTTTCCTTCTTCAAAGACTATTTCCTTTAAAGCTAGCTCTTTCACTTCCCTAAAACCTGCCGGGAATAACACTGCTGGGGAATTATCTTCCTCCTTTTAACAATGGTGGGGATGATATTGATTCAAAGGCCATTACTTTTAAAACTTTGGGTTATCTTGCTTCTTCCAAGATTGCTTTTCTTTTAAAACTTGTATCTCCCTTCTCGTAAACTGCTGGGGATTTTACTTCCTTCAAAACTTGGGTTATCTTCTCTCTTTCCCAAATGGCTATCTGATTTCAAGAAAATTTTCGTAATGAGAGAAAATTTTCTGCCCCAGTTTGATAATCTTCTTTGTGACCCTGTCTTCTTGTTGTCAATAATATTTCCTTCCCCTGCTTTAAATCAAAGAAAAATTTGTTAGTTTAAAACGGGGCGAGTGGTCGTGCCACTTCTACTGGGGATGGTTTTTCCCTTTTCTTTTCTCTGCTTTACTATAAAATTTGCTGGGGATGATATTGATTGTTGGGGCTGATATTCCTGCTGGGGATGGTTTTTCGTTTCTCTTCCTTCCCCGCTCTATGTTGTCCGACCATTGTGGAGCTTGGTCGAGAATCTGTCGGAGTTGTTCCTGTATCTCGCAAATCTGCTGGGGATCCTTTTGGAATTTGATCCATAACTTTTTAACTGTCGTTCTTTCTGTTTTTCTCCAACTTCCCCTAGAAATTTGGTCCTCTTGGGATCTAGACCCATTCGTCATTTGGTCTTGCGACAAACTACTTTTTGCTTTGTCGCCTTATCTTTGGCCTGTCCTATTCGCATTTTGCTTTGCACCATTTTGGCCACTGGTAGTAAGCTCTGAAAATCCTTTTCAAAAACAAACTGTTGGGGAGGTAAAGTCTTTTAAACCAAGAAATGAAAAAGTGATAATTTCAAAAGATCGAAAAAAGAAGAAGTCTTTCTGAACAAATGCTGGGAAAAAGGAAAGAAAAGAACTTATCTGAATGATATAACCAATCCCAACGATCATGTCGTGCATTCAGGATTGATCAACCCAGTCTATTCATATCAATCAATCTTTCGGATGGCCTCATCTTCCTGGGAATAAATAAACACTCAACTCTTTGCCAAATGTGGACCCTTTCCTCCAATCTTGCCTTGTCGCCTCATAGTGCCCTTCGAGGGGTTTTCACTAATAAGACTCTCTCATTTCTCTCAACTCCCGTCGCCTCATAGTGCCTGTGAAGGTTTTCACCAATAAGACTCTCTCATTTTATTTTATTTTTTAGCTGGGGATTGGAGTGTTGTCGATATGACTCTCTTTGCTAGGGATTCTTTTCGGCTATCAATTCATTTCCAGCTTATGATCTTCCTTTCTGTTGGGGATCAGAGTGTTATTCCCGATTTCCGTTTGCATGACTTGGCACTTCTCGGATACTGATCGAGAGGTCTTTTTTGGACATCAATATGGGTTTTCGTGTCTGGCTAAAAGGAAAAGGGGTATCAAAAAGCTCAAAATAATTTTGATGGAGAAACATTACAATTCTTGGAATCAAACTTTCTTTCCCAAAATTATAAACACAATTTCTGCCCCTATTTTTCTTGCTTGGGGATTCTTTATTTTTTGTTACACTATGACCGAGCCATGAGGCGCCTACGTATCCTTCTTTGAGGAATTAGGTCAAACGTAGTTCCCACTTCCTTTGTTTTTCTTGTGACTTTTCTTTTGTCTTTATTATCATTATTTTTCTCTTTTTTTTTCTTTCATTTTAATTACTGATTCCAAAAGAGGGATATGAAAGAATAAATAAGGCTCAAAAGGGGAAGCAAAGGTTAAAGTATTTGGATAGAAGAAAGAATTGCCTCCGTCATTTCATTCTCCGATAAACGCCAACCACAAACAAAAAACAATTACAATCAAAAGAAATCATACATAATATCTCTTAACTACGTCAGAATTGATAGCCATGTCGACGCATTTCCCATCAATATCTGTTAAACATAAAGCACCATTAGACAACACTCTGGTTATAATGAATGGTCCTTGCCAATTCGGGGCGAACTTGCCTTTTGCTTCGGCCTGATACGGCAGGATTCGTTTCAACACCTGCTGCCCTACCTCAAATTTTCTAGGGTGCACCTTCTTGTTGTAGGCTCTCGCCATTCTCTTTTGATATAACTGGCCATGACACACAACTACCAATCTCTTTTCATCAATCAAGTTCAACTGCTCCAAACGGGTTTTGACCCACTCGTCATCATCAATCTCAGCCTCAGCGACAATCTGAAGGGATGGAATTTCAACTTCCGCTGGTATTACTGCTTCAGTTCCATATACCAATAAATAAGGAGTTGCCCCTACTGAAGTACGGACAGTGGTGCGATAACCCAACAATGCAAATGGTAATTTTTCATGCCATTGTTTGGATCCTTCTACCATCTTCCTCAGTATCTTCTTGATGTTCTTGTTGGCGGCTTCAACTGCTCCATTCGCCTTGGGACAATATGGTGTGGAATTACGGTGTGTAATCTTAAACTGTTGACATACCTCTTTCATCAAATTGCTGTTAAGATTAGCACCATTATCCGTGATGATCACTTTTGGGACCCCAAATCTACAGATGATATGGGAGTGAACAAAATCCACCATTGCCTTCTTGGTTACCGACTTGAAAGTTTTAGCTTCAACCCACTTAGTGAAATAGTCGATGGTCACCAGAATGAACCTATGACCGTTGGTAGCTGCCGGCTCAATAGGTGCAATGACATCCATGCCCCAGGCAACAAATGTCCATGGCGCTGACATTGTATGCAGTTCGGTCGGCGTAGAATGAATCAAATCTTCATGTATCTGACATTGATGCCATTTCCACACAAAATTGATACAATCACGCTCTATAGTGAGCCAATAATACCCTACTCGAAGAATCTTCTTCGCCAATACATATCCGCTCATATGTGGCCAACAAACTCCAGCATGTACCTCTGTCATAACTGTCGTGGCTTGACTGGCATCTATACATCTCAGTAATCCCAAATTTGGGATTCTTTTGTACAACACTCCTCCACTGAGGAAGAATCCACTTGCCAATCGCCGAATGGCTCTTTTTTGATCTCCGGTGGCCTACTCCGGGTATATCCCCATCATGAGGTACTCCTTGACGTCATTAAACCATGGCTTGCCATCCACTTCTTCCTCTATCATGTTGCAATAAGCATGCTGATCACGAACCTGGATGTGCAACGGGTCAATATGAATTTTGTATGGGTGGTGCAACATCGATGCTAAAGTGGCCAATGCATCGGCAACCTTATTGTGAACTCTTGGGATGTGTCTGAACTCCACTGATCGAAATTGCTTGCTCAGATCGTGTAAACATTGTCGATATGGTATGAGCTTCAAATCCCGTGTTTCCCATTTACTCTGAATCTGATGCACCAGGAGGTCCGAGTCTCCCAAGACCAAAACGTCCTAGACATCCATGTTTGCAGCTAGTCGCAGACCCAAAATGCATGCCTCATACTCAGCCATGTTGTTGGTACAATAGAAACACAACTGAGCTGTAACAGGATAATGATGTCCTATTTCAGAAATAAGTACCGCTCTTATTCCAACTCCCTTCGCATTTGCGACTCCATCAAAGAAAAGCTTCCAACCTGGTTCCTCAGGTAATTCCAACTCATCTATATGCATCACTTCCTCGTCAGGAAAATACGTCCTCAACGGCTTGTATTCTTCATCAACAGGATTCTCAGCCAAGTGATCGGCCAGTGCTTGGGCTTTCATGGCCGTCCTCGTCACATAGATGATGTCAAACTCCTTGAGTAATATTTGCCATTTCGCCAACCTCCCTATGGTCATAGGCTTCTGGAAAATATACTTTAGTGGATCCAAGCGTGAAATGAGATAAGTAGTATATGAGGACAAATAATGCTTCAATTTCTGGGCCACCCAAGTTAGGGCACAACATGTCTTCTTGAGTTGAGTGTACTTAACCTCATACACTGTAAACTTCTTGCTGAGATAATAGATGACTTGATCCTTCCTTCCTGTAATGTCGTGTTGCCCCAACACGCAGCCAAACGAATTCTCCAGGACCGTTAGATAAAGAATTAACGGTCTCCCCGGTTCAGGTGGAACCAACACAGGTGGATTTGATAAATATCCTTTGATCTGGTCAAATGCCTCATGACATTCTGCCATCTATTCTATCGCAGCATCTTTCTTCAGTAGCCGAAAAATGGGTTCACAGGTTGCTGTGAGTTGTGCAATAAACCTGCTGATGTAATTCAACCTTCCCAACAGACTCATTACTTCTGTCTTATTCTTCGGCGGTGGCAAATCTTAGATAGATTTGATCTTTGACGGGTCCAATTCAATACCTCGCCGACTGACGATGAATCCCAATAGCTTTCCAGATCGAACTCCAAATGCACATTTGGCCGGGTTGAGCTTAATATCGTACCTTCGAAGCCTTTGGAAAAACTTCCTTAAGTCTGCTACGTGGTTTTCCTGATGCTTGGATTTTATGATCACATCGTCCACGTACACCTCAATTTCTTTGTGGATCATGTCATGAAACACAGTAGTCATTGCTCTCATGTATGTCACCCCAGCATTCTTCAAACCAAATGGCATTACCCGGTAGCAATAAGTTCCCCATGGCGTAATAAATGCCGTCTTTTCCGCATCTTCTTCATCCATCAGAATCTGATGATACCCAGTATAGCAATCTACAAAAGATCCAATCTCACATCCGGCACAATTTTCGATCAAGATATGGATGTTGGGTAAAGGAAAGTTGTCCTTTGGGCTTGCCATGTTCAGATTGCGGTAATCAACACACACCCTGATCTTCCCATCTTTCTTCGGCACCGACACCACATTAGCCAACCAATCAGGATATCGAGTGACACGAATAACCTTTGCTTGCAACTGCTTGGTTACTTCCGCTTTAATCTTCACACTCATATCCGTCTTGAAATTCCTCAATTTTTGCTTGTCGGGAGGGCATGCCGGGTCAGTGGGCAATTTATGAACCACTAAATCCGTGCTTAACCCCGTCATGTCATCATACGACCATGCAAACACTTCTTTGAACTCAATAAGTGTTTTGATTTATTATTCCCTGATATTTGGTGCAATGCGGTTGATTATTTTAGTTTCCCTGATATCGACTGTATCCCCTAAATTGATGGCTTATGTGTCATTTAAGTTGGCTTGGATTTCTCTTCAAACTGGCTTAACTCTCTGTTTATCTCTTCGAAGGCTTCGTCCTCATCGTATTCCGATTTATTATCATAATCCACCTCTTGTATAGTTAGTTCGGAATCAGATTGATCTTTTAGACTAGGTTGAAGATCCGTTGTGCATGCCATGTCGTTAAGACCAGTATAAAGAGAACTGTTCAGAAAAGAAAAGAAGAAAATAAAAATAAAATAAGGAATAAAGAAGAAACTTTTTATTTTATTGAATTATGGGTTAACAAGGTTTCACACTTTGATGAATACAATAAAAATAAAAAGGAATCTGGATTACAACCCTGGATTAATCCAGAAAACAAGAAGGAAAATCAGAGCCAACTACCAGGACTCCCTCCGAGTAGGAAGAGGAGTAGCCGTCCAATTGTTGACATTGGCGCTAGGACCCATAAACTGTATGTCTGCCTTACTGGAATCTTCTCCAGCTTCTATCATGTTGACATCGGCGAACAGCCTTTCGAAGCCTTCATTCAAATCTTCATCTGGCCCGATCAGTGGTCCGAGAACCTTTGGTATCGACAACTCTCTAATACCCGTCCTGACAAATGATCTGGATAGGCACGGGATTGGCTTAGGAAGGACCCAGACACTTTTCTTCAACTTGCGGGCCCGCTTTACATCCGCTGCGGTAGGCTTGAATCCCAAATCAAAAAGTATCCAGGTTCTTGGGCAAAGAAACTGGCTGGACCATTCCTTGCAGATCAATCCCCAAACCTTTTCCTGGTACAAACCTGTTGTTCAACATCTCTGAGGCTATCATGAAGGTCGCAGCTGCGATTCTGGGAAGTGGAAGGCCCCCACCCTCAGGAATTTTGTCTACTGAGACTGCGTCAAAAACCTGATAAACCTATGGGCCCTTGTCATTGTCAGTTTCTATGAAGGGCCCAATGGCATCACTGACGGCATGTGTGCCGTCATCCCCGTGTACCACAATCTCTTGTCTATCCCATTCAAATTTGACCATCTGATGTAGTGTAGAAGGCACTGCTTTGGCTGCGTGGATCCAGGGTCGTCCCAACAAAAGATTATACGACACCGCCACATCTATCACTTGAAATTCCATGGTGAACTCGACCGGACCAATTGTCAATTCCAGTATGATATCACCCACTGTGTTAATACCGCCCCCATCAAAACCTCGGATGCAGACGCTGTTCTTGTAGATCCTATCATCATCGACCTTCAGTTTGTTCAGATGGACAAAGGACAGATATTGGCACTTGACCCATTATCAATTAGTGCTCGAGTGACCACTAATTCTTCACATTTCACCGTCAGGTAGAGTGCCCTGTTGTGTTCTGTACCCTCTACCGGTAACTCATTGTCAGAGAATGTCACTCGGTTTACTTCGAAGATTTTGTGCGCTATTTTCTCCAAATGGTTCACTGAGAGCTTGTCCGGGACATGGGCTTCATTCAGAATCTTCATTAATGCCTGACAATGATCGTTTGAATGGATCAACAAGGATAGCAACTAGATCTGGGATGGGGTCTTCCTTAACTGCTCTACAATGGAGTAGTCCTGTGCCTTCATCTTCTTTAAAAACTCCTCTGCTTCTTCCTCCGTTACTGGCTTTTTTATTGTTACAGGATTGGCCCTTCTCAATTCTGCGGGAACAAAACACCTTCCCGAACGAGTTAACCCCTAGGCCTCGCATACTTCTTCCACAACCTCCTTCCCCTTATGCATCACTGTCACTTGACTGTAGCTCCATGGCACAACTTTCTCATTTGTTATCGGCAACTGCATTACTGGCCTGATAACATTTGGTTCTACATGGACCCCATTCACCACCAACACTGGTGTGCTTGATACTCCCTACAGCACTACCTTGACTGACTTTGGCTTCTTCGCAGCAATAGACGAACCTTTCCCCACTACCACAAATGGTTTGTCATCTACCTTTCCCAACTGTACCACAGCCTTTCCATTGGTCGACTTTTTGTTTGGACTGGCACGAATCATCATTACCGTATGTGAGGGTGTTTTAGGTTTCCCTTCTTCGTGCACTAGTTCGATCATGTGGGCCTCATGGTGCATCAGTAACGGGTTTTCATTGATGTTAGGTGCCTCTAGTGCCTGAACCTCGATCCTATTTGTGTCAATAAGATCTTGTACGACAGTCTTCAACTTCCAACACTTCTCAGTATCATGCCCGGGAGCCCCCGAACAATATTTACAGCTTACTGAGTGGTTCAGATTTTTGGGAAGGGGATTTGGCAATTTGGGTTCAACAGGACTTAATAGGCCTAACTGCCTCAACTTGTGGAACAGAGTAGTATAGGTTTCTCCCAGCGGAGTGAATGTTCTCGACCTCTGCACCCTCTCGTTCCTGAAAGCATGATTTCCGCGAAAGCTTGGCCCTGCAGGATTCCTGTAGTCCCTTGGTGGTGAGTATATGATTTGCGGAGGTGGGTATGTGTTTTGTGGAGGTGGATATGTATGTTGGGGAGGTGGATATGTATGTTGGGGAGCCGGCGCATGCCATTGCGGGCGAGCCGGAGGCTGGGTGTAAGTTTGGGAGTGATGGACGGAGAAATGTGGCTCTTGTGGTGGATAATAGGGTTGTGGAGGGTTGTATGGATTGTGTGGATAATTTGGGTAATGGGGTCTGGGTTGGTAGCGAGGGGAAGGACCTCTGGATTTGGACCAAGTACCTGCTTCGACTGTTGCGACCTTCTCTCTCTTCTTTTTCCCGAGCGCACCTCCCATGCCGCTTTGGATAACCTGAGTTGTGGCCTTTATTGTTGAATAACTCATTATCTTGTTGGACCTGAGTCCTTCTTCAACCATACCGCCCATTTTTACTACTTCATTGAAAGATTTACCAACTGATATCACCAGGTGACCAAAGTAAGTTGGCTCCAACGTTTGTAAGAAGTAGTCCACCATTTCACCTTCCCTCATTGGTGGATCGACTCTTGCTGCTTGTTCACTCCAACGGAATTCGAATTCCCTGAAGCTCTCTCCAGGTTTTTTCTCAAGCTTTAACAGTGTGAGATGGTCGGGGACGATCTCAAGGTTATAGTGGAAATGACCTGCAAATGCTTGTGCTAGATCGTCCCAGGTAGACCACCTGCTAGGATTCTGCCTCATGTACCATTCTAATACAGACCCGCTTAAACTTTGACCGAAATAAGCTATCAAAAGCTCATCCTTTCCACCTGCCCCTCTCATCTTACTACAGAAACTTCGTAGATCAAACTTTGGCATTTTAAAACCTAACGACAATTGAACATCGGGGAAAGGACACAGATCTTTATAGGACACATTGACTTGGATGCCCAATCCATGCATATTCCTGAAGGATTGCTACAGACTTTTCACTTTACGGAGCACTTCATCTTGCTCTGGATTCTTAGTTGTCCTCTCAGTTTCTGTCGAGAACAGAAGGTGAGGGGTGTAAGTGTATGGCTCGGGTGCTTTGAAGGTGAGTTCAGGAGGATAGTATTGATTGTCATGAACCTGAAACACTGATTCATCGAATGATTTTTGCAATGTGGCTGGTGGAGGTGCCACAAAAATAGGAACAACTGGTGGAGGAGGGTTTTGTTTGGGTGGTGAAGCTTGGGGATTATAAGAAGTTTCCCCTTGATAGTATTTGGCAATGGGAAAGCTTGTTGATGGACCAGTGGAAGGGTATTCCGGAGTCCAAGCTGGTGAAAGGGTAGAAGTAGGGGGAAGTATTGGTGGTGTCTGTCCCTTAGCCCAGGCTAGGTGCATCCCAGCTATCTCTTGTCTCAACCTGTCTACTTCCTCCTTCATCATTTGCATCTCCGTCTTTTCCTCCTTAACACTTTTGTCCGAACCAGACATACTTTCCGGAATGGGCCCTTTTGATCTTGTGTGGTAATGGTAATCTGCTAGAACGTTCTAACGAGCTAACTGTTTTGAAATCTCTTTCTCTGATATAAACAACAAACTTGTTAGCGTTAGAGTTTAACACATATTGCAATTTCACATTGGGGAATGCAATGTTCCTAGGCAGTTTAACCATTTCTAATATGTCTTTGCTTCGACTGCATGCGTCATTCCGGCTTATGTATTTTTTTTATCAATCCGCTAGGCAAACGCCTAGAGCTAGTTTTATTAATAACCAGATAAAAGACAAAATACAATGTCATTATATCCTACGAACCGCAAAGAATAAAGTTTGAAATTAACAAATAGCCTATTATCAAAGTTGAGTGTTGCACTCAACATTGATATCACATTAATGCTATTAAACTTTGTAATACAATTTTGCATCCAAGAATGTGCATGTGAAAGGGTTCCAAAACACATGCTGTACTTTGTTTGCACTCATTTGACCAGATCTTATCGAGTTCCATTCATCCTCCATCATTAAAACAAATATATACCTGAGCTCCTCTAAAATCCCTAGCATGCTGGTGTTAAATCCAACCTTTTTGTTCCATCATCGAGTTTCTTTCAGCATTAGTCTTCGGCGTGCAATTCCAATTGGAACTGCCGAGCCTCCCTCTTGGAACGCACGTAAGCTCCACCTACAGCTGCATCATAAAGAAATATATCCCATAGTACCTTCATCGTAGAGTATTGCATGCTTTTATGTATCCTAGATAACTTTCCATGTGCATTCCACTTTTCCATTTGATTCCTTTGCTCAACAGCATGTGTTGTGTGCCATGCCTTCCACATTAAACCATGTGTACATATTATTTTAATGAATCCGAAAATGTATTGAAGCAACACATGCTGCATTGGCCTTCCCCGAGAGTGGATTATTTTATGAATCCGAAATACAAAGCTGCATTGGCCTTTGTTGCCATCTTTTCTCGAAAACATTTTTGCCTCCCTCTTGGAATGCACGTGAGCTCCACCTACAACTGCATCATAAATAAATATATCCCATAGTACCTTCATCCTAGAGTATTGCATGCTTTTATGTATCCTAGATAACTTTCCATGTGCATTCCACTTTTCCATTTGATTCCTTTGCTCAACAACATGTGTTGTCTGCCATGCCTTCCACATTAAACCATGTGTACACATTATTTTAATGAATACGAAAATGTATTGAAGCAACACATGCTACATTGGCCTTCCAAGAGAGTGGATTATTTTATGAATCCTTAAGAAATATACAAAGCTGCATTGGCCTTTATTGCCATCTTTTCTCGAAAACATTTTTCTGCACATGCTAGTTGTGTTTCCAATGCCATTTGCTTCTTGTTGTGGTCGAAATGAAGAGCAATCATTTTTATATTCCCAGATCCTGTCTCTAAACGAACCGTGCGTGTGCTATTAAACACTTCTGCACCATGCTGGTTGTATATCCAAGGAACTGAAAGCACGCGATCACCCCATGCTGGTTGGGTTTCTAATGCCATTAGTCTTTGTTGTTGTGCTCGATTATTGATGTGTTTTTGTTCTTTAGCATAAGTTATCTCGAAAAGTTTAAGCATGGAGTGCCATAAGCATTGTGATAACGTAGTGTCACTTGCGCTAGAGAGAAGATAGTTAGAAATACCAACCATTATATCCTCCTCCCTTAGGATTTGAATATATTGGTCGATTAAGTTGACATGCCTCCTGCTCTTCCTTTTCTCTTTTATTCTTGTCTCCTATCCACCTTCACCCTTAGACTTAGACATTTCAGCTTATCTTCATTAACCAGCCTCCTTCCCTGTGCATCTAGATGCCAGAATTGTTGGCATTCTATTTCTCCATGATCTAAAGCATAATTAGCCAAGTGATCTGCCAGCTTGTTGCCCTCCCTATGAATATGAGTAAGTGTGTAATTGCCCTCATTCATTAGTTGCATCATTTCCTTTACCTGGTCAGATATGATCCATGGTGGTTTCCAGATCCCATCCATTATCTTTTTTAATAACATTGAGTCAGTTTGAAGCCATACATGAGAGTATTGTTGAAATCTGCAGAACCTTAGTGCTTCTACCATGGCCTTCGCTTCAGCTACTATGTTTGTTGTCTCCTCAATCTCTTTCCCTACTGACTTGACTATGTCACCATTTTCATTTCTTATACAAAAACCTATTGAGCTCCTGCCTGGATTTCCTCTCGATGCACCATCCGTATTAACTTTTAGCCATCCTGCACTTGGAAATTCCCACATGACTTTTGTAACCTTAAGTTTAGGAGTGAAATTTTCCATCATAGTTAATAGATCTTGCCATTTGTGAGGTACCATGTCCATCCCAGGCTTTCTCACTTTCACCAATGCCTGGAGATTTGATGAAACTTGATAAATCACCCTGCTAGTTGTCACAGCATCACCATACTTCATACTATTTTTTCTTTTCCAAAGTTCCCAGACTACGTATGAGGGGAGTGCTTGCATTACTGGTTTGAGCCTTAAGCACACATTTGCAGTCCAACATTTTGTGATTGCTTGGTGCAATGTAAGTCCCTCCACAGCTATTCCTGCCCTCTATAGAAAATACTTCCAAGTTGTCTCTGCAGTTTCTGATCTAAAAAACAAGTGCCGAAGAGATTCCTCGTCAGGCTGTACACAACACCAACATTTTGATGGCATGCAGTAGCCTACCCTTTTCAAGAAATCATCTAAAGGTAGCTTTGCTTTCCACACTTTCCACATGAAAAATGCTATTTTAAAAGGCAGTCCCTTTACCCAAATCATCCTATAAGCTATTCTTGGTTCGTCTCTTCTTCTCGTATACTCCCATGATGACTTAACACTGAAATATCCTCTTGTTTCCAGCATCCAACAAGGCATGTCAAGAACCTGCTGAGGTGAAGGTGGTTTGATTTTCTCCAGAATGTGTACTGCTAAGTCTTCAGGAAGCATTTCAAATAGCTTGTCCACATCCCACTCACCATCTAAGGTAACATCATGTACATTATGTACATTTTCATCAATGTCAAAGTCTTGAGGAACTAAAAAATATAGTGCCCCAAGACCTGTCAGTTTTCATACCAAAATAGTGAGGATCCCCTTTTTATTTGCCAAAGGATTTGATGTTCAATCAGATCTCTGCATTCCAACATTTTTCTCCAAATGTGAGACCCCCTTTTCCATGGAACAATTACAGAATTTAATTTTTTACAGTATTTCTGACATACGAAAGAACTCCATAGGCTTGGTTTTATTTTGAAATTCCACCACAACTTGTTGAATAATGCCTTTGCTACATCATGCAGTGACCTGAAAATTATTCCTCCTTCCTCAACTGGCATGCATAATGTATTTCATGAAGCCCAATGCCTACTAGTTCCTCCTATAGTGCTGCTCCAGAAAAACTGAGCAAGCAATTTGTGCAACCTATTTATCACATACTTTGAAGGGTTTACCGCTGATAGTAGATGCATAGGCATGCTTTGCAGTACATGGGATATGAGAACTGCCCTGTCCCTACTAATAATAAATTGCCCTGCCATGATTGCAGTTTGTCCATTACCTTAGTAATTAGGGGCTGATAGTATTCCAGCTTTCTCCTTGCATAAAATATAGGACAACCTAGATATATGATAGGTAAATAATTCCTATGAATGCCTGTGATCCTTTCCACCTTGCTGACCACTTCCATGTCTGTTAAATGATGTAGGTACACAACTGATTTGGTCTTGTTAACAAGCTGCCCAGATGCAGCTTCATATGCCTTCAGCACTTGCATAATCAGCATCAGAGATGTTTCATCTGAGGATGAGAAAATAATCATGTCATCTGCATACGCCAAATGATTGATCTTTGGACTCCACTTTGGCATCCCAAATCCACAAAAATACAGGTTAGTATGAAGTGCATTGAGACCCCTAGATAATGCTTCTGCTGCCAATATAAACAAAGTTGGAGATACAGGATCACCTTGTTTTACTCCCCCTGAGGACTTAAAGAACCCATGAGCTTGACCATTGATTAGAATAGAATACCAATTGTTTGAAACTAATCCAAAGACAATCCCTATCAACCTTTCTGTGAATCCCATCTTTCTCAGTACCTTGGTTAGGAATAGCCAAGATAATCTATCATAAGCTTTGGTCATATCTAGCTTCAGGATGACATTAGGTCCAACCTTAGTTCTAAGCCTAATGCCAGTCACTATCTCCTGAGTTAGAAGGATGTTTTCTACTATATTCCTGCCCTTACCAAAACATGCACGTTCCTCTGATATCAGACTTGGGAGAAATTTCACTAGCCTTTCATGTACCACCCTCGATATAACCTTATTAGAAAATTACTGAGGCTTATTGGTCTTAAATCAGAAAAAGGTGGTAACTTCTTTTTTCTTTGGTAGCAGAACTAGGTTGGTGTGTGTTACACACTTGGGTAGCTCATGACCATTGAAAAAAGCCATCACCATGTCGTACAGGTCATCCCCTATTATGTCCCAATAAGAATGATAGAATTTTCCTGTCATACCATCTGGCCCCCCGGCACTATCACCATTAAGTCCAAGTACTGCCACTTTAACCTCCTCTTTTATTGGTTGCTTAATCAATTCTGCATTTTGCTCAGTGTTAATCAGATTAGGAACATGCTCTAAGATATCAAATGATGAAGGAGTAGCTGCTTCTGTGAACTGTTCCTCATAGTATTTGATAGCCTCTTCTGCAATTTCTTGTTCTTCGCCAATCCAGGTTCCTCCACTATTTTGAATTCGGTTAAGCTGAAGTCTCTTTCTCCTACCTCTCATTTGTGCATGGAAAAACTTAGTGTTCCTATCCCCTTCCTTGAACCAAGTCATGCCTGCCTTTTGTTGCCAATATTTCTCCTCTAGTGTAAGACATTTGATCAATTCTGCCTGAACCTTTTGTAGCCTTTCCCTGTTCATCCCTGTAGGATTTGCTTCAAATTCTGCTTCATGAACCATCACTACCTCCTCCATGCTTGCTATCTTTTGGAAAATATCTCCAAATGTAGCCTTACTCCACAATGAAAGGGCCTTCTTTAATTTTTTTTAACTTGTGATTAAAAAGAATATAAGGATTTGCACTGAAATAAGCTGTCCAATTCTCTTTCACCACATCTTTAAAAGTCGCATGTTCCACCCAAAAATTCAAGAACATAAAAGGATTTTTTATTTGTGGAGTCTCAGTATCACACTTCAGATACATTGGACTATGATCAGAACCAGTCTTTGACAAATGTTGCACCTCTATTCCTGGAAATGTTTGTTGGAACTCAACATTGGCCAAACATCTATCTAGCCTTTTGAATATACAGTCTTCCTCTACTCACCCATTCCACCATGTAAATATGTTGCCTTTAAATCCAAGGTCGAAGAGATTACAAGTGTTGGCGCAATGTCGAAAATCATCAATTTCATTCAATGACACAGGTAGCCCACCAAACTTTTCTTCTTCATCCCATATTACATTGAAATCACCTCCTACAAGCCATGGTGCCATATCCCTTGCCATTGCATATAATGAATCCCATAATTCTATCCTCTCAATTGCATCACATTTAGCATATATCAATGTTAGGACAAACTCCACATGCGATTCAGTATAAAACAATCGTAGTGTTAATTGTTGCACCATATTGTACATAACAGTTACCTCAAATACCACATCTATGAAAGCCCAGATCTTGTTGGAAATATTTGAAATTGTCTGTGCAAGTCCTATCTTGTTTCTGTACCTTTCCAGTTTTTTTGCTTGTTTCTTTGGCTCCATTAATCCTACAAATTCATAGTGATTTTGCCTGTGCATTTTTGTCAACCTTTCAAAGGACTGCTGTGTGTTGACTGACCTTATATTCCAAATGATAGCATTCATCACTCATTGTTGGATTTAGTTAGCGTTCTCCTTGTGTGCACCCCAGCTTTTGGTGCTGCAAAATTATCTTTTTGTTGCTTCTTCTTACCTTTTGCTGCTGATTTTGCCTTTTCCACTTGCGTAGGTGATAAGTCACCTTGCCTTGCAGCATTCATAAGGTGTTGGGTAGTCGATTCATGATCCATGTCATATCCTGATCTACCAGGTTCTTCTCCTTCTTCATTGTCTTCCTTCCCTCCTGATGTAGCTCCAAATGCATTTTTTTAGGGACCAAGGCCTTCTCTTCTCCTCGTTTTAACAGCTGCAACTGCTTTTTCTCCAATGTAACAATAACATTTACTATTTTTGTTTTTTGTTTTGGTTGTTTCTCCTTCTCTGTTGGGTTGTGTCCTTGTGGGTCTTCTTGTGATTTCTGAAGTTTATCGTCTTCTGTTCCTCCAGGATCATTTACCTCTGGGCCTCTTCCTTCATAGTTTCTAATTTCTGTTACTTCTGCTATCTGATAATTATTGTTGTGCTCAACAATTTATGATCCTCCCATTATTAAAAAATTACCAGTTGTATTGTTGTCATTGGCATGAAGCTCTCCATTTACACTTTGCTCATTTACATTTTGCTCATCTTCTTCTTTGTCCTTCTTATTTGGTTCCTCATCAGCTTGTGCTCCTAGTGGTACTTCGTTCTCGTCTGAATCGTATTCCCTTTGTGCATCTCATAGCCTGCCACCACAGCCTTGCATTCTTTCTTTAAATGTAGACGATTTTGACCCTTCTGCTTGAGAATTTGGAGTTTTATTAAGTTCCTTGTTCACAAATGTATCTTGTGATGGGTTTTCTCGGCATGATGTATTGATCTTCACTATTCCATCTCCTGTTTTATCCTTGAAACTTCTTTCTACCCATTGTGCAGTATCGTTTTTTTGCTTTTGATGCCTCCTTTCCTTTGACTAGACCATTAGTCGAACCAATACCCGATGAGTTAAGATGAAAAGCTTGTGCTGCTGGATTTAGCTTTCCCTCATTATTGACCATATGTTTTGGTTTTTGCTTTGTAGATGCTTGGTTATGAACTGCTGGACTGTTTGTTGCTGTATTAGCTGCCACTATTGCCAATTGATTAACATGTTCTTCCTCTTCATCCATCCCTTATAATATTGCAAACTTGTTAGCTACTTGAACATGATCATTATCTTTATTGTTTACTACCACCAATTCCTTACCACTGTTGCTTTGTGCTTCTGCTTGTCTATCTATAGTGCTTTTCCCTCCTTGTTCTTATTATTTTCAAGCTTCTTAGTTGGTGCCATCTCCATTCCATTATTATTGAGACTAGTATTTTGATTTACTACATTTCTAACTCTGTTGTCCTTCACTTCCTTCCATTCCTCTTTAGCTGTAACACACATTATCCATGACCTTTCCACTAGATAAAATCATTATAGGCTGTGAGTTCCCTATGTCCTACTTCTTAGCTGTATCTGCTTGGTTAGCATTCTCCTTATCCACATATAGTTCAGGGTGTATCCTCCAACATTCAAATTGATCATGCCCTTGAAGTTTACAATGTCTGCAATATTTAGGCATCATGTCATATTTAATTCTCACCCATTCAGTTCTTGTTGTTCCATTAGTTTCATTGAATATGTCCATCCTCACCTTTTTAGGCAAATCTGCAAGTAGATCAACTAGTACCTTCACCCCAGCACAACTAGGTCTAGTTTTATTAATTCTTGCCATGTCTAGATGCATAGGTTTACCTACTGCTGTAGCTAGAGAAAATAGACATTCCTTCACAAAAAAGGTTGGCAATAGACCTGGGAATGAAATCCAAGAAAATGCCTTGGGTGTTTCTTCATCTGCTCTAAACTTTGAGTCGTAAATCAATGGCCTAAGCTGATATTGATAGCCATCCCTGTCCTTTATGTAATGAGTTTTTGATGACAAATGAAGATAGTCCTGCCTTAACGTCATTCTAATCAAAATGTGCCTATCCCTTAGAAATCCAATGTTACACTCACCTTTAATTCCGATTGAATTGATATTAACTTACGTAGTTGTTGAATTTCTGGGCTTCCGTAAGAACATTTACCAACTATTGCATATTGTAAACCTTTGATGATATCCATCCTCTCTACTTCTGCTTCTGTGAACTGAATAACATGCTCTCCATTCAATATTGTTGGTGGACGAATGGGAATTGGCTCAACTTCCTGTTGCTCATGCATTGCAGCATTTAAAGTGCAAGGTTTCAAAATTTTGGAGTAATCCATCGGTTGTTTGTTGTTATTTGTGTTCCCTGATATTTGTGCACTGTTAGGAGGAGGTTGGGTAGGCAGCGCAGCCACAAAAGGTGGCTGGTCACCTGCCTGTGTGTTCATTACAGATGTAATTCTTTAGCACTTTAACAACATGACAAAGGTGCAGCAGCTTTGCAAGAAAATAATGCTACTTTAATTCGAATTAGCTTCACGTTACTTACTGCTTATGGCTGTGAATCCAATTTCACAGTCCAAACTGTAAAAAGCAGTAATTTCGATTTAAAATGAAGCTTATAATTCAAACCAATCTTAGAAGAGAAGAGAACACTTTCACGTTATCAAAACAAGCTATTGTGCTGAAAAGTAGCGCTAGAATTAGCTGAATCGCTGAAATTGAATGAAGAACACTGTCTGCTACAGTAACTCGTGAAAATAAAATTAAGATCTACAAAATTGACTATAGATCTGAAGTTGAAACCAATTGGGTAATATTCGTAAGGAATTTATGTATCTTTTGAGACCAAGTTTGGTTAATTCCACCACCGGATGCCGGAGTTTTGACCGAAAAATGATGGAGAAATTACTATTCCTTCTCTTCCTAGAGAGAAGGCAGAGTTTTAGTTTTTTTTTCCTTGCTCAAATTCATTAATAGTATTGACTCTTCCTTGAATGGTTTCCGGCTTATGTATTCACTTTGTCTTTTCCCTTTTTTTAGAGATGGTCGAATCTTATGTGGATTGCCTATGTATCATGTCCCAACATGAATCAGACCAGGCGTAGCTCTTCCATAAGTAAAAATAAAGACACAATTGTTTTTTATTTTCTTTTCATTTTTCTTTTTTTTTTCATTTTATTACCAAAATATGCTATTACAAGCTACCCATTTGAAAAAAAGACAAACAAAATACAGACTCCACACTATTAACATTGTTTGATATGAAAAGAGAACACAGGGGTAGACAACAGACTCTTAAAAACAACAAGTGCAGACTTGAACTAGGGATACATTAAGGCCTTGAATTTTGGTGCCCGCGAGGCATCGTTCGGCCTTTCCGCGGGCTTTGGTGCAAGGATTCTTTGCAAGCATTTTAATTCCTCACATGTTAGGCACTTCGTGGTGATGTAGTGCCCAATCTCATCGATCCTACCCCTGATTCTATCCCTTTCCATACACATCTGTTCTATTCGTTGATTCTTTAATCCCAATCCTTGAGTGTTGTCAACGAGCTGATCTTGGAACCTCTCCATTTGTTCTTCCATTCGGGCTATTGAATCATAGCAGCACTCCCTGTCCGTTCTAGCATCTCGGGCTTGTTTAAAGACCCGATCTATGAGAGTGGAATTTGTTTCTCTTAATATTGAAATGCTCCCTTCATAATCCCTTCTCACTTGCCATAGGTGCTTTTTCCGCGCTACTGCACCTTTTGCCCATCTGGCCCGCATTCTTGCTATGCTAGCCTCAGATCTTTCCAAGTCTTTTCAGCTTTCAATGACCTGATTCCTTAACCCTGCTATCAGCCTTTTATCGGACCGGCTTCTCCGTTGGTTGTCGGCATCCATTATGACTTGTCGGTTTTGATCTCTAAGGGAGTCATTTTCTTGGGTTGATTTCTTTCTGTCCCCTTCATCGGTCGCGGTATGAATTTCTCTTTCAAATTGAAGATCTATGACCTGCTGCTTCAACTTGCCTATTGTGGCCCTGTATTCTTTTTCCTTCGCCAAATAGTCCCAATGCTCTTGTGAGGACTTGGCAAATTCTTGAAGGTGAGTTCTTTTAGCCGGCCTTCCAGACGACACTTCCCCTTTGTACCAAGCTTGATATCCGGGTGAAACTTCCCCTCTTGCCCGATTTAGTACACAAGTATTTGCCTCCAAGTATTGACATTGGCTCCAAATCTGGAGGACCCTTGCTTCAGGAAACTGGCCATCAGAACTGATCTCAGTCACTTGGGTGCTCAGGTCCTCATCTTTCGGTACATCTGACACCTTCCACGTTGCCTTAAAACCCGATACGGCGCATAAGGTTGAATGCTCTTAAGTCCCATCAAGAGAAAATGAGGCCTAGCTGCTGGCATATATATGACGTCGTCGATCAGTAACCATACCTAGTGTCCATTGTATTTGACTGGCGCTGAGGGTCCGGAAGTATGAGGTCCATGCCGAGACTCCTTCAGGTAAGCGGACCTCATTAATTCTGGTGTAGAACTCCTCTATGCAGGTTTTCTCAGAAGATCCATGGCTCAGGAACTGGGCTCGGTGACATAGGTGTTCGGTCATCCACATTTGCAATAACAAGTTACACCCTTCGAAAAAGTTCCCTCCGGCTTTGCAGGCCGTGAGAGCTCGGAAGATATCAGATACAATCATGGGCGCAAACGTGTTGTCATATTGAGTGAGCAAAGTACTGACGACCCCAGCTATCTTTATGTCAATATTCCCGTCTTTTCTTGGGAACACTAAAAGCCCTAAGAAGGTTATCATGAAAGCAACCCGTCTATGTTCATCCCACTTCCGACGGTTACTTTTGCTGCACAACTTATTTTATGGCTTGTCGAATCCTCCTATGTGGCCGTATCTTTGGTATATGAAGCTCAAAGTGCAAAAACCTTTCGCCAAGTCTGGGTTATGGATCGTTCTGACTATCTTTAACGATTCCAAAAATCGGTGCACCGCTACGGCTCTTGGAGCAACTAGGTATTTACGCCTCAACGGAACCTCAGCACTGCCGATGTACCCTGCTATTTCCTCTAAAGTCGGGGTGAGTTCAAAGTCCGAGAAGTGGAAGACATTGTGCGCCGGGTCCCAGTAAGTGACCAATGCCCTTATAATATCCCCTCGAGGCCTGATACCCAACAAACCCGTAAGACCTTTCAGATGTTTCTTGACTTCGTCTCGCCCTTCTTTGCCTAAATCATTCCACCATAGCCGCAACTGAAGGGGGATTTTATTCATGATTGAAAAAGGTTCATTTTGAGTCGTGCTCATTCTGCACATTTATTAATGTGATTAAACAAAAGAAAATTTATTTGACTCAAAACGATTTGATTATTTTTTCATAAAAAAAACCCGATTTTTCGAACACGACCTTTCAGCACTTCAGGGACGAAGATTTTAAGGTTGTGTGAGTCAACCGATCAATAATCCAAAAATGATAGAAGCGACCGTTTATGCATAGTCAGCCTTCCGGCGACCCTTTCGGGAACGTTTGGCTATTTCTGATAAAAACGACATCGCCCGACTCTATGGTGAAAAATTAAGATTTGACAGTTTTTGTCTATTTTTTGCAAAATGGGGGGTTGGACCCGACGAGGGTTGCCTACGTATCTCACGCCCCGTGAAAATCAAACCGACGTAGTTCTCCCAACATAAGCTAAACTTGTAAACAAGACTCCTTTCTTTTCAAATAAATCAAACTAATTTTTTTTTTCATTTTTTCAAAATTTCGGCAGGGTTTTGACACTACTTGGACATTGGTTTTATTTTTCTAAAAATAAGTAGTTATCTCCCTACACTGCTATATTTTTTTATTTTTTTTTCACAATTTTTCAAATATTCCCGATTTTAGAAGCCGATCAGCATGTAGATCTGAAGCAAATAAATGTGTAAAACAAACAAGATGCAGCAGGATGGTCTTTTTTCATTTCAGGTTGCTTGTCCTAGACGGACCCAACCCCTGTGTTGAGTACCCTAAGTCAAATGCAACATGATGCAAATAAACGTTCCTACTAGGGATCCGACATGAAGTCAAGTTATTCTAGGTTCAACCTGGGTATATGTTCTAGATAGTGTACCCCGAGCAGACAACTCGAGTTGAGGAATGAGCTCCTTTTCGGGAACCAAAAGGTCAGCTGGCTTAGAAACTTTCTGAGCCTCTTTTATTTCAGGGTATGACACTAACAGAATAGAGAGTCTCAACCAGTAAGCACATCCCCGGAGGTGAGAAGAGAAGGTTTCGGCACAGTTTATATGTACAATTCAAATAATATCAAAGCGATAAAAAGCATCATTTTGCGCATTTTAGGCCAAAACATGTAATAAGATCAAATAATAAATAAAGCCAAACATAACAATTTATCTAAGCTCGAATTTTGAACCCTGAACCAGATATTCTGGGTTCGGTTCCCCAGCAGAGTCGCCAGAGCTGTCACACCTCCTTTTTACGCGCGCACCACCGCAAAAGGGGCGCGTAAGGGAGTTTTTTTTCCAATTTAAGGACAATCGAAACGGGATTTATTTATTTATTTCAGAGTCACCACTTGGGAGATTTATGGTGTCCCAAGTTACCGGTTTAATCCCGAATCGAGGAAAAGAATGACTCTGTTTAACAGTCTGCGAACCAGAAATCCGGATAAGGAATTCTGTTAACCCGGGAGAAGGTGTTAGGCATTCCCAAGCTCTGTGGTTCTAGCACAGTCGCTCAACTGTTATATTCGGCTTAATTATCTGATTTTATACAAATACGAACTTATGTGCAAATTCTAACTCTTTACCGCTTTTATTTTTATTATTTTACAGAGAATTGCAACGTTGTGAAAATGTATCTCGAACCACGTCACAATCAATGTACCAGTGGTCGTCGACACATTTCGACTCCGTTGAGATTTGGACTTGGGTCACATCAATGTACACCCGCGTTCAAGAAAGTAAATTATTAAAGGCGCGCCTATTGCGTTAGCGCATTATTATTTTTGAGAAGGCCATGAAATCTTGCTAAAATGGCCCATCCGAAGTCTAATTAATTATTAACCATTTATTGAGGTCCCCGCAGCTTGCGTTTTATTTTGGCGAAGCACACCTCATTTATTTTAAGGATATCCTAAAGTGACTACATTTCTATTAAATTCATCTCTAAAATAAAAGAGAAAAAATTCTAATTAATTACATGCTTGAAAAAAGGCGTAACATATTAAATGCTAGATTAAGACAAATGTTAACGGAAAGGAATATTACTAAAATTAAAATTATAAATAAAATACGGAATCGACAAATAATATATTCAAAAGAAACTAATTATCCTATAACTAGATTAAACTCGCATTGTTAGATGATCTGAACCGTTGGAATTAATTATTTACAACTATTTGAAACTAGAATCAATCTTAATTACTAATGCATATTCGAAAGTTTATTAAATTTAAACGTTAACTCGTCTTGTTTGAACTCAAATCATGCCATAATGCCTAATTCATGAAATTAATTTAAATTCATGCTTTAACTAAATTTAGCTACATGTTCACGATTAACCTACTGTTGACAACATTAAAACCTTCATAGCTAGTGAACTAATCAGTTTGGCCAAGCCGATTCACTAAAGACCAACTTATGTTATTTTCCTCTTATTCCAATTATTAAACAGTTTGACAGTAATGAGCATGCTTAAATATATACTACCTAATAATCAAACTAAAACAGAGTATTATTTAATACATCACTACAAGATGCCTAGTTATGCAAAGCGACAGAAATTTACAGAATAATAATACATGAAATAGCCTAAATACAATCAGTAAAAGAAACAAAGAAAAAGCTAAATTAAAACTTCAAAGTTCCATTCTTCATATGTATTCATGCTTTCACATTTCAGCTTACAATATCGACAAGGTTACAGCCATGTACCTGGTATTGGAAGTAAAAGAAGAGGAAGATCAGCATTAGCAAAGCAACAAGAACAATCAGCAACAACAGTAATTGAACACCCAGGGATGGATTTTAAAACCAACAGAGATGATTCCACATCGAATAACAAATTCAAAAATAACCCGACAGCAATACCAATACCAGAAACCCAAGCATTCAATGAAACAGCCCTCCAAAATCAAAAGAAAATCCAGGAAAACCAATCTGAAAATCAGTAGTACCAAATGCAAACCACAGAAGCAGTAACAATATTCTGATCCTCAGTAGTAAAGAAAGGCTTCACTTTCAGTTTTTTAATTCTCAAAGACTGAATTTTCTTAAGTTCTGACAAATCAGTTTTCTTTTTAACTTAAGCTCTGAATTTTTGATGATAAAATCCAGTCTATTTTTTTTAAACTCTCTAACTCTGACTCTCCAAGATTTTTTTTTAAAGTCCGTCCTTAATTCTGCCCAAACTCCCCTTATTTATGTCCAAAAACACACCACTTTAAACAATTAAACAAATAAATAAAAGGTTGTCACACCTCCTTTTCCGCCCCCGCGGGGGTGCGTAGGGAGTTTTTTCCAATTAAAGGACAGTCGAAACGGGATTTGTTTGTTTGTTTCAGAGTCGCCACTTGGGAATTTTAAGGCGTCCCAAGTCACCAATTTTAATCCCTGAATCGAGGAAAATATGACTCTGTTTATTATTCTGCGAACCAGAAATACTGAGTAAGGAATTCTGTTAATCCGGAAGAAGGTGTTAGGCATTTCCGAATTCCGTGGTTCTAGCACGGTCGCTTAACTGTTTTTATTCTTGGCTTAATTATCTCGATTTTACATTTTTTTATTGCATGATTTTGTTATCGCTTCTGTTTAGATTGTTTATAATTAAAGATCCTTCTTCGAATCGAATCACGCATACGTGTATCCGTTTTATATATTATATATTTTTTAACGTGAAAAATCATATCACGCGTACGTATACACAATGATATTGGTAATATAATAATTATTATTTTTTTTCGAAATTTTTTTATTATAAAAATAGACTTAAGTTCGAAATTGTGCTTAAAATAAAATTAAGAACGTCTGTCGCTCTTGTATGATTAAATAGTGAACTGCACATCTCGGGTTATATGAAATTAATTTGATATTCTCCGAAGAACCCCCTTTTTTATTAAATGTTTGCTCAAAGTTGCGCGAACGCATAATCCGAATTGCCTTTAGAAATATAATCAGGTCACGCGAATGTATCCCTAATCACACAAGATATTCTTGATGGTAGTATAAATTTTCCACAAATTGTTTATTACATCCATACATTTTTATGTGAAAGTCATGAGAAATCACTATTTGAGATGCCTCTAAATTCCTTAAAAAGAATTCACAATTCATTAAGTGTTGACCGCAAATTATATTTTTGCGTGGGAATTATATTCCTCAAAAACCATTCGAGTTTAAAGAGTAAAAAAAAAAATAAAAAACGCGTGATTAATACTACCATTTGTAGTGAATACATTATTTGCCTACCCAAATAAACAACGTGCGAATTACGTATAAACATTGGGAAAGAATTGATGTAAGAAAGGAAATGAAATTTTCCAAGAATTTTCATTATTCTATTTGAGGCGAATACTATTTTTTATACTTTTTAAAATGTTATAATCTATAAACCTAATCACCTTCTACATTACTTGTTTTTAATCCAAAGTTGTAATCGTTTGGTTAATTTGTTTACGATGGTAGATATGCATCAAGTTGATAAAAAAAATTATTATACAAATCGATTCAATAAAATTGCATTACATGCAACATAGTTGTACGTCTGAACCGTTCATAACATTCTAACATCGTAACGAGCTATATCAACTCACCTTCCACATATGATTATATATATACTCATCATCATGCCATATATGAACATACAACTTATATCAATCTAAACCAAAATCAGATTTTTTTTACAAGATATACTAATAATGTAATTTCTTGATACTTCCATTCTACTTTACATTTAGCTAACAATATTACGGGATGTAATTAATGGCCCATTTTATGCCATGCTCCCTACCTTGATAATTCAATCATGACTTCACTTAATGAAAATTCCGAAATAGGTGATATTATTACAACACTTATACGAACTTTAAGATGTAACAATTATCTTATATTCATTACGTCAAACGTACTACTATATTAATCAACTGAAACAAAAACAAATTTTAAACTAATGAACTTGCACGAATGGAAAACAGAATTATAATTCCCGAACTTCATTAATTTGTCATGTTAAAGCTTTTGGAAGCAAAAGAAAATGAAGATGAGAATCAGCAGCAGTAATAACAGTACAACAACAACCACTGCCCAGCAACAGTAACAACCCAGTAACAAACCGGTGGAGTAGTAATCTTAAAAACAAAAGCTTTAAGCTTTGAATGAAACAACAACCATTGATACTAATTTCAAACAAAGAAAGAAAGCAGAAGATTTTTTAGTTTTTATTTTTATTTTGAAAGCTTAAATATTTTTCGGAATTTTTCTTTCTCTTAAATGTTCAGCCCTTTTTTTCTCTCTTCTATTCTTTGTCCGTTTTTTTCTCTCATCTGTGTGTGTATTTTTTTCTCGTATCTGTTTTCAAGACTTCTTATAACACATCCCATAAATCTTTCAATTAATTAAAATCAATACTTTTTCTTTACCCAACCCATTATCTTCCCACTCATCCCCATTACATTAAATAAATATATCACACCACCCCATTATATTTTGTCCCCCATGCCTAACATAAAATAATACAAGATTCCCCCCACTAAAATTTGTCTTGTCCCCCCTTTATATTAAATAACTATATCACAACCCACCCCATTACATTTTGTCCCCCATGCTTCACATAAAAAATTACAAAATGTACAATTCCTAAACTACCCCTCCGGCCTTATTACAATTACTATTTTACCCTTGAACGTACTACAAATTACCAAAATACCCCATCAGCTATAACAAACAATTAATCAAACTTAACCAAAATATAGACAATATGATCAATTTCTAACAATGTTCAAACAACAATATGAACAAGGATGAACATCATAACAACAATATCACATGAACACAAATTGAACAATAAAGAACAACTAAAATTTGATTGAACAATATTTTTAGCAACAACAAGCCTATTTTCGGATTCAACAACAACAACAAACAAGTATATTTAGATTTCTAAATTCAATAATATTGAACTTAAAATCAACTACTCTAACAACATTACAACAACAATTCCTATATTAAACTTAAACAAGATTATGAAACAAATTCAAGAAATGATCATAAATGATAAACAAGAAATCAAACTATACAAATTTCGGATTCAAGATTAAACAAATATAATATGAACATGAATTAAATCTAAAAATAAAAACGACGGATTCAAATGATTAAAACCAACATACTTCCCTTATTACAACTAAATTCTTTTAGGCAAATGACAAAACAAAACCTAAGAAGAAACAATTATGAATTTAAACTTGAACTTAACAATATTAACAATTTCTGGAAAATACATAAAATACATGAAACAAATTGAAGAAACAATTAATTAAACTTCAATTTGTATCTAACTAATATTAAACTAACAAATATTCACTTAAACAATAATACAAACATGAAATAAACATGAAAACAACTAATTAAACTTCCATTTTGAAATCTGAAAATTAATTCAATCAAAACACATGAACAAACTAAAAATTAATTCAACGATGAACAACGAACAAAACAAGAATCAAATATTTAACGATTTTAACTTTGAGAAATATAAAAACTAAATATGGACAAAAATAAAACTCCAAAATAACTAACCGGAGATGAATCAACGACGAACTCGATCGTAAATAAATCTGTCCGGGTTTTGACTCAAATAAAAAATAAACCTTCGAACTTTGACGAGACGAAGAAGATGAAGCAACGTGAAGCAGAAATACGAAGCAACTGCTGCAACGAGCAGCAGCAACAGTCCATCGAGTGAGGAAGAAGAAGCAGCATAAAGCAGTAGGGGAGGTCGACGGACAACGAACCAAAATCAGCAGCTGGACGCAGCTGAAACAACCTGTGAATGGAGATGCATCAATGTTTTTTGGAGCAGCCATGGCTGCTCGTAGCAGCTGGACGCGACAAAGAAAACTGAAGCAATAGCAACTGCTTAGCAGCAGTAGCATCTGCGTGAGCGGACAACAACCATGGTGGAAACAGTGAAGGCGATGAGCATCATGACGAGGAAGATGAAGCGGAATGAAGCAGTGGCGACCATGGATGTCGAGCTCGAGCTTGAGCTCGACGAAGAGGACGAAGGCAGATGCGGCGACAAGCAGCTGAAGCAGAAACGTGACCAGCAACAGCAATGGTGAAGCTGAAGACGCAGCGACGCAGCAGCACGACGGAGCTGAAGCGAGCTTCGCGTTGGGTTGTTCATAGTTTTTGAGGTCGTTCATGGGAGGGCAGCTTGGAGATGACGTGCGTGTGTATGCTTGAGTTTTTATGTGTGTGTAAGTATGTGTTTGCTGTATGTGTTGGATAAGGAGAAGGAGGGCAGCCATTGATGGAGCGTGGTGAAGCTTGAGGAGGAAGAAGAAAGAAAGAGAGAGGGAGGCGGATCTCTTAGCCAACGATGCCTATTTTTGTAATTTTATTTTTTTGTAAAACAAATTTAATTACTAATAATTGTAGAATTAAATCCTACATGCAAAATGCGACATATTTTTGTATTTTTTATTAATTTAGCAAATAAACATGCACAGACAAATACAAATAATTATTCAAAATATCACAAAATTGCACACCAAAGAAAAATCATTTTATTTTTGAATTTTTTGGGAGTAATTCTCATATTGGGCAAAAATCACGTGCTTACAGCTGCCCCTCTTTGCCCGAAGACACGAAGGGTTTTCGTGCAAAGATAAAGCGAGCGATTTTTTGCCCATCCGAGTACTCCGTGTGAAGCATTTTTTGAAAAAGATTTTGACCGAACCTTTGCTTCAAAGGTTTCCTACATATCCTGGGCTAAACATAAATCAGGTCAATGTAGTTCGGGAAATTTTGGTAGCTGGGACTACCGTTGGACTGCAATGTTACTGTTGTTGCATGCTATTACCACTGCTTACCGATCTCCTTGTTACACCATGCTTAAAAGAAAACAAGAAGCTAGGCTAGAGTACAATTTGTTTTTGTTGCCTTGCTTCCTTGTTTGCTTACATTTCTTCCAGTGCTTTTATTCTTTTGACACATGTACTTGAGTTTGTACTGTGACCTCTTGTTGCAACCTTCTGTTTCCCGGTGCCGGGGAATTTTATTGTTTCCTGCTGGGGATTCCTATTGTAACCCTCTGTTTTATTGTCCTCTGACTTGATCTTGAAATGTATGCCTCTGTTATCTGGGCGGGCTCCCAACTTCAATACTTGAAAATTAAAGACTTGAAATGTATGCCTCTGTTATCTGGGCGGGCTCCCAACTTCAATGCTTGAAATGTAAAGACTGAAATGTATGCCTCTGTTGTCTGGGCGGGCTCCCAACTTCGACGCTTGAAATATAAAGACTGAAATGTATGCCTCTATTATCTGGGCGGGCTCCCAACTTCAATGCTTGAAATGTAAAAACTGAAATGTATGCCTCTGTTCTATGGGCGGGCTCCCAACTTCAACAACTGAAATGTAAAGACTGAAATATATGCCTCTGTTATCTGGGCGGGCTCCCAACATCAACAACAACTTTTAAAAATAAGCGCCATTCCTCTCTTCAGGCGGGCTCCTGACTTCAACAACAACTTTGAAAATAATCGTCATTCCTCTCTTCAGGCGGGCTCCTGACTTCAACCAATACATCGCCATTCCTTTCTTTAGGTTGGCAAGATTTCAACAACTTTTAAAAATGCCTTTCCTCTCTTCAGGCGGGCTCCTGACTTCAACAACAACTTTGAAAATAAATCGCCATTCCTCTCTTCAGGCGGGCTCCTGACTTCAACCAATACATCGCCATTCCTTTCTTTAGGTTGGCAAGATTTCAACAACTTTTAAAAACGCCTTTCCTCTCTTCAGGCGGGCTCCTGACTTCAACAACAACTTTGAAAATAATTGTCATTCCTCTCTTCAGGCGGGCTCCTGACTTCAACCAATACATCGCCATTCCTTTATTTAGGTTGGCAAGATTTCAACAACTTTTAAAAATGTCTGTTATCTGGGCGGGCTCCCAACATCAACAACAACTTTTAAAAATAAGCGTCATTCCTCTCTTCAGGCGGGCTCCTGACTTCAACAACAACTTTGAAAATAATCGCCATTCCTCTCTTCAGGCGGGCTCCTGACTTCAACCAATACATCGCCATTCCTTTCTTTAGGTTGGCAAGATTTCAACAACTTTTAAAAACGCCTTTCCTCTCTTCAGGCGGGCTCCTGACTTCAACCCATACATCGCCATTCCTTTCTTTAGGTTGGCAAGATTTCAACAACTTTTAAAAACGCCTTTTCTCTCTTCAGGCGGGCTCCTGACTTCAACAACAACTTTGAAAATAATCGTCATTCCTCTCTTCAGGCGGGCTCCTGACTTCAAATACACAACTTTAAAATTAAACGCCATTCCTCTCTTCAGGCGGGCTCCTGACTTCAACCGATAAATCACCATTCTATTCTTCAGGGGGGCTCCTGACTTCAACCGATAAATCGTCATTCTATTCTTCAGGGGGGCTCCTGACTTCAACCAATACATCGCCATTCTATTCTTCAGGGGGGCTCCTGACTTCAACCATTTTTTCAAAAGTGCCATTCGTTTCTTTGGCTGGCACGATTTTAACAACCCTTTTTTTTTAAAAAAAAATGCCTTTCCTTTCTTCAGGCGGGCTCCTGATTTCAACCAATAAATCGTCATTCTATTCTTCAGGGGGGCTCCTGACTTCAACCATTTTTTTTTCAATTCAAACTTCTTCTTTTTTTCAAATTATCCTAGGAGAAAATTCATCAGACTAGGATTTGATATCTTATCTTAGAAGAAAGATTCATCGGACTAAGATTTTATTATATTATCTTGGGAGAAAAATTTCATCAGACCAAGATTTTGACTCTAGGAGATAAATCGTCAAACTAGGTCCATTTTGTTATGATCTTAGGAGAAAGATTCATCCGACTAAGATTTTATTATATTATCTTGGGAGAAAAATTTCATCAGACCAAGATTTTGACTCTAGGAGATAAATCGTCAGACTAGGTCCATTTTGTTGTGATCTTAGGAGAAAGATTCATCCGACTAAGATTTTATTATATTATCTTGGGAGAAAAATTTCATTAGACCAAGATTTTGACTCTAGGAGATAAATCGTCAGACTAGATCCATTTTGTTGTGATCTTAGGAGAAAGATTCATCGGACTAAGATTTGTTATCTTAGGAGAAAATTTTATCGGACTAAGATTTCTGTCTTAAGAGAAAGATTCATCGGATTAAAGATTTGGTATCTTAGGAGAAAATTTCATCGGACTAAAAAAAATTTCATCGGACTAAGATTTGATATCTTATCTTGGGAGAAAAATTTCATCGGACCAAGATTGTATCGGGAGGGAAATTCATCAGATTAGGACTTTTTATCCTAAGAGGAAAATGTAAAGATCAATGATTTGAGAAACATACCTTTGCAATTTCTTCTTTTCTTTTCTTTTTCCTTTCCGCTGCTTTGTTCTTGCTTGCTGGGGATAATACCAATGTGGGATTCTTCTTTCTTCCCCTCCTTCAAATTTCAAAAAAAAAAAATTCTTTTTTTTTTCTTTTTTATTTTTATTTTCTCTCAACACTGCTGAGATAAAAGTGTTACCTTCTTGGGATAACGTTGTTGAGGATAACGCTGCTGTGGAATTTTATCCCTTCAAATCGATGCTTCATTCTTATGGAAACTGCTGGGGATGATAATGGCTTTTTGTTTTTCTGAGCACAAGTGTCATCCCTTTGTTATGTCTGCTGGGGAACAACTTCTCCATTGAAACTTATTATATTAGGGCAACACTGGTTCAAAGACCACTTCCCTTGAGACTGGTGTTATTTTTATTCTTCCTCGAATGGGTACCTGACTTCCAGAAAATTTTCCAAATGAACGGAAAATTTTCTGCCCCAGTTTTACAATCTCCCTTATGGCATGCATTTTCCGACATCAATGCCATTTCTTTTACCTGTTTCAAACCAAACAAAATTTGTTAGTTTAAAACCCGGTGGTTGGTTGTGATACTTCTACTGGGATGGTTCTCCCTTTCTCCTTCCTTGCTCTGCATCCCACAACTTGTTGGGGATGATATTATTTGCTGGGGATAATCCTTTTCTGCTGGGGATATCCCCTTTCTTTCGTGGCATGGCTCGGAAACTTGCATTTTCCCGACCTTTTAGTCTCGCATGAATTTCCCAAATCATGCTTATTGCTCTCCGTGTTTTGTCCACGGGCTTTGGCCTTGAGGTTTTAATAACCTTTGATTTTGGCAAGGATATCCCTCTTGACACTCGTTGATCTTTTTGTCAATTCCCTTTTGCTGGGAATATCTTTTTTGACATTGGCTTCGCGCTTGTTCCTTGCTGACTATACCATTTGTATGTACTAGTCAGATCTTATCTTGGAAAGCTGATGGCCTATTTTGAAGTCATTTCCCACTTGTTCTGACCAAACAGACTCTACTGGGGAATTTTCTATGAAAGGAGAAAGATAAAAAGGAACAGAATAAAAGACAAAGGAAAAAGATGACTCTTTAAAAAAAGAAACTATAAATAAAAAACCTATCAAACGCAGACACCGACTCTAATGGTCATGACATGCATATGTGGCCTATCCTCCGTCGTCAATCATCTTTCAAGATCTTCCCTTGACATCTGATTCCCAATCTTATTCGACTTGTAGTGCCCGAAGGGTTTTCACTATCAAGCCTCTCTCATTCTGGTTTTTCTCTCAGCTTTCATCGCCTTATGGTGTTCGTGAAGATTTTCACCGATAAGACTCTCTCATTTGTATCACTTTCCAGCTGGGGATTTGGAGTGTTGCCGGTATGACTCTCTCTGCTGGAGATTAGAGTCCTTTCTGCTGTGGAACAGAATGTTATGTTCGCCGGTAAGACTCTCATTTGTCTGACTTGGCATCTTTTGCAGACTGGTCAGAAGGTCTTTCTTTGGACCGTAATGTGGGTTATTGGACAGGCTAGAAAGAAAGGGTATTAAAAGCTCAAAAACAAAATAAATTTGGGGTTTAAAATTACAACTTTTGGAACCAATTTTGCTTACCACAAGCGCAACCCTTGCCCCAGTTTCTTACTTGGGGATTATTTATTTATAATTTTTTTTAATTTTTTTTATTACACCATGCGCATTATGACCATTGTGGCCATTATGCACCCTATGACCGAGCCGTGAAACGCCTACGTATCCTCTTTGAGGAATCAGGTCAAACGTATTTCCCAATTCCTTTATTTTCTTCTGACTTTCTTTTGTTTTTTGTGTTTTTTTGTTATCATTTTTCTTTTCTTTTCTTTTTTTTCGTTTTTTGTTGATTTTTTTTCTTTACCTTCCAGGATCGTATTTCCTAGTCGTTGCTATTGATTCCGAACGAGGGGTATGAAAGAAAATAAATAAGGCTCAAAAGGGGTAACGAAGGATAAATTGTTTAGGTAGCACAACAAAATGCCTTCATCATTCCAGTCTTCAAAACATGCCAAGTGCAAACAACACAATTGAACATAGATTTATAGTCTCTTCCGACGGTGCTGGTCTTGACAATTATGTTAAACACTTGCTTTTCATTTGTCATTTCTAAAGCACTGCTGGGCGACACTCTCATTCTCATGAACGACCCTCATGCCAATTTGGCGAATCTTGCATTTAACGGTTTTCTTTATGTTTTACTTGCCCCAGTTCCACATGACTCTGGCTTCAAGTAATTTCAAACCGTTCTTATTTCCTTTAAATGCTTCGATTACCTTCCGAGGGTTTTATGATTAACTTTTAAGATTAAGCCCAAACTGGGTGTGCATGTCGTGTCCCTAGAATCGGCATTGAACTAAAGAAAAACAAAAGGGTAAAGAAAACTAAACAAAGAAGATGAAAAAAGACCGGAATTTGCTTTTAAACGACCAAAATAAACAGTTACAACCCTAAAACTAAACCAGATAACACCACATTAGGAACTAGACAAATAAAAGGATAAGGGGGTTTGACCACAAGAAAATATCCGGATTACAACCCTGAAATAATCTGGACGACAGAAATGACAACAAAATAAACCACCAAAACTCCTCTCTGGCTGACCAGGAGATGGAGCGCCTTTCCAATTGCCCAACACGGTGTCTTAGCCATTAAGTTCTGCATCATCATTGCCAAAACCGTTACCAACTTCAATATCATTATCATCAGTTAGCGGCTTCCCGGGATGACTCTAAAATACCATGTCACCAGGCATCCTCCCCATAAAGTGTGCATCATGATGTGCAGGTAAAGGATTCTGCGCGATATTCTGGGTGTCAATACCTTGGATCACAATCAGATTTTCCTGGATCATCCTTTCTATTTCTCTTTTCAAATCCCGACAACTTTCAACATTGTGCCCCTGGGCATTGGAATGGTATTCACACCTTTTAGAAGGGTCAAAGCTTCTTGCACGTGGGTCTACATGATTTGGAGGAATAGATGCAATCATGTCGTGATGCTTTAACCTCTCAAATAAGCTTTCATAGGACTCTCCTATTGGTGTAAAATTATCTTTCAACCTTCGTTCCCCTTTATACTTCTGGCTTGGATGTGGGTTATAGGGCACCTGAAAGTTATGTGGAGGCTTCTGGAGATTTTGTGACGCTCGTGCTCGCCTTCTGGGGTGTTTTGGTGGCCGGGCAACATACTGAGGTGGAACAATAGAATGCTGTGGGTTCTGAGGGGGATAATATTGCTCAGGGGATTCATAGAAAACTTGAGGAGGCTGCTCATACCTTCGAGATGTTCTCATAGGACCTCTTCTTGACCCTGATGTCATCATGATTTCTTCAATCTTCTCATTTGTGTCGCAAAAATTATCAGACTCAACCCGGACAGCGTGAGTTGCAGCTTTAAAAACTGCTTGACTTATAATTTTTCCTGTCTTAAGACCATTCTCTATTATTTCTCCCATTTTGATTGCTTCCGAGAAGGATTTGCCAACTACGGACATCATGTTCTGAAAGTAATCTGGCTCTTGCGCTTGAAGGAAGACAGTTATTAGCTCGTGGTCATCCATGGGTGGCTTAACTCGAGCTGCTTGTTCTCTCAATTTAATGGCATATTCCCTGAAACTTTCACTTGGTTTCTTTTTCAGGTTTGAAAGGGAAATGCGGTCTGGGGAAATGTCGATTCTGTATTGGAACTGTTTGACAAATGCTTGTGAAATGTCGTCCCCGACATACCAGCTAGACGTGTCTTGATCCATAAACCATTTGGAAGCTACTCCCGTAAGGCTTTCCACAAAATAAGCCATCAACAATTCTTCATTTCTTCCCGCACCTCTCAGTTGATTGCAATACCTTTTCAGGTGGGCAATAGGATCTCCATGTCCATCGTACTTGTCAAATTTGGGAGTCTTGAAACCAGGCGGCAAGTGGACATCGGGGAACATACATAGATCTTTGAAGGCAACACTCTTTTGACCAGACAACCCTTGCCTGTTTTTCAACCATTGTTCTAAGTTTTTCACTCTTTGGGTCATTTCTTCTTGTACCATCTTTCGGGCAGGCTCTTCAATCTTTGCAGGAAGATCAAACGAGTACGGGTGGTACTTAGTAGAGTGGTACTGCTCTTGTTGTGTCGCAAATTGTGACTCATGTCGAGGCTATCCTTGCCCACTGGCCCATGCTTGACACCCTCCGGTCATTTGCTGTTTCAGTATTCTATTTTTCCCGGCACAGTAGACTCTTGTTGAACCCTCTGAACAAACCGACCAACTCAACTTTCTTCACAATTCAAAACAAAACATGTTAGAATGGACTCAGTCGGTTCTTATTACTAGCAACATCTTTTTACTTTTTTTTTTCGATTTTTTTTTCAATTGTTTTTTCTCATTTTTTGTTGTGGTCGAATCTTATGGAGATTGCCTACGTATCATGACCCCGCATGAATCAGACCTTGCGTAGTTCGGACCAATAAAAGATAAACAATACTAAACATTTTTTTTCAATTTAAAACACACTGGGTTTCAAAGGTTTGAAGATGACCTACAAACTCGAAAATCAAATAACCCACATATTATAATTAAAGATTTATAACCTCGAAATAAAAAGGCCAGCTTCCTTTCCCCGTTTGACAAATGCAACCAAACGGCTATTTTTGCAAATGTGGCCCCTTCCAAATCTCACATGAATTTTGAGGCCGGGGAGGATTATTTTGTGACACTTTACACACTTGTTCGTTCTTTTACGAAAATAGCCTTTCGACAACTGAAAGATATTCTAAGGCTATTTCGGCAAGAACGGTTTAAGACGCGGCCGAAGCTGGCTCGGCTTATTTTGACCAAATATCCAAATGGTATTCATCTGACCGTTGACTCTTTGTTTTTGTGTTTTTTTTTTCAAATTACAATAAAAACCGGGTGTTGCAAACACGGCCCTTCAGCGCCTCGGGGACGAAGATTTTTTAAGGTTGTGTGGGTCAACTGGACCAAAAATTCTAAACATGACCCAAAAGGTGGCTGTTTATGCAAAATCAGCCTTCCGGCGTCCCTTTCGGGAACATTCGGCTATGTCTTGATAAAACAGCGTCACCCGACTTTTTTCAAAATTAAAATTTGACATATTTTTTTTGACTATATTTTTAGCAAAAGGGGAGGCTAGACACCGCCCGACTTATTTATGACAAAATTAAAATTTTGACACGTTTTTTATTTATTTATTGGTTTTTGGCTATTTTAGCAAAAAGGGGGTTGGACCCGATGAGGGTTGCCTACGTATCTCACATCCGGTGAGAATCAAACCCGCGTAGTTCGGACAGATTGGATACCAGTAAATGAGCTAACTTTTTTTTTTTTTTTTTTTGAATTTGCGAAAGAACTACTTTAAAAGAAGAAAGGAAGTTTTTTTTTGATTATCTTTTTAAAAGAAAGACTTCTAAGATATTTTTTCAGAATTTTCATTTGTTTTTTTTCTTATTCTAAAGAAAAAAGAATATATTTTTCGGAATTTTACCTTTAGTCAAAGAAATGCTTCTAAAAATATTTTTTTTTTGAATTTTGAATTTTCTTTTTAATTTTGAAAGAAGAATCAAAATATTTTCAGATTTTTTATTTTATTATTATTTTTTTAAATAATAAAAATAAAAAACTTTCTAAAGAAGTCAATAATGGAAAATATTTTTGGATTTTTTGTTTTGAAAATTGGGGGTCTAAAAAAACTTTTCTAGACTTTTGGCAAGACAAATATTTTTTGCAACTAATAAAGATATACATATATATTTTGGAAATAAAGAAAAACTTTTTGGACTTATATATATATATATATATATATATATATATATATATTTGTGACAAATAATGAAAGACTCTTTTTATTTTATTTTTCTATTTTTCTTTGCTTTTATTAAAACAAACTAATAAACATTTTTTTTTCATTTTCTCAAAATTTCGGCAGAGTTTTGACAGTATTTGGGCATTGGTTTTTTTTTTCAAAAATAAACAATCAATTCCCTAACCGATATTTTTTTTTTCAAATTCAAAATATCATTCCTGATATTCAAAAGTTAGTCAACACACAAACCCGGATCAAATAAATGCGTAAGTAGCAGCAAGTAAGATGCATCAGGATGGTCATTTTCATTTTTGGTACACCTGTCCTAGACAGACCCAACCCCTGTGTTGAGCCTCCAAAGTCAAATGCACGTGATGCAAACAAACGTTCCTACTAGGGATCCGGCATGAAGCTGAGTTATTCTAAGTGAAAAAACCTAAGGCATATTGTTCTAGCCCTGGCTTACCCAAGTGGACAGCTTGAGCCGAAACGGGGGCAACGTACCGGGAGCACGAAAGTCTGCCCGGCCTAGTTACTTGTCCCAACTTCGTCTTATTTGGTATGACTTCTAACAGAAAGGTGGGCCACGCGCACGTGTACACCATAAATTCAGAAGACTCAGAAAGAAGAAGGGTTTTGTAGCAGTTTTATATACACAATTCAGATAATATTAAAGCGGTAAAAGCATCATTTAGCACACTAAGCATATATCATATAAAAATCAGATAATAAATAAAGCCAACTATAACAGTTATTTTAAGCTCGAATTCTTGAACCCTGAACCAGTGGTTCTGGACTCTATTTCCCCAGCAGAGTCGCCAGAGCTGTCACACCTCCTTTTTCCGCCCCCGCGGGGGTGCGTAGGGAGTTTTTTCCAATTAAAGGACAGTCGAAACGGGATTTGTTTGTTTGTTTCAGAGTCACCCTTGGGAATTTTAAGGCGTCCCAAGTCACTAATTTTAATCCCTGAATCGAGGAAAATATGACTCTGTTTATTATTCTGCGAACCAGAAATCCTGAGTAAGGAATTCTGTTAATCCGGAAGAAGGTGTTAGGCATTTCCGAATTCCGTGGTTCTAGCACGGTCGCTTAACTGTTTTTATTCTTGGCTTAATTATCTCGATTTTACATTTTTTTATTGCATGATTTTGTTATCGCTTCTGTTTAGATTGTTTATAATTAAAGATCCTTCTTCGAATCGAATCACGCATACGTGTATCCGTTTTATATATTATATATTTTTTAACGTGAAAAATCGTGTCACGCGTACGTATACACAATGATATTGATAATATAATAATAATTTTTTTTTCGAAATTTTTTTTATTATAAAAATAGACTTAAGTTCGAAATTGTGCTTAAAATAAAATTAAGAACGTTTGTCGCTCTTGTATGATTAAATAGTGAACTGCACATCTCGGGTTATATGAAATTAATTTGATATTCTCCGAAGAACCTCCTTTTTTATTAAATGTTTGCTCGAAGTTGCGCGAACGCATAATCCGAATTGCCTTTAGAAATATAATCAGGTCACGCGAATGTATCCCTAATCACACAAGATATTCTTGATGGTAGTATAAATTTTCCACAAATTGTTTATTACATCCATACATTTTTATGTGAAAGTCATGAGAAATCACTATTTGAGATGCCTCTAAATTCCTTGAAAAGAATTCACAATTCATGAAGTGTTGACCGCAAATTATATTTTTGCGTGAGAATTATATTCCTCAAAAACCATTCGAGTTTAAAGAGTAAAAAAAAATAAACAACGCGTGATTAATACTACCAATTGTAGTGAATACATTATTTGCCTACCCAAATAAACAACGTGCGAATTACGTATAAACATTGGGAAAGAATTGATGTAAGAAAGGAAATGATATTTTCCAAGAATTTTCATTATTCTATTTGAGGCGAATACTATTTTTTATATTTTTTAAAATGTTATAATCTATAAACCTAATCACCTTCTACATTACTTGTTTTTAATCCAAAGTTGTAATCGTTTGGTTAATTTGTTTACGATGGTAGATATGCATCAAGTTGATAAAAAAATTATTATACAAATCGATTCAATAAAATTGCATTACATGCAACATAGTTGTACGTCTGAACCGTTCATAACATTCTAACATCGTAACGAGCTATATCAACTCACCTTCCACATATGATTATATATATACTCATCATCATGCCATATATGAACATACAACTTATATCAATCTAAACCAAAATCAGATTTTTTTACAAGATATACTAATAATGTAATTTCTTGATACTTCCATTCTACTTTACATTTAGCTAACAATATTACGGGATGTAATTAATGGCCCATTTTATGCCATGTTCCCTACCTTGATAATTCAATCATGACTTCACTTAATGAAAATTCCGAAATAGGTGATATTATTACAACACTTATATGAACTTTAATATGTAACAATTATCTTATATTCATTACGTCAAACGTACTACTATATTAATCAACTGAAACAAAACCAAATTTTAAACTAATGAACTTGCACGAATGGAAAACAGAATTATAATTCCCGAACTTCACTAATTTGTCATGTTGAAGCTTTTCATGACATGAATTTACAGATATGTACCTGATATTGGAAGCAAAAGAAAATGAAGATGAGAATCAGCAGCAGTAATAACAGTACAACAGCAACCACTGCCCAGCAACAGTAACAACCCAGTAACAGATCGGTGGAGTAGTAATCTTAAAAACAAATCTTTAAGATTTGAATGAAACAACAACCATTGATGCTAATTTCAAACAAAGAAAGAAAGCAGAAGATTTTTTAATTTTTATTTTTATTTTGAAAGCTTAAATATTTTTCGGAATTTTTCTTTCTCTTAAATGTTCAGCCCTTTTTTTCTATCTTCTATTCTCTGTCTGTTTTTTTCTCTCTATCTGTGTGTGTATTTTTTTCTCGTATCTGTTTTCAAGACTTCTTATAACACATCCCATAAATCTTTCAATTAATTAAAATCAAAACTTTTTCTTTACCCAACCCATTATCTTCCCACTCATCCCCATTACATTAAATAAACGTATCACACCACCCCATTATATTTTGTCCCCCATGCCTAACATAAAATAATACAAGATTCCCCCCACTAAAATTTGTCTTGTCCTCCCTTTATATTAAATAACTATATCACAACCCACCCCATTACATTTTGTCCCACATGCTTCACATAAAAAATTACAAAATGTACAATTCCTAAACTACCCCTCCGACCTTATTATAATTACTATTTTACCCCTGAACGTACTACAAATTACCAAAATACCCCATCAGCTATAACAAACAATTAATCAAACTTAACCAAAATATAGACAATATGATCAATTTCTAACAATGTTCAAACAACAATATGAACAAGGATGAACATCATAACAACAATATCACATGAACACAAATTGAACAATAAAGAACAACTAAAATTTGATTGAACAATATTTTTAGCAACAACAAGCCTATTTTCGGATTCAACAACAACAACAAACAAGTATATTTAGATTTCTAAATTCAATAATATTGAACTTAAAATCAACTACTCTAACAACATTACAACAACAATTCATATATTAAACTTAAACAAGATTATGAAACAAATTCAAGAAATGATCATAAATGATAAACAAGAAATCAAACTATACAAATTTCGGATTCAAGATTAAACAAACATAATATGAACATGAATTAAATCTAAAAATAAAAACGACGGATTCAAATGATTAAAACCAACATACTTCCCTTATTACAACTAAATTATTTTAGGCAAATGACAAAACAAAACCTAAGAAGAAATAATTATGAATTTAAACTTGAACTTAACAATATTAACAATTTCCGGAAAATACATAAAATACATGAAACAAATTGAAGAAACAATTAATTAAACTTCAATTTGTATCTAACTAATATTAAACTAACAAATATTCACTTAAACAATAATACAAACATGAAATAAAGATGAAAACAACTAATTAAACTTCCATTTTGAAATCTGAAAATTAATTCAATCAAAACACATGAACAAACTAAAAATTAATTCAACGATGAACAACGAACAAAACAAGAATCAAATATTTAACAATTTTAACTTTGAGAAATATAAAAACTAAATATGGAGAAAAATAAAACTCCAAAACAACTAACCGGAGATGAATCAACGACGAACTCGATCGTAAACAAATCTGTCCGGGTTTCGACTCAAATAAAAAATAAACTTTCGAACTTTGACGAGACGAAGAAGATGAAGCAACGTGAAGCAGAAATACGAAGCAACTGCTGCGACGAGCAGCAGCAACAGTCCATCGAGTGAGGAAGAAGCAGCATGAAGCAGTAGGGGAGGTCGACGGACAACGAACCAAAATCAGCAGCTGGACGCAGCTGAAACAACCTGCGAATGGAGATGCATCAACGTTTTTTGGAGCAGCCATGGCTGCTCGTAGCAGCTGGACGCGACAAAGAAAACTGAAGCAATAGCAGCTGCTTAGCAGCAGTAGCATCTGCGTGAGCGGACAACAACCATGGTGGAAACAGTGAAGGCGATGAGCATCATGACGAGGAAGATGAAGCGGAATGAAGCAGTGGCGACCATGGATGTCGAGCTCGAGCTTGAGCTCGACGAAGAGGACGAAGGCAGATGCGGCGACAAGTAGCTGAAGAAGAAACGTGACCAGCAACAGCAATGGTGAAGCTGAAGACGCAGCGACGCAGCAGCACGACGGAGCTGAAGCGAGCTTCGCGTTGGGTTGTTCATAGTTTTTGAGGTCGTTCATGGGAGGGCAGCTTGGAGACGACGTGCGTGTGTGTGCTTGAGTTTTTATGTGTGTGTAAGTATGTGTTTGATGTGTGTGTTAGAGAAGGAGAAGGAGGGCAGCCATTGATGGAGCTTGGTGAAGCTTGAGGAGGAAGAAGAAAGAAAGAGAGAGGGAGGCAGATCTCTTAGTCTAGGGTTTTCTTCTTTTATTTTTTTTGTTTTGTTTTTGTTTTGTAAAAAATGAAAGACAAAAGGGGGTTTGGGTCTTTTGGGTTATGGACTGGGTCGACCCAGTTCGAAATGGACTGGGTCGTAGGGAAGATTGGGCCATTTTTTGGGCCTATGGCTTGAAATCGAAGAAGAGGCCCAATTCTGACTTTCTTTATATTTTCGCTCTCTTTTCTTCTTTTATTTCTCTAAAACTAAATTATAAAAATACTTAAACTATTATTAAGAACTAAATTAAGTTATAAAAGCGCAAATTAACTCCCAATAACAATTAACGCACAATTAAGTAATAATTAAGCATAAAATTGTATATTTGGACATTAAATGCTAAAAATGCAAACGATGCCTATTTTTGTAATTTTATTTTTTTGTAAAACAAATTTAATTACTAACAATTGTAGAATTAAATCCTACATGCAAAATGTGACATATTTTTGTATTTTTATTAATTTAGCAAATAAACATGCGCAGACAAATACAAATAATTATTTAAAATATCACAAAATTTTACACCAAAGAAAAATAATTTTATTTTTGAATTTTTTGGGAGTAATTCTCATATTGGGCAAAAATCACGTGCTTACAGCTGCCCCTCTTTGCCCGAAGACACGAAGGGTTTTCGTGCAAAGATAAAACGAGCGATTTTTTGCCCATCCGAGTACTCCGTGTGAAGCATTTTTTGAAAAAGATTTTGATCGAACCTTTGCTTCAAAGGTTTCCTACATATCCTGGGCTAAACAGGAATCAGGTCAATGTAGTTCGGGAAATTTTGGTAGCTGGGACTACCGTTGGACTGCAATGTTACTGTTGTTGCATGCTATTACCACTGCTTACCGATCTCCTTGTTACACCATGCTTAAAAGAAAACAAGAAGCTAGGCTAGAGTACAATTTGTTTTTGTTGCCTTGCTTCCTTGTTTGCTTGCATTTCTTCCGGTGCTTTTCTTCTTTTGACACATGTACTTGAGTTTGTACTGTGACCTCTTGTTGCAACCTTCTGTTTCCCGGTGCCGGGGAATTTTATTGTTTCCTGCTGGAGATTCCTATTGTAACCCTCTGTTTTATTGTCCTCTGACTTGATCTTGAAATGTATGCCTCTGTTATCTGGGCGGGCTCCCAACTTCAATACTTGAAAATTAAAGACTTGAAATGTATGCCTCTGTTATCTGGGCGGGCTCCCAACTTCAATGCTTGAAATGTAAAGACTGAAATGTATGCCTCTGTTATCTGGGCGGGCTCCCAACTTCGACGCTTGAAATATAAAGACTGAAATGTATGCCTCTATTATCTGGGCGGGCTCCCAACTTCAATGCTTGAAATGTAAAGACTGAATGTATGCCTCTGTTCTATGGGCGGGCTCCCAACTTCAACAACTGAAATGTAAAGACTGAAATGTATGCCTCTGTTATCTGGGCGGGCTCCCAACATCAACAACAACTTTTAAAAATAAGCGCCATTCCTCTCTTCAGGCGGGCTCCTGACTTCAAATACACAACTTTTAAAATAAACGCCTTTCCTCTCTTCAGGCGGGCTCCTGACTTCAACAACAACTTTGCTTTCTTTAGGTTGGCAAAATGTAAAGACTGAAATGTATGCCTCTGTTATATGGACGGACTCCTGACTTCAACAACAACTTTGAAAATAATCGCCATTCCTCTCTTCAGGCGGGCTCCTGACTTCAACCAATACATCGCCATTCCTTTCTTTAGGTTGGCAAGATTTCAACAACTTTTAAAAACGCCTTTCCTCTCTTCAGGCGGGCTCCTGACTTCAACAACAACTTTGAAAATAATTGCCATTCCTCTCTTCAGGAGGGCTCCTGACTTCAACTGATAAATCGCCATTCCTTTCTTTAGGTTGGCAAGATTTCAACAACTTTTAAAAACGTCTTTCCTCTCTTCAGGCGGGCTCCTGACTTCAACCCATACATCGCCATTCCTTTCTTTAGGTTGGCAAGATTTCAACAACTTTTAAAAGCGCCTTTTCTCTCTTCAGGCGGGCTCCTGACTTCAACAACAACTTTGAAATAATCGCCATTCCTCTCTTCAGGCGGGCTCCTGACTTCAAATACACAACTTTAAAATTAAACGCCATTCCTCTCTTCAGGCGGGCTCCTGACTTCAACCGATAAATCGCCATTCTATTCTTCAGGGGGGCTCCTGACTTCAACCGATAAATCGTCATTCTATTCTTCAGGGGGGCTCCTGACTTCAACCAATACATCACCATTCTATTCTTCAGGGGGGCTCCTGACTTCAACCATTTTTTCAAAAGTGCCATTCCTTTCTTTGGCTGGCACGATTTTAACAACCCTTTTTTTTTTAAAAAAAATGCCTTTCCTTTCTTCAGGCGGGCTCCTGATTTCAACCAATAAATCGCCATTCTATTCTTTAGGGGGGCTCCTGACTTCAACCATTTTTTTTTTCAATTCAAACTTCTTTTTTTTTCAAGTTATCCTAGGAGAAAATTCATCAGACTAGGATTTGATATCTTATCTTAGGAGAAAGATTCATCGGACTAAGATTTTATTATATTAGCTTGGGAGAAAAATTTCATCAGACCAAGATTTTGACTCTAGGAGATAAATCGTCAGACTAGGTCCATTTTGTTGTGATCTTAGGAGAAAGATTCATCCGACTAAGATTTTATTATATTATCTTGGGAGAAAAATTTCATCAGACCAAGATTTTGACTCTAGGAGATAAATCGTCAGACTAGGTCCATTTTGTTGTGATCTTAGGAGAAAGATTCATCCGACTAAGATTTTATTATATTATCTTGTGAGAAAAATTTCATCAGACCAAGATTTTGACTCTAGGAGATAAATCGTCAGACTAGGTCCATTTTGTTGTGATCTTAGGAGAAAGATTCATCGGATTAAGATTTGTTATCTTAGGAGAAAATTTCATCGGACTAAGATTTCTGTCTTAGGAGAAAGATTCATCGGATTAAGATTTGGTATCTTAGGAGAAAATTTCATCGGACTAAGATTTGTTATCTTAGGAGAAAATTTCATCGGACTAAGATTTGATATCTTATCTTGGGAGAAAAATTTCATCGGTCCAAGATTGTATTGGGAGGGTAATTCATCAGATTAGGAATTTTTATCCTAAGAGGAAAATGTAAAGATCAATGATTTGAGAAACTTACCTTTGCAATTTCTTTTTTTTTTTTTCTTTTTCCTTTGCGCTGCTTTGTTCTTGCTTGCTGGGGATAATACCACTGTGGGAGTCTTTTTTCTTCCCCTCCTTCAAATTTCAAAAAAAAAAATTTCTTTTTTTCTTTTTTTTTATTTTCTCTCAACACTGCTGAGATAAAAGTGTTACCTTCTTGGGATAACGTTGTTGAGGATAACGCTGCTGGGGAATTTTATCCCTTCAAATCGATGCTTCATTCTTATGGAAGCTGCTGAGGATGATAATGGCTTTTTGTTTTTCTGAGCACAAGTGTCATCCCTTTGTTATGTCTGCTGGGGAACAACTTCTCCATTGAAATTTATTAGATTGGGGAAACACTGGTTCAAAGACCACTTCCCTTGAGACTGGTGTTATTTTTATTCTTCCTCGAATGGGTACCTGACTTCCAGAAAATTTTCCAAATGAAAGGAAAATTTTCTGCCCCAGTTTTACAATCTCCCTTATGGCATTCATTTTCCGACATCAATGACATTTCTTTTACCTGTTTCAAACCAAACAAAATTTGTTAGTTTAAAACCCGGTGGTTGGTTGTGATACACCTACTGGGATGGTTCTCCCTTTCTCCTTCCTTGCTCTGCATCCCACAACTTGTTGGGGATGATATTATTTGCTGGGGATAATCCTTTTCTGCTGGGGATATCCCTCTTCTTTCGTGGCATGACTCGGAAACTTGCATTTTCCCGACCTTTTAGTCTCGCATGAATTTCCCAAATCATGCTTATTGCTCTCCGTGTTTTGTCCACAGGCTTTGGCCTTGAGGTTTTAATAACCTTTGATTTTGTCAAGGATATCCCTCTTGACACTCGTTGATCTTTTTGTCAATTCCCTTTTGCTGGGGATATCTTTTTTGACATTGGCTTCGCGCTTGTTCCTTGCTGACTATACCATTTGTATGTACTAGTCAGATCTTATCTTGGAAAGCTGATGGCCTATTTTGAAGTCATTTCCCACTTGTTCTGACCAAACAGACTCTATTGGGGAATTTTCTATGAAAGGAGAAAGATAAAAAGGAACAGAATAAAAGACAAAGGAAAAAGATGACTCTTTAAAAAAGAAACTATAAATAAAAAACCTATCAAACGCAGACACCGACTCTAATGGTCATGACATGCATATGTGGCCTATCCTCCGTCGTCAATCATCTTTCAAGATCTTCCCTTGACATCTGATTCCCAATCTTATTCGACTTGTAGTGCCCGAAGGGTTTTCACTATCAAGCCTCTCTCATTCTGGTTTTTCTCTCAGCTTTCATCGCCTTATGGTGTTCGTGAAGATTTTCACCGATAAGACTCTCTCATTTGTATCACTTTCCAGCTGGGGATTTGGAGTGTTGCCGGTATGACTCTCTCTGCTGGAGATTAGAGTCCTTTATGTTGTGGAACAGAATGTTATGTTCGCCGATAAGACTCTCATTTGTCTGACTTGACATCTTTTGCAGACTGGTCAGAAGGTCTTTCTTTGGACCGTAATGTGAGTTTTTGGACAGGCTAGAAAGAAAGGGTATTAAAAGCTCAAAAACAAAATAAATTTGGGGTTTAAAATTACAACTTTCGGAACCAATTTTTCTTACCACAAGCGCAACCCTTGCCCCAGTTTCTTACTTGGGGATTATTTATTTATAAATTTTTTTTTAATTTTTTTTATTACACCATGAGCATTGTGACCATTGTGGCCATTATGCACCCTATGACCGAGCCGTGAAGCGCCTACGTATCCTCTTTGAGGAATCAGGTCAAACGTAGTTCCCAATTCCTTTATTTTCTTCTGACTTTCTTTTGTTTTTAGTGTTTTTTTTTGTTATCATTTTTCTTTTCTTTTCTTTTTCGTTTTTTGTTGATTTTTTTTCTTTACCTTCCAGGATCGTATTTCCTAGTCGTTGCTATTGATTCCGAACGAGGGGTATGAAAGAAAATAAATAAGGCTCAAAAGGGGTAACGAAGGATAAAGTATTTAGGTAGCAGAACAAAATGCCTTCGTCATTCCAGTCTTCAAAACATGCCAAGTGCAAACAACACAATTGAACATAGATTTATAGTCTCTTCTGATGGTGCTGGTCTTGACAATTATGTTAAACACTTGCTTTTCATTTTTCATTTCTAAAGCACTGCTGGGCGACACTCTCATTCTCATGAACGACCCTCATGCCAATTTGGCGAATCTTGCATTTAACGGTTTTCTTTATGTTTTACTAGCCCCAGTTCCACATGACTCGGGCTTCAAGTAATTTCAAACCGTTCTTATTTCCTTTAAATGCTTCGATTACCTTCCGAGGGTTTTATGATTAACTTTTAAGATTAGGCCCAAACTGGGTGTGCATGTCGTGTCCCTAGAATCGGCATTGAACTAAAGCAAAACAAAAGGGTAAAGAAAACTAAACAAAGAAGATGAAAAAAGACCGGAATTTGCTTTTAGACAAAAAGTAGAACCGTTTAAACGACAAAATAAACAGTTACAACCCTAAAACTAAACCAGATAACACCACATTAGGTACTAGACAAATAAAAGGATAAGGGGGTTTGACCACAAGACAATATCCAGATTACAACCCTGAAATAATCCGGACGACAGAAATGACAACAAAATAAACCACCAAAACTCCTCTCTGGCTGACCAGGAGATGGAGCGCCTTTCCAATTGCCCAACACGGTGTCTTAGCCATTAAGTTCTGCATCATCATTGCCAAAACCGTTACCAACTTCAATATCATTATCATCAGTTAGCGGCTTCCCTGGATGACTCTAAAATCCCATGTCATCAGTCATCCTCCCCATAAAGTGTGCATCATGATGTGCAGGTAAAGGATTCTGCGCGATATTCTGGGTGTCATTACCTTGGATCACAATCAGATTTTCCTGGATCATCCTTTCTATTTCTCTTTTCAAATCCCGACAACTTTCAACATTGTGCCCCTGGGCATTGGAATGGTATTCACACCTTTTAGAAGGGTCAAAGCTTCTTGCACGTGGGTCTACATGATTTGGAGGAATAGATGCAATATGTCGTGATGCTTTAACCTCTCAAATAAGCTTTCATAGGACTCTCCTATTGGTGTAAAATTATCTTTCAACCTTCGTTCCCCTTTATACTTCTAGCTTGGATGTGGGTTATAGGGCACCTGAAAGTTATGTGGAGGCTTCTGGAGATTTTGTGACTCTCGTGCTCGCCTTTTGGGGTGTTTTGGTGGCCGGGCAACATACTGAGGTGGAACAATAGAATGCTGTGGGTTCTGAGGGGGATAATATTGCTCAGGGGATTCATAGAAAACTTGAGGAGGCTGCTCATACCTTCGAGATGTTCTCATAGGACCTCTTCTTGACCCTGATGTCATCATGATTTCTTCAATCTTCTCATTTGTGTCACAAAAATTATCAGACTCAACCCGGACAGCGTGAGTTGCAGCTTTAAAAACTGCTTGACTTATAATTTTTCCTGTCTTAAGACCATTCTCTATTATTTCTCCCATTTTGATTGCTTCCGAGAAGGATTTGCCAACTGCGGACATCATGTTCTAAAAGTAATCTGGCTCTTGCGCTTGAAGGAAGACAGTTATTAGCTCGTGGTCATCCATGGGTGGCTTAACTCGAGCTGCTTGTTCTCTCAATTTAATGGCATATTCCCTGAAACTTTCACTTGGTTTCTTTTTCAGGTTTGAAAGGGAAATGCGGTCTGGGGAAATGTCGATGCTGTATTGGAACTGTTTGACAAATGCTTGTGCCATGTCGTCCCCGACATACCATCTAGACGTGTCTTGATCCATAAACCATTCGGAAGCTACTCCCGTAAGGCTTTCCACAAAATAAGCCATCAACAATTCTTCATTTCTTCCCGCACCTCTCAGTTGATTGCAATACCTTTTCAGGTGGGCAATGGGATCTCCATGTCCATCGTACTTGTCAAATTTGGGAGTCTTGAAACCAGGCGGCAAGTGGACATCGGGGAACATACATAGATCTTTGAAGGCAACACTCTTTTGACCAGACAACCCTTGCCTGTTTTTCAACCATTGTTCTAAGTTTTTCACTCTTTGGGTCATTTCTTCTTGTACCATCTTTCGGGCAGGCTCTTCAATCTTTGCAGGAAGATCAAACGAGTACGGGTGGTACTTAGGAGAGTGGTACTGCTCTTGTTGTGTCGCAAATTGTGACTCATGACGAGGCTATCCTTGCCCACTGGCCCATGCTTGACACCCTCCGGTCATTTGCTGTTTCAGTATTCTATTTTTCCCGGCATAGTAGACTCTTGTTGAACCCTCTGAACAAACCGACCAACTCAACTTTCTTCACAATTCAAAACAAAACATGTTAGAATGGACTCAGTCGGTTCTTATTACTAGCAACATCTTTTTACTTTTTTTTTTTCGATTTTTTTTTCAATTTTTTTTTCTCATTTTTTGTTGTGGTCGAATCTTATGGAGATTGCCTACGTATCATGACCCCGCATGAATCAGACCTTGCGTAGTTCGGACCAATTAAACATAAACAATACTAAACATTTTTTTTCAATTTAAAACACACTGGGTTTCAAAGGTTTGAAGATGACCTACAAACTCGAAAATCAAACAACCCACATATTATAATTAAAGATTTATAACCTCGAAATAAAAAGGCCAGCTTCCTTTCCCCGTTTGACAAATGCAAGCAAACGGCTATTTTTGCAAATGTGGCCCCTTCCAAATCTCACATGAATTTTGAGGCCGGGGAGGATTATTTTGTGACACTTTACACACTTGTTCGTTCTTTTACGAAAATAGCCTTTCGACAACTGAAAGATATTCTAAGGCTATTTCGGCAAGAACGGTTTAAGATGCGGCCGAAGCTGGCTTGGCTTATTTTGACCAAATATCCAAACGGTATTCATCTGACCGTTGACTCTTTGTTTTTGTGTTTTTTTTTCAAATTACAATAAAAACCGGGTGTTGCAAACACGGCCCTTCAGCGCCTCGGGGACGAAGATTTTTTAAGGCTGTGTGGGTCAACTGGACCAAAAATCCTAAACATGACCCAAAAGGTGACTGTTTATGCAAAGTCAGCCTTCCGGCGTCCCTTTCGGGAACATTCGGCTATGTCTTGATAAAATAGCGTCACCCGACTTCTTTCAAAATTAAAATTTGACATATTTTTTTTGGCTATTTGTTTTAGCAAAAGGGGAGGCTAGACACCGCCCGACTTATTTATGACAAAATTAAAATTTTGACACGTTTTTTATTTATTTATTGGTTTTTGGCTATTTTAGCAAAAATAGGGGTTGGACCCGATGAGGGTTGCCTACGTATCTCACATCCGGTGAGAATCAAACCCGCGTAGTTCGGGCAGATCAAGAATAAGTAAATGAGCTAACTTTTTCTTTTTTTGAATTTGTGAAAGAACTACTTTAAAAGAAGAAAGGAAGTTTTTTTTTTATTTTATTTTTAAAAGAAAGACTTCTAAGATATTTTTTCAGAATTTTCATTTGTTTTTTTTTCTTATTCTAAAGAAAAAAGAATATATTTTTCGGAATTTTACCTTTAATCAAAGAAATGCTTCTAAAAATATTTTTTTTTTGAATTTTGAATTTTCTTTTTAATTTTGAAAGAAGAATCAAAATATTTTCGGATTTTTTATTTTATTATTATTTTTTTAAATAATTAAAAAAAAACTTTCTAAAGAAGTCAATAATGGAAAATATTTTTGGATTTTTTGTTTTGAAAATTGGGGGTCTAAAAAAACTTTTCTAGACTTTTGGCAAGACAAATATTTTTTGCAACTAATAAAGATATACATATATATTTTGGAAATAAAGAAAAACTTTTTGGACTTATATATATATATATATATATATATATATATATGTGACAAATAATGAAAGACTCTTTTTATTTTATTTTTCTATTTTTCTTTGCTTTTATTAAAACAAACTAATAAACATTTTTTTTTCATTTTCTCAAAATTTCGGCAGAGTTTTGACAGTATTTGGGCATTGGTTTTTTTTTTCAAAAATAAACAATCAATTCCCTAACCGATATTTTTTTTTCAAATTCAAAATATCATTCCTGATATTCAAAAGTTAGTCAACACACAAACCCGGATCAGATAAATGCGTAAGTAGCAGCAAGTAAAATGCATCAGGATGATCATTTTCATTTTTGGTACACCTGTCCTAGACAGACCCAACCCCTGTGTTGAGCCTCCAAAGTCAAATGCACGTGATGCAAACAAACGTTCCTACTAGGGATCCGGCATGAAGCTGAGTTATTCTAAGTGAAAAAACCTAAGGCATATTGTTCTAGCCCTGGCTTACCCAAGTGGACAGCTTGAGCCGAAATGGGGGCAACGTACCGGGAGCACGAAAGTCTGCCCGGCCTAGTTACTTGTCCCAACTTCGTCTTATTTGGTATGACTTCTAACAGAAAGGTGGGCCACGCGCACGTGTACACCATAAATTCAGAAGACTCAGAAAGAAGAAGGGTTTCGTAGCAGTTTTATATACACAATTCAGATAATATTAAAGCGGTAAAAGCATCATTTAGCACATTAAGCATATATCATGTAAAAATCAGATAATAAATAAAGCCAACTATAACAGTTATTTTAAGCTCGAATTCTTGAACCCTGAACCAGTGGTTCTGGACTCTATTTCCCCAGCAGAGTCGCCAGAGCTGTCAGACCTCCTTTTTCCGCCCCCGCGGGGGTGAGTAGGGAGTTTTTTCCAATTAAAGGACAGTCGAAACGGGATTTGTTTGTTTGTTTCAGAGTCTCTACTTGGGAATTTTAAGGCGTCCCAAGTCACCAATTTTAATCCCTGAATCGAGGAAAATATGACTCTATTTATTATTCTGCGAACCAGAAATCTTGAGTAAGGAATTCTGTTAATCCGGAAGAAGGTGTTAGGCATTTCCGAATTCCGTGGTTCTAGCACGGTCGCTTAACTGTTTTTATTCTTGGCTTAATTATCTCGATTTTACATTTTTTATTGCATGATTTTGTTATCGCTTCTGTTTAGATTATTTATAATTAAAGATCCTTCTTCGAATCGAATCACGCATACGTGTATCCGTTTTATATATTATATATTTTTTAACGTGAAAAATCATGTCACGCGTACGTATACACAATGATATTGATAATATAATAATTATTATTTTTTTTCGAAATTTTTTTATTATAAAAATAGACTTAAGTTCGAAATTGTGCTTAAAATAAAATTAAGAACGTCTGTCGCTCTTGTATGATTAAATAGTGAACTGCACATCTCGGGTTATATGAAATTAATTTGATATTCTCCGAAGAACCCCCTTTTTATTAAATGTTTGCTCGAAGTTGCGCGAACGCATAATCCGAATTGCCTTTAGAAATATAATCAGGTCACGCGAATGTATCCCTAATCACACAAGATATTCTTGATGGTAGTATAAATTTTCCACAAATTGTTTATTACATCCATATATTTTTATGTGAAAGTCATGAGAAATCACTATTTGAGATGCCTCTAAATTCCTTGAAAAGAATTCACAATTCATTAAGCGTTGACCGCAAATTATATTTTTGCGTGGGAATTATATTCCTCAAAAACCATTCGAGTTTAAAGAGTAAAAAAAAAATAAACAACGCGTGATTAATACTACCATTTGTAGTGAATACATTATTTGCCTACCCAAATAAACAACGTGCGAATTACGTATAAACATTGGGAAAGAATTGATGTAAAAAAGGAAATGATATTTTCCAAGAATTTTCATTATTCTATTTGAGGCGAATACTATTTTTTATATTTTTTAAAATGTTATAATCTATAAACCTAATCACCTTCTACATTACTTGTTTTTAATCCAAAGTTGTAATCGTTTGGTTAATTTGTTTACGATGGTAGATATGCATCAAGTTGATAAAAAAAATTATTATACAAATCGATTCAATAAAATTGCATTACATGCAACATAGTTGTACGTCTGAACCGTTCATAACATTCTAACATCGTAACGAGCTATATCAACTCACCTTCCACATATGATTATATATATACTCATCATCATGCCATATATGAACATACAACTTATATCAATCTAAACCAAAATCAGATTTTTTTTACAAGATATACTAATAATGTAATTTCTTGATACTTTCATTCTACTTTACATTTAGCTAACAATATTACGGGATGTAATTAATGGCCCATTTTATGCCATGTTCCCTACCTTGATAATTCAATCATGACTTCACTTAATGAAAATTCCGAAATAGGTGATATTATTACAACACTTATACGAACTTTAAGATGTAACAATTATCTTATATTCATTACGTCAAACGTACTACTATATTAATCAACTGAAACAAAACCAAATTTTAAACTAATGAACTTGCACGAATGGAAAACAGAATTATAATTCCCGAACTTCATTAATTTGTCATGTAGAAGCTTTTCATGACATGAATTTACAGATATGTACCTGATATTGGAAGCAAAAGAAAATGAAGATGAGAATCAGCAGCAGTAATAACAGTACAACAGCAACCACTGCCCAGCAACAGTAACAACCCAGTAACAGACCGGTGGAGTAGTAATCTTAAAAACAAATCTTTAAGCTTTGAATGAAACAACAACCATTGATGCTAATTTCAAACAAAGAAAGAAAGCAGAAGATTTTTTAGTTTTTATTTTTATTTTGAAAGCTTAAATATTTTTCGGAATTTTTCTTTCTCTTAAATGTTCAGCCCTTTTTTTTCTCTCTTCTATTCTCTGTCTGTTTTTTTCTCTCTATCTGTGTGTGTATTTTTTTCTCGTATCTGTTTTCAAGACTTCTTATAACACATCCCATAAATCTTTCAATTAATTAAAATCAAAACTTTTTCTTTACCCAACCCATTATCTTCCCACTCATCCCCATTACATTAAATAAACGTATCACACCACCCCATTATATTTTGTCCCCCATGCCTAACATAAAATAATACAAGATTCTCCCTACTAAAATTTGTCTTGTCCCCTTTTTATATTAAATAATATATCACAACCCACCCCATTACATTTTGTCCCCCATGCTTTACATAAAAAATTACAAAATGTACAATTCCTAAACTACCCCCCGACCTTATTATAATTACTATTTTACCCCTGAACGTACTAAAAATTACCAAAATACCCCATCAGCTATAACAAACAATTAATCAAACTTAACCAAAATATAGACAATATGATCAATTTCTAACAATGTTCAAACAACAATATGAACAAGGATGAACATCATAACAACAATATCACATGAACACAAATTGAACAATAAAGAACAACTAAAATTTGATTGAACAATATTTTTAGCAACAACAAGCCTATTTTCGGATTCAACAACAACAAACAAGTTTATTTAGATTTCTAAATTCAATAATATTGAACTTAAAATCAACTACTCTAACAACATTACAACAACAATTCCTATATTAAACTTAAACAAGATTATGAAACAAATTCAAGAAATGATCATAAATGATAAACAAGAAATCAAACTATACAAATTTCGGATTCAAGATTAAACAAACATAATATGAACATGAATTAAATCTAAAAATAAAAACGACGGATTCAAATGATTAAAACCAACATACTTCCCTTATTACAACTAAATTCTTTTAGGCAAATGACAAAACAAAACCTAAGAAGAAACAATTATGAATTTAAACTTGAACTTAACAATATTAACAATTTCCGGAAAATACATAAAATACATGAAACAAATTGAAGAAACAATTAATTAAACTTCAATTTGTATCTAACTAATATTAAACTAACAAATATTCACTTAAACAATAATACAAACATGAAATAAACATGAAAACAACTAATTAAACTTCCATTTTGAAATCTGAAAATTAATTCAATCAAAACACATGAACAAACTAAAAATTAATTCAACGATGAACAACGAACAAAACAAGAATCAAATATTTAACGATTTTAACTTTGAGAAATATAAAAACTAAATATGGACAAAAATAAAACTCCAAAACAACTAACCGGAGATGAATCAACGACGAACTCGATCGTAAACAAATCTGTCCGGGTTTCGACTCAAATAAAAAATAAACCTTCGAACTTTGACGAGACAAAGAAGATGAAGCAACGTGAAGCAGAAACACGAAGCAACTGCTGCGACGAGCAGCAGCAACAGTCCATCGAGTGAGGAAGAAGAAGCAGCATGAAGCAGTAGGGGAGGTCGACGGACAACGAACCAAAATCAGCAGTTGGACGCAGCTGAAACAACCTGCGAATGGAGATGCATCAACCTTTTTTTGGAGCAGCCATGGCTGCTCGTAGCAGCTGGACGCGACAAAGAAAACTGAAGCAATAGCAGCTGCTTAGCAGCAGTAGCAGCTGCGTGAGCGGACAACAACAATGGTGGAAACAGTGAAGGCGATGAGCATCATGACGAGGAAGATGAAGCGGAATGAAGCAGTGGCGACCATGGATGTCGAGCTCGAGCTTGAGCTCGACGAAGAGGACGAAGGCAGATGCGGCGACAAGAAGCTGAAGCAGAAACGTGATCAGCAACAGCAATGGTGAAGCTGAAGACGCAGCGACGCAACAGCACGACGGAGCTGAAGCGAGCTTCGCGTTGGGTTGTTCATAGTTTTTGAGGTCGTTCATGGGAGGGCAGCTTGGAGACGACGTGCGTGTGTGTGCTTGAGTTTTTATGTGTGTGTAAGTATGTGTTTGCTGTGTGTGTTGGAGAAGGAGAAGGAGGGCAGCCATTGATGGAGCTTGGTGAAGCTTGAGGAGGAAGAAGAAAGAAAGAAAGAGGGAGGCGGATCTCTTAGTCTAGGGTTTTCTTCTTTTATTTTTTTTTGTTTTGTTTTTGTTTTGTAAAAAATGAAAGACAAAAAGGGGTTTGGGTCTTTTGGGTTATGGACTGGGTCGACCCAGTTCGAAATGGACTAGGTCGTAGGGAAGATTGGGCCATTTTTTGGGCCTATGGCTTGAAATCGAAGAAGAGGCCCAATTCCGACTTTCTTTATATTTTCGCTCTCTTTTCTTCTTTTATTTCTCTAAAACTAAATTATAAAAATACTTAAACTATTATTAAGAACTAAATTAAGTTATAAAAGCGCAAATTAACTCCCAATAACAATTAACGCACAATTAAGTAATAATTAAGCATAAAATTGTATATTTGGACATTAAATGCTAAAAATGCAAACGATGCCTATTTTTGTAATTTTATTTTTTTGTAAAACAAATTTAATTACTAACAATTGTAGAATTAAATCCTACATGCAAAATGCGACATATTTTTGTATTTTTTATTAATTTAGCAAATAAACATGCACAGACAAATACAAATAATTATTCAAAATATCACAAAATTGCACACCAAAGAAAAATCATTTTATTTTTGAATTTTTTGGTAGTAATTCTCATATTGGGCAAAAATCACGTGCTTACAAAGGTCACATCTTCTTGAGCCCCGTAATCCCACTACTACATGTCTTGTCCCCTACTTTTATTAAACAAATGTATTATTCTCCACTAACATATGTCTTGTCCCCCACTATATTATTTTAATACCTTATTTTAATATTATTAGTGCTTAGTGGACAGAGCACTCAAAATAAATAATTGTTCAAATTTTCAATTCCAAAAATACCCCTCTGAAATTACCATTCTACCCCCATCAGCTATAACCAATTCACCTAATCAATTAACCAAAATACAACAGCTTTAACCAATTTTTAATCAAATTTCATCAACAAATTTAAGCTAGAAACTTAGATTATGTCAAATATCATCAAAACAAAGACTAAGGATTTAGGGAATCAAACCATATGATGAACAATAAAGAAACAACTGAAATCATTTTGACTGAACAATATTTTTAACAACAAACATACTTTCAGATTCGATAACAGTAACAAATTGAACATAACAAACAAGTAGATTCAAATTACTAAACTCAATAATCAATTGAACTTCAAATTAAATCTAACAACATTACAACCAAAATAAAGGATTCAAGTGATTAAACTAACACACTTCTATATTAAAACTAAACAAGAACAAATGAATAAAAACAAACTGAAGAAATAATCAAGAAATGAAAAACAACGAACAAGAAAAGAATCAAACATATACTGATTTCAGATCCGAGAATATCAAACAAAATACGGACAGAAATGAAACTTAAACCAACTAACCGGAAATGAACAACGACGAACTCGAACGAAAGCGGAAAACTCGAACCAAGACTGCCAACGACCTCGACGTGAGATGAAACTGCTGCTGGTGGACGACCTCGACGATGGTTAACGACGAGCTGCTCAGCTGCTGGTGGGCGACGAGGCAGCGTGAGGCTGTTGTGCGTCGTGAGATCAAGCAGCAACACTGTCTGTAGGGGGTTGTGCGGAGAAGATGGAGAGAAGAGAGGGGGGGATGTTTTTTTAGGGTTTAGGGAAAATGAAGAATAAAAAATGGGAAGAGGGAGGGGGTAACTCGTTTGGGTTATGGGGAAGACCGGGTCGGGTTGACCCGGTGGGGTTTGGGTTGGATAAGGGGTTATTTGAGCATATGTTTAAAATTGAAGAAGAGGCCTAATCCCGATTTTCTTTATATTTTTTGCTCTCTTTTCTTTTACTTTCTAATTAATAAAACTAAAATTCTAAATTAAGTTATAAACTAAATTAAATTATCAAAAATACTAATTAATTCCTAGCAACAATTATCATACATAATTAAACACCAATTAAAACAAAATTGCACAATTTGACATTGAATGCTAAAAATGCAAACGATGCATATTTTTGTAATTTTCATTCTTGTAAAACAAACTTAACTACTTCTAATTGTAAACTTAAATCCTAAATGCAAATGCGATATATTTTTGTATTTTTATTAATTTAACAAATAAACATGCACAGACAAATGCAAATAATACAAGAAAAATAACACAAAATTCACAATAATTGCAAACAAACTAAAAATTGTTTTATTTTGATTTTTTTTGGAAGAAATTCATATATATAGGGCAAAAATCAATTGCTCACAGCTATGCGGCCTATCTCGAAATCTAAGCATTTGAAATAACTGTCCGTTGAGGGCCCCGCAGTTTGTGTATTCTTGTTTGTCGATGCTCGTCTCATTCATTATTTTTTAAAGGAATTTGCAACGTCATGGAACTGCATCTCGAACCACGTCAAAATCAATGTACCCGTAATTAACGACACATTTCGACTTTGTTGAGATTTGGTTTTGGGTCACATAAATGTGCACCCGAATTTCAGAAAGTAAATTATTAAAAGTACGCGCCTAACAGTTACTAACACATTATTACTTTGGGAAAAAGGCCGTGAAATTCGCTAAGCGGCCGATCCCGAGTTCTAAGTAATTAATATATATACAATCGTGAGGGCCCCGCAATCGGTGAGTTTTACTAGGCGAGGCTCATCTCGTTTATTTTGAAAGGACAATCCTAAAGTGACTACATTTTCTATTAAGTTCGTCTCTAAAATAAAAGAGAAGAGGTCCTAATTAGTTACATGTTTATAAGCTCGTGCCTCTTATTGTTTATTAGATTAAGACAAATGCAAACGGAAAATTGCAACAGAGCTTACTCAAGGGAGATTGTATCGTTCCTTATTCTATTAGCTAATAACACTAAAGTTGAGATTATGAATAGAACACGAGATTGACACCCAGTAATATCAAAACAAACTAACTATTCTTTGATTAATTTAAACTAACATTATTAGATGAATTGAACTATTGGAATTAACTATGTGTAAAAACAAAGCCATTTTTTAAACTCTTTTTACGACTTGTCGAAGAAATGAAGGAGGAGTCAACAATTTGAGAGCTGACCTGGATACCTGGATAATGAAGGAGGAGTCAGCATAGTAACTCTTTTTACTATGTGTAATTTGAGAGTTGTAGAACATGTACCTGGATAATGGAAATACAAGAAGATGAAGGAGGAGTCAGCAACAGTAATAACACAACAACGCAGTGACAGAACAACCCAATGGCAGATTAAAAAGAAGAAGGAACCAACAGAGTTCCAGCAACACCCAATGAAAACAGTAGCCAATAACCAATAGCAAACTCAGGAAGAACCAATTGAAACCCCAGAAATACCAAACAGCACACCAATGAAACATCAACAGTACAAGTTCTGATATTCAGCAGTAAAAGAAGAGACCCACTTTTTAGTTTCTTAGCTCCCCAAACACTGAACCTTTTGGATTAAAAACCAGCCTGTTTTTTATTCTCAAATTACTGAACTTTTAAATGTTAAAAATCTAGCCTAGACTCTAAGAAAAAACTGGAAGAGAAACGATTTTTTTCCTCCAAAAACCAGCCCCCTTTTCTGTCTTGAAATGACCCTATTTATAACCCAAAACACGTATGGGCAACATATTTTAATCAATCCTTTTTAAGCTTTTCATACCATTATGTTTTGTTCCCCACACTTGCATGTCTTGTTCCCCACTAGCAAATGTCTTGTCCCCCACTATATTAAACAAATATATTAGTTCTCACTACCACATGTCTTGTCCCCCACTATGTATTAAACAATGTATTATTTCCCACTACCACATGTCTTGTCCCTCACTATGTATTAAATAATGTATTATTTCCCACTACCACATGTCTTTTCTCCCACTATATATTAAATAATGTATTATTTTAATATTATTAGTGCTTAGTGGACGAAGCACTCAAATTAATCATTTTTAAGACTTTAAATCCCAAAATACCCCTGAAACTACTGAAATTACCATCCTACCCCGATCCCTTTCAATCTGTACTTCAAACCATATCAGTTATAACCAAATCAAGCCTAACAATTGATTAATTGAACACATGAAACTAACTTCCAATCAAATCAAGCCTAACAATTGATTAATTGAACACATGAAACTAACTTCCAATCAACAACATTAGGACAATTCAACAAAGCCAGATTCATATCCAAACAAACTTAGCAGAACAACACAAGTAGATCCAAATCACTAAACACAATCATCAATTGAACTCAAACTAGATCAAACAACATCATAACAAAGATGAATGATTCAGAACAAAACTATGTTGAACTACTACGGTCAGATTTCAGACTACGATTGATACATAGATACATGGGCTGAAATAACACAATTCTAAGTTAAACCTGTACAAAAATGTAGGAATATTGAAAGTATATCGACGATGAACCCTGAAGCTAAAATCTAAGGACCAACACATAAAGCACTCGACATTAAATCACTTGATGAGAACTAACAAACTTCAAACAAAATGAACATGAATTATCTATAATACAAACAAAGACCTGGGTTCAAATTCAAACAAACCCATCGGAACACAAACACTATTAGAGAAAGAAGAAAAGGAGGGGAAAATGAATTTGCTGAATGAACTAAAAGAAAAGAGAACGGAAACCTACTCGTTTAAAGACCGGGTTCGAACGGCGACCTCGACACGCCTGAATAAACCTCGTTGTTTTCAGCCCCTTTTCGTTTTTTTGATGAAGTGACGAAGGAGTTCACTGGTTTGTGGTCGTTCGCGGATGAAGCTGAACGTCGGGTTATGGTGGTCGTGCGGGTTGGTTTAGGTGTGTTTGGGGACGGACTGGGGGAGACGACGAAGGGGTCGTTGGCGTGACAGTGGAGCTGGAGCAGCAGTGGCTTAGAGATATTGCTGCTCGCTACTGCTCGACGGAAAAGGCTGGTTGATGGTCAGCTGGCGGCTGGCTGGCTGTGCTGGTCGTGAGGCAAAGCTGGGGTGGTGACGACATGGTCGTGGTGGACGTGAGGAGGCTATTTCAGGTGGTCGACGGACTGTGTGTGTGCGTGTTGAGCAGTGACTGACGAAGAAGAAGAAGCAGCGGCCATGGTGGACTGGCTGGAGCTCGCGACTGGAGGGTCATTGGGCTGTACGTTGGCGATGGGAGGCTGGTTGGTTGCGTTGCTGGTTTGGTGGGTGAAGGCGTCGAAGAAGATGAAATAGCAGGGGTGGGGCGGGTGTCCCCTTTTTAGGGTTTTTTGTTTTTGTTAGGGAAAAAATGAAAAATAGAAAGGGGGGTTGGGGTTCGTTTGGGTTATGGGGAGGACTAGGTCAGGTTGAACCGGTGGGGGTTTGGTTCTTTGGGACTGTGGTTTAAAATTGAAGAAAAGGCCCAATCCGATTTTCTTCTTTTTTTATTTCCATTGCTTCTTTTTCTTTTTTTCTTAAAATAAAAATAAAATTCTAAAAATTCCAAACTAACCTATAGAACTAAATTAATTTATAAAAGTACTAATTAACTCTTAACAATTAAGACACAATTACTTAGCAATTAACGATAAAATCACACAATTTGGACATTAAATGCTAAAACTACAACGTATATTATTTTTATGATTTTTGTTCTTGTAAAACAAACTTAATTGCTCCTAATTGTAGAATTAAATCCTAAATGCAAATGCGACATATTTTGTATTTTTTATTAATCTAATAAATAAACATGCACAGACAAATACAAATAATTATCCAAAAATGCCACGAAAATTCTCAAAATTGCACACAAAGGAAAATTATTTTATTTTGAATTTTTGGGAGTAGTTCTCATAGGGCAAAAATCACGTGCTCACAGCTGCCCCTCTTTGTCCAGAAACATGAAGAGTTTCCGTGCAAAGATAAAGTGAGCGGATACGAGCGATTTTTGCCTGTTGGAATACTCCGTGTGAAGCATTTTTTGAAAAGATTTAACCGAACCTTTGATTCAGAGGATTCCTACATATCCCTGGCTAAAAGGGAATCAGGTCAATGTAGTTCGGGAAGTTTTGGTAGCTGGGACTACCATGGGATTGTGATTTTGCTGTTACTACTATTGTAGGTTGTTGCTACTACTTACCGACCTTCTTATTATACCATGCTGAAAGAAAACAAGAAGCTAGACTAAACTATAGTCTATGAATTACAAAATCTCATCTAGATCTTCAGCCGTGCTCTTGTGTCTCTTGTTGCTTTGATGTCTCGGTGACTGGTGTTTCCTCTGATGTTTATTTCTTTCTGGCTCGACTTGTGATCTTCCTTCTGATCTCTGATGGGGATTTTTGTTGTAACCCTATGCTTTACTGACTTCAAACATCAATGCATTCCTCTGTTATATGGGCGGGCTCACAACTTCAAAACTTGAAATGTAAAGACTGAAATGTATTCCTCTATTGTATGGGCGGGCTCCCAACTTCCGGACTTGAAATGTAAAGACTGAAATGTATTCCTCTGTTATATGGGCGGGCTCCCAACTTCCAAACTTGAAATATAAAGACTGAAATGTATTCCTCTGTTATATGGGCGGGCTCCCAACTTCAAAACTTGAAATGTAAAGACTGAAATGTATTCCTCTGTTATATGGGCGGGCTCCCAACTTTAAAACTTGAAATGTAAAGACTGAAATGTATTTCTCTGTTATATTGGCGGGCTCCCAACTTCAAAACATGAAATGTTTATTTCTCTCGGTGACTGGTGTTTCCTCTGATGTTTATTTCTTTCTGGTTTGACTTGTGACCCTATGCTTTACTGACTTCAAACTTCAATGCATTCCTCTGTTATATGGGCGGGCTCACAACTTCAAAACTTGAAATGTAAAGACTGAAATGTATTCCTCTATTGTATGGGCGGGCTCCCAACTTCCGGACTTGAAATGTAAAGACTGAAATGTATTCCTCTGTTATATGGGCGGGCTCCCAACTTCCAGACTTGAAATGTAAAGACTGCAATGTATTCCTCTGTTATATGGGTGGGCTCCCAATCTCCGGACTTGAAATGTAAAGACTGAAATGTATTCCTCTGTTATATGGGCGGGCTCCCAACCTCCGGACTTGAAATGTAAAGACTGAAATGTATTCCTCTGTTATATGGGCGGGCTCCCAACTTCCAGACTTGAAATATAACAACTGAAATGTATTCCTCTATTATATGGGCGGGCTCCCAACTCCAAAACTTGAAATGTAAAGACTGAAATGTATTCCTCTGTTATATGGGAGGGCTCCCAACTTCAAAACTTGAAATGTAAAAACTAAAATGTATCCTCTGTTAAATGGGCGGGCTCCCAACTTCAAAACTTGAAATGTAAAGACTGAAATGTATTCCTCTGTTACATGGGCGGGCTCCCAACTTCAAAACTTGAAATGTAAAGACTGAAATGTATTCCTCTGTTACATGGGCGGGCTCCAAACTTCAAAACTTGAAATATAAAGACTGAAATGTATTCCTCTATTATATGGGCGGGCTCCCAACTTCAAAACTTGAAATGTAAAGACTGAAATGTATTCCTCTGTTATATGGGCGGGCTCCCAACTTCAAAACTTAAAATATAAAGACTGAAATGTATTCCTCTGTTACATGGGCGGGCTCCCAACTTTAAAACTTGAAATGTAAAGACTGAAATGTATTTCTCTGTTATATGGGCGGGCTCCCAACCTCAAAACATGAAATGTAATCAGTCTTCCTTCTCTAGGCGGGCTCTTGACTCCAACAACAACTTAAAAATAATTCAGCCTCCATTCTCCAGGCGGGCTCTTGACTCCAACAACAACTTAAAAATAATTCAGCTTCCATTCTCCAGGCGGGCTCTTGACATCATCAACAACTTTGAAAATAAATCAGCTTCCATTCTCCAGGTGGGCTCCTGACTCCTTTAACTTGAATCATCTTCTTTCAACTGCTTCCCTCAAAACCGGTGTCTTATTCCTCCGAAAACTGCTGGGGACAACACCGGTATTTTATTCACAACTATGTTATTTTCCTTCTTCAAAGACTACTTCCTTTAAAGCTGGTGCTTTCCTTCCACTGGGAACTACTTTCCTCCGACAGGTGTTTTCACTTCTCTAAAAACCTTCCGGGAATAACACTGCTGGGGAATTATCTTCCTTCTTTAAGACTAGTTACTTTCCTCCCTTTAACAATGGTGGGGATGATACTGACTCAAAGACCACTACCCTTAAAACTTGGGTTATCTTGCTTCTTCCAAGATTGTTTTCTTTAAAACTTGTACTCTTTCTCCTGTAAACTGCAGGGGATTCCACTTCTTTCAAAAATTGTGTTATCTTCCATCTTCTCCAAGTGGGTATCTGATTTCAAGAAAATTTTCTGCTCCAATTTGATCATCTTCTTTGTGGTCATGTCTTCCCGCTGTCAATAACATTTCCTTTCCCTGCTTCAAATCAAATAAAAATTTGTTAGTTTAAAACGTGGTGAGTGGTCGTGCCACTCCTGCCGGGGATGGCTTTTCCCTTCTCCCTTTCCCTGCTTTGCGTTTTATTACAAAACTTGTTGGGGATGATATTATTTGCTGAGGATGATACTCCTGTTGGGGATGGTTTTTCTTTTCTCTTCCTTCCCCGCTCTGTGTTGTCCGACCATTGCGGAACTTGGTTGAGAATCTGTCGGAGTTGTTCCTGTATCTTGCAAATCTGCTGGGGATCCTCGTAACCTTTTAACTGTTGCTTTTCTGTTTTTCTCCAACTTCCCCTGGAAATTTGGTCCTCTTGGGATCTAGACCCATTCATCATTTGGTCTTACGACAAACTTCATTTCGCTTTGTCGCCTTATTTTGACATGTCCTATTCGCCTTTTTGCTTTGCACCATTTTGGCAACTAGTAGTAAGTTCTGAAAATCCTTTTAAAAAACTAACTGTTGGGGAGGTGAAGTCTTTAAACCAAGAAATGAAAGAGTGATGATTTCAAAAAATAGAAAAAGAAGAAATCTTTCGGAACAAATGCTGGGAGGAAAGAAAGAAAAGAGCTTATCTGAATGATACAATCGATCCCAACGATCATGTCGTGCATTCTGAATTAATCAACCCAGTTTATTCGTATCAATTAATATTTCGGACGGCCTCATCTTGCTGGGGATAAACAAACACTCAACTTTTTGCCAAATGCAGACCCTTTCCGCAAATCTTGCCTTGTCGCCTTATAGTGCCCTTCGAGGGATTTTCACTAATAAGACTCTCTCATTTCTCTCAACTCCCATTACCTTATGGTGCCTGTGAAGGTTTTCACGGATAAGACGCTCTCATTTTATTTTATTTTTTCAACTGGGGATTGGAGTGCTGCCGATATGACTCTCTCTGTCGGGGATTCTTTCGGCTATCAATTCATTTCCAGCTTATGATCTTCTTCTCTGCTGGGGATCAGAGTGTTATTCCCGACTTCCGTCTGCCTAACTTGGCACTTCTCGGATACTGATCGGGAGGTCTTTTTGGACATCAATATGGGTTTTTGTGTATGGCTAAAAGGAAAAGGGGTATCAAAAAGTTCAAAAATAATTTTGAGGGGTAAAACAGTACAACTCTTGGAATCAAACTTTCTTTCCAAAATTACAAACACAAACTTCTGCCCCAGTTTTCTTGCTTAGGGATTTTTATTTTTTTGTTACACTATGTTACATTATGCACACTATGTTACACTATGACCGAGCCGTGAGGCGCCTACGTATCCTTCTTTGAGGAATCAGGTCAAAAGTAGTTCCCACCTGAATCTCCTTGTTGTTATATTTTTCACTTCTTTTTTTTTCTCTTTTTTTTAATCACTTTCTTTGCACTGCTTCGTTCCTGTTTCAAGCAAAGAAAATTTGTCAGTTTTGAAAGTGATGGCTGGTTTGTGGCCTTGAATTTGAGGGCGATTGCTCCTTCACTTCCACTAATGACTGATTTCTACTCGAGGACCTTGCTTGCTTGTGGACTAACTACTTTTTCTATCATTCTTATCATAGAAAATACCCTTTCTCAGTTCAGACCCAACTCCCTCTATCTGTCGCTCTATTCATGAGTTGATATATACCAAACCTTTGTATTTCTGATGGACTCCAAAGCATGTTGATTATTACCAACTCAGTGCGCTTGTTGTTCTTTCCTAACTCATGCCACTTTGATGTGCTGACCAAATCCCGTTTTGTGAAATTGGAAAGTTGGTGGCAAATTTGAAACTTATTTTGACCAAACAGACTTGGGAAGATGAAGTAAACAAGACAAAAAGGAACAAAGTAAAGGACAAGGAAAAAGATGATTCCTAACAAGAAAACTACAAAGTAGAATCCTATAAGATGTGGATACCAACTCTAATGACTATGACATGCACATGTGGCCTATTCTGTCAAGTAAGCTTGATGTTTGACTCTTGTTGTACCTTTAAACCGTGAAATTGGGATTAAATGCTCCAATTATCCAGTCACAATCCTTATTCGACTTGTAGTGCCGGAAGGGTTTTCACCATCAAGCCTCTCTCATTTTGTTCTTTCTCTCAACTTACCGACGCCTCACGGTGCCCGCAAGGGTTTTCACCAATAAGACTCTCTCATTTTTTATTTCCCTTATTTGGATCGGAGTGTTTCTCCTGATATGATTCACCTCTACTTGCTCGGCTTGGAATCTCTCGAAGACTGATCGGAAGGTCTTTCTTTGGACCGTAACATGGGCTTTTGGATAGGGTTAAAAAGAAAGGATATCAAAGGCTCAAAACAATTCACATGGGTTCAAAATTACAACTTTCGGAATCTGATTTCCTACAACAACCACAACTTCTGCCCCAGTTTCATGCTTGGGGACTTTTGGATTTTTATTTTGATGAGACCGAACCTTGAGGCTGCCTACGTATCCTTAAAAGGAATCATGTCGAATGTAGTTCATGCCATAAAAATTACCTTATTGTTGTGTTTTTCTTTCCTTTTTTCTTCTTTTCTTTTCTTTCATCTCTTTCACTTTTCGTTGTTTTTACTTCTCTTTTGTTTCATTTTTCTTTTTCCATTTTTTTTCTCCTTTTTTTTCTCATTCTTCTTCTTTTCTCTTTTTCCCTTACTTATCTTTCACGCTTGTGTTTCTGATCTTTACTACTGATTCCAAAAGAGGGGTATGAAAGAAAATAAATAAGGCTCAAAGGGGTAACGAAGGATAAAGTGTTTAGATAGCAGAACAAAATGCCTTCGTCATTCCAATCTCCAAAACATGCCGAGTACAAACAACACCATTAAATAAACCAAGGAAAGCATTCATAACATCTTTTGATTGCGCCAGACTTGATGACCATATTAGCACATTCGCCTTCTACATCTGTTAAGTATGAAGCACCATTGGACAACACTATCATTACGATGAACGACCCCTACCAATTTGGGGCAAACTTACTTTTAGCTTCAACCTGATGCGGTAGGATACGTTTCACCAGTATTTCTTTTTGTTCTACCTGCCCCAGTTTCACAATTCGGGCTTGAAGTGATCTCAAAATGCCTTTACTCTTTTTTTTTCAAACGTTCCGATCATCTTCAAAATTGTTTCATTGTTTTATGATTAAACCGACTTCTAAGACCAGGCCTAGAATTATGCGTGCATGTCATGTCACTAGAATCAATCAGGAAAAGAACTATAAAAAGAAAAGAGAACTAAACGAAAAATGACTGGAAATTACAGAAAATAGAAAATTGCATTAAATAGACGGTGAAAGGGTTTGGACGACAAAACAAACAAACTAAACTGGGGTTACAAACCTAGAACAAACCTAGCCAACACTAGATGGGTTACTATGACTAAACAAACTAGGAAAAATAAAAGGATAGAAGGGTTTGAGTCACGAGACAATATCCGGATTACAACCTTGAAATTACTCGGACAACAGAAATGACAACAAAATGAACCACCAAAGCTCCTCCCTGACTAACCAAGAAAGGAGCGGCTTTCCAATTTCCAAACTCGGCATCTTAGCCACTTAATTCTGCATCAACATTACTAGTATCTTCACAAACTTCCATCTCATTGTTCTTAACAAATTGCTTTCGGGATCCCTTTTCTGGCTCGTTCTTAAGATCAACCTCTGATAGCACTGAAAACTCTGCAGCACGCGAACCTTAGAGGATCTCAGAAGAATTTTCATATTCCTTTTCCAAACAAGTTATACTCACCATATGCATCTCATTACGAATAGGCGATGGGCTTTGGCTACTCACCATATCTCACGACAATGTCACCTACATCAATAAGCTTTTGAATTGCTTTCTTCAGATTCCAACACTTCTCTATGTCATGCCCCGGGGCATCTGAGCAATATGCGCACTTTTGAGAAAAATCAAACTTCTTTGACAGAGGGTTTGACATTTTTATATGAATCAGCTTCAACATGTTCAATTGCTTCAACTTTTGGAACAAACTGGCATATGATTCTCCAATAGGGGTGAAAGCCCTTTTTTTAGAAACCTCTCATTCTTGAATGCTTGACTGGGCCGAAAACCTGATCCAGAGGGTTTTTGGTAGGTTCGTGAGGGTGGATAGGCGTTTTGTGGAGCTGGGTACTGGGAAAATGATGCACGATTTTGGGAGTTCTGTGGAGAGAAGTGGCATTGGGAAGGATCATCTGGTGCACAAGGATATCCACGGGGGTGATGTCGAGGCTGGAAGTGTTGATCGGGAAAGCCCATCAAATCATCTTTTCTATTTCTCTTCCTTCCAATCAAACTTACTGGGGTGTTCTGAATGTCTTTCTAACAACTCATGATTTTGCCTGACTTGATTCCCTCTTCTACCAGCTCCCCCAATTTTAACACATCTTTGAAAGGCTTTCCCAAGGCCGGGATCAAATGACTGAAGTAGGTGGGCCCCTGGGCTTGTAGGAAAAGCGCAACCATTTCTTCTTCACCAATCGGGGTATTGACTCGAACAGCTTGCTCCCTCCATCTGAGCCCAAACCCCCTAAAGCTTTCCTCCGGCTTCTTTTCCATTTTAGATAGGGAGGAACGATCTGGGGTAACGCCTGATCTATACTGAAAGTATCGAACAAAAGCTTGAGCCATGTCACCCAATGTAGGCCACTTACCAACATCTTGACAAATATACCAGTCCAAAGCTGCCCCAGTCAGGCTCTTAGTAAAATATGCCATCAACAGTTTATCTTTCTCACCCACGCTTCTCATTTCATTGCAATAGACCCTCAGGTGGTCTACCGGATCTCCACACCCATCATACGAGTTAAATTTTGGCACTTTGAACCCCACAGGCAAGTGAACGTTAGGGGACATAGACAGTTCTTTGTAAGTCATGCTACCTTGGTCTTCCCTTCCTTGTTTGTTTTTCAAGGATTGTTCTATGCCTTTCAGCTTCCTAGGCATCCCATCTTTCCCTTATCTTCCTATGAACCTTTCATTTTCAACGTGCAACTTATCCCGAAGGCTCTGTTTGCATGAGTCAGGAACATTGTGGGCAACCTATGAGGGGTAATATTGGGCATCGTGAGCTTGGAGATAAGGGGGTAGATCTAGAGGGTATGGAGGATCATCTGTCAGTGTGTTCAGAGCTTGGTTAAGGGTGGTATCTAGGAATCTAGGTGGTGGAGGGGGTGGTGCCTTCCTAGTCATCTAGGCCCGATACATGTCCTCCATGTGTTGTCTCAACATTTTTACCTCTTCTACCAACCCGTAGTCCTGTTCAACCAGCCGTTTTCGGGCATCGGTTTCAATCCACTCAGTTCTGTATGCCATTGTCTTTTGCCTTTGTGTTGCAGGGAAGCGTTACTTTCAGAACCACAACCAACCACCTTTCTAAAGATTGAAAAGGAACAAAAATGAGAGCAACCAGTTAGCGTTAGGGTTTTTAACAGATAGGAAAACACACATTGAGGATGCAATGCAACTAGGCGGTTAACCCTTTCTTTCATGCATTTGCTTCAGCTACGTGCATCATTCCGGCTTCTTATAATTGTGCTTCTTTTGAACGCCTTCCTTTATTTTCTTTTTTTTTCTCAATTTTTCTCTTTTCTATATATTTTTCTTTTTGATGGTGGTAGAATCTTATGTGGATTGCCTACGTATCATGTCCCCGCATGAATCAGTTCGGGCGTAGTTCTGTCACATAAGTGCGAAAAGCAAAAGAGGATAATTTTTGGAAATTTTCGATTTTTCATTAATAAACATTCTATTACAAACCAGACCCTTTTTGGAAAGGAAAATAACAGACTCGAAACCAAACCAAGTACGAACTCAACTACTACTGACATACTCTGATACGAAATAAAGACAGACTCTAACAGACAACAAACTCTAAGAAAAAGAAACATACATACTCAAACTATGAATGTTTCAGAGTTTTGAATTTTGGCGCTCGCGGGGCGTCGTTCGGCCTCGCCGTGGGCATTGGTACAAGGCCTCTTTGCAGATCCTTAAAATCTTCCACGATCTGGTGGACATAAATCCTTATTGAGAAAAAAAGGTTCCTTTTGCATCGTGCTCATCCTGCACATTTATTAAGGTGATTAAGCAAAAATAAAATTTATTTGACTCAACCAATATTGTTTTTTTAATTTTTCACAGATTAAAAGAAAAATCTGGTTCCGAACACGGCCTTTCAGCACTTCGGGAATGAAGATTTTTGAGGCTAGGTGAGTCAACTGGTTAAAAATCCAAAAAATGACTATAAGTGGTCGTTTATGCAAAGTCAGCCTTCTGGCGTCCCTTTCGGGAACATTCTGCTATTCTTGACAAAAACGGCATCACCCGACTTATTTATGTTGACAATTAAAATTTTTGACATTTTTTGGTTATTTTTGCAAAAGGGGAGGTTGGACCCGATGAGGGTTGCCTACGTATCTCACATCCTATGAGAATCAAACCGGCGTAGTTCGGGTCGATAAAACAAACTTCCTTTTGAAAACCAGACTCTTTTCATTGGCAAATAAAACTATATTTTTGTTTTTTTTTCTCTTTTTTTTTCACTTTCTCAAAAAATTCGGCAGAGTTTCGACACTATTTGGACATTGTTTTTTTTCAAAACAGGCGATTAACTCTCTTTAACCCTCGTACCTCTATCTCTCTTTCCTCAAAATATTCAAAAGTCGGTCAGCATGCCAGTCTGAAGCAAACAAATGCACAAGTAGCAAGTTGGATGTATTAGGATGGTCTTTTGTCGTTTTGGTACACCTGTCCTAGACAGACCCAACCCCTGTGTTGAGCCTCCAAAGTCAAATGCACATGATGCAAACAAACGTTCCTATTAGGGATCCAGCATGAAGCTGAGTTATTCTAGGTTCGTAACCTGGGTATTTGTTCTAGACTGTGTACCCCAAGCGGACAACTCAAGTCGAGGAGGGGGCTACGTACCGGGGACCCATGGGATCGTCCGGCTTTGTAACTTGTCCGACCTCTTTCTTATTTCAGGTATTGACACTAACAGAATAGGGAGTCTCAACCAGCAAGCTCATCCCCGGAGGTAAGAAGAGAAGGGGTTCGGCACAGTTTATATACAATTTAGATAATATCAAAGCGGTAAAAGCAACATTTAGCACATTAGGCCCAAGCATGTAAAAAGTCAGATAATAAATAGAGCCAAATATAACAATTTATCTATGCTCGAATTCTGAACCCTGAACCAGAGATTCTGGGTTCGTTCCCCAGCGGAGTCGCCAGAGCTGTCACACCTCCCTTTTCACCTACACCCTCGCTAAGGAACGTAAAGGGAGTTTTTCCAATTAAAGGACAATCGAAACGAGATTTATTTAAAGATTCAGAGTCACCACTTGGGAGATTTGTGGTGTCCCAAGTCACCGGTTGAATCCCGAATCGAGGAAAAGAATGACTCTGTTTAATATTCTGCGCACCAGAAATCCGGATAAGGAATTCTGTTAACCTAGGAGAAGGTGTTAGGCATTCCCGAGTTCCGTGGTTCTAGCACGGTCGCTCAACTGTCATATTCGGCTTAATTATCTGATTTTATACAATTATGAACCTATGTGCAAATTTTAACTGTTTACCGCTTTTGTTATTATTTATTCAAAGAATTGCAACGTCGTGAGAATGCATCTCGAATTGCACCACATAAATGTACCCACAATTTTCGATACGTTCCAACTTCATTGAGATTTGGATTTGGGTCACATAAATGTGCACCCAAGTTTAGGAAGATAACATTATTAAATACACGCCTAAAGATACTAACGCGTTGTTATTTTAAGAAAAGCTGTAAAGTTCGCTATGCGGCCTGTCTCGAAATCTAAGCATTTGAAATAACTGTCCGTTGAGGGCCCCGCAGTTTGTGTATTCTTGTTTGTCGACGCTCGTCTCATTCATTATTTTTTTAAAGGAATTTGCAACGTCATGGAACTACATCTCGAACAACGTCACAATCAATGTACCCGTGATTAACGACAAATTTCGACTTTGTTGAGATTTGGATTTGGGTCACATAAATGTGCACCCGAGTTTAAGAAAGTAAATTATTAAAAGTACGCGCCTAATAGTGACTAACACGTTATTACTTTGGGAAAAGGCCGTGAAATTCGCTAAGCGGCCGATCCCGAGTTCTAAGTAATTAATATATATACAATCGTGAGGGCCCCGCAATCGGTGAGTTTTACTAGGCGAGGCTCATCTCGTTTATTTTGAAAGGACAATCCTAAAGTGACTACATTTTCTATTAAGTTCGTCTCTAAAATAAAAGAGAAGAGGTCCTAATTAGTTACATGTTTATAAGCTCGTGCCTCTTATTATTTATTAGATTAAGACAAATGCAAACGGAAAAATGCAACAGAGCTTACTCAAGGGAGATTGTATCGTTCCTTATTCTATTAGCTAATAACACTAAAGTTGAGATTATGAATAGAACACGAGATTGACACCCAGTAATATCAAAACAAACTAACTATTCTTTGATTAATTTAAACTAACATTATTATATGAATTGAACTATTGGAATTAACTATGTGTAATACAAAGCCATTTTTTAACTCTTTTTACGACTTGTCGAAGAAATGCGTCAATGCTTAAAAACTGACATCAGGCTAAATCAATCACTAACGTTTGAGAATATTAGTTACTAACATTATTCACATTGCTATTTAAAATGATGTTACTTACTCAAGCGAACTCGCAATTTCAAAACTAACCCTATTAAACCAACATGCTGATTTCCATGAACTATTTGAACCTATTTTGTGGCATAACCTATTTGAAACTATTACACGACTATTGAACAAAATAATTAAATACAGTATATTTCATAACTAGTAATCACCAATTAAGATTAATTACGATTGATATTCCATGTTTGTAGAAATAGATTCAATCAATCCAGTTTATGCATTTCCAAATCATTCCAATACATACTATGAAATATCAAGTGAACTACTGCTTATACATCAAATTAAACACAAAGAAATAGTTGTTTTCAGAAATCCATTCCAACAACTCTTTACTTCCTTTTCCTTTAAATTTGAGAGCTGTAGAACTTGTATCTGGATAACGGAAATACAAGAAGATGAAGGAGGAGTCAGCAACAGTAATAACACAGCAACGCAGTGACAGAACAACCCAGTGGCAGATTAAAAAAAAAGAAGGAACCAACAGAGTTCCAGCAACAACCAATGAAAACAGTAGCCAATAACCAATAGCAAACTCAGGAAGAACCAATTGAAACCCCAGAAATACCAAACAGCACACCAATGAAACAAAAACAGTACTAGTTCTGATATTCAGCAGTAAAAGAAGAGACCCACTTTTTAGTTTCTTAGCTCCCCAAACACTGAACCTTTTGGATTAAAAACCAGCCTGTTTTTTATTCTCAAATTACTGAACTTTTAAATGTTAAAAATCTAGCCTAGACTCTAAGAAAAAACTGGAAGAGAAATGATTTTTTTCCTCCAAAAACCAGCCTCCTTTTCTGTTTTGAAATGACCCTATTTATAACCCAAAACAGGTATGGGAAACATATTTTAATCAATCCTTTTTAAGATTTTCATACCATTATGTTTTGTTCCCCACTAGCAAATGTCTTGTCCCTTACTATATTAAACAAATGTATTAGTTCCTACTACCACATGTCTTGTCCCCCACTATGTATTAAACAATGTATTATTTCCCATTACCACATGTTTTGTCCCCCACTATGTATTAAACAATGTATTATTTCCCACTACCACATGTCTTGTCCCCCACTATGTATTAAATAATGTATTATTTTAATATTATTAGTGCTTAGTGGACGAAGCACTCAAATTAATCATTTTTTAAGACTTTAAATCCCAAAATACCCCTGAAACTACTGAAATTACCATCCTACCCCGATCTCTTTCAATCTGTACTACAAACCATATCATCTATAACCAAATCAAGCCTAACAATGGATTAATTGAACACATGAAACTAACTTCCAATCAACAACATTAGGACAATTCAACAAAGCCAGATTCATATCCAAACAAACTTAGCAGAACAAACAAGTAGATCCAAATCACTAAACACAATCATCAATTGAACTCAAACTAGATCAAACAACATCATAACAAAGATGAATGATTCAGAACAAAACTATGTTGAACTACTACGGTCAGATTTTAGACTACGATTGATACACAGATACATGGGCTGAAATAACACAATTCTAAGTTAAATAAGTACAAAAATATAGGAATATTGAAAGTATATCGATGATGAACCCTGAAGCTAAAATCTAAGGACCAACACATAAAGCACTCGACATTAAATCACTTGATGAGAACTAACAAACTTCAAACAAAATGAACATGAATTATCTATAATACAAACAAAGACCTGGGTTCGAATTCAAACTAACCCATCAGAACACAAACACAATCAGAGAAAGAAGAAAAGGAGGGGAAGATGAATTTGCTGAATGAACTAAAAGAAAAGAGAACGGAAACCTACTAGTTTAAAGACCAGGTTCAAACGACAACCTCGACACGCCTGAACAAACCTCGCTGTTTTCAGCCCCTTTTCGTTTTTTTTTATGAAGTGACGAAGGAGTTCACTGGTTTGTGGTCATTCGCGGATGAAGCTGGACGTCAGGTTATGGTGGTCGTGCGGGTTGGTTTAGGTGCGTTTGGGGACGGACTAAGGGAGACGACGAAGGGGTCGTTGGTGTAATAGTGGAGCTGGAGTAGCAGTGGCTTGGAGATGTTACTGCTCGCTGCTGCTCGACAGAAAAGGCTGGTTGATGGTCAGCTGACGACGGGCTGACTGTGCTGGTCGTGAGGCGGAGCTGGGGTGGTGATGACGTTGTCGTGGTGGACGTGAGGAGGCTGTTTTAGGTGGTCGACGGACTGTGTGTGTGCGTGTTGAGCAGTGACTGACGAAGAAGAAGAAGCAGCGGCCATGGCGGACTGGCTGGAGCTCGCAACTAGAGGGTCGTTGGGCTGTAGGTTGGCGACGGGAGGCTGGTTGGTTGCGTCGCTAGTTTGGTGGGTGAAGGCGACGAAGAAGATGAAGCAGCAGGGGTGGGGCGGGTGTCCCTTTTTTAGGGTTTTTTGTTGTTGTTGTTAGGGAAAAAATGAAAATAGAAAGGGGGGGGGGGTTGGGGTTCGTTTGGGTTATGGGGTGGACCAGATCGGGTTGACCCGGTGGGAGTTTGGTTCTTTGGGCCTGTGGTTTAAAATTGAAGAAAAGGCCCAATCCGATTTTCTTCTTCTTTTATTTCCATTGCTTCTTTTTCTTTTTTTTCTTAAAATAAAACTAAAATTCTAAAAATTCTAAATTAACCTATGGAACTAAATTAATTTATAAAAGTACTAATTAACTCTTAACAATTAAGACACAATTACATAGCAATTAACGATAAAATCACACAATTTGGACATTAAATGCTAAAACTACAACGTACATTATTTTTATGATTTTTTTTCTTGTACAACAAACTTAATTGCTAATAATTGTAGAAATAAATCCTAAATGCAAATGCGATATATTTTGTATTTTTTATTAATCTAATAAATAAACATGCACAGACAAATACAAATAATTATCCAAAAATGCCACGAAAATTCCTAAAATTGCACACAAAGAAAAATTGTTTTATTTTGAATTTTTGGGAGTAATTCTCACATAGGGAAAAACTCACGTGCTCACGGTCCTAACGGTTCCTAGTCAAGAACCAGCCTAAGCCCACCTCTAGCGGTCCTACAGGTCCCGAACCACTTAGCTCGCAGTCATGCCACGTATAGTATAAAGCAAAAAACATAACTAGGCAATATCTAAAGAAAATTTGCAAATTTATAGCACCATTAGTTATTTTCATTCACGGCACCTAAATATTTACATATCCTAATAGCTGTCAAATAAATGATCCTAAAAGTCAGTTGGACAATAATCAACCCCATAGGAAGCTGTTCCTATTTTTTCGCTCAAATTTTTAATTTTCCATAAACTGGTACAATCCTTCCATTTTTTGTCTTCCCTTTTCTAATGCCTTTCTTTCTTATTTTCTTATGCATAATACTTCTTTTCATTTCCTTCGTTCGAGTTTAAATTTGGATAATATCATATTATTTTAACATGTTATAACTTTGATTAGTGGTGCTTATATATTTTTGATTTAAATGGTATATGTGATAAGTTATATAATCTAATCTTATTGTCAAAGAAGAGCTAACGTCTCTATCTAACGTCTCTCTCTCTCTCATCTCTCTAACGTCTCTATCATCGGACCTCTAGCCACCACCTAACCAGGTAATACCCCCACCCCACTCCTTGTCTTCTTTTCCTCTCTTTGTCTCTCCTGCTTTCTTCTTCTTCCCCGTTACTTCCCTTTCTTTCTTGTCTTCTTGCCCCCACCCCTTTTGCTTCCCAAATCTGCCCCCACCCCCTTATATTCTCGTTTTCTTCTTCTCATTTCTTTGTACATTTTATATTGTTGGGGATACACCAGTGGTAGCAGTGACAACCCCTTTTTGGTTTTTGGGTAGTGGTATTTTCAGGGAAATTCTCGAAGTATTGGAGACAAGTTGGGCGCACGAGCACTAGCAAAGGAGAGCAACCTGGGCGAGTGTCAGCAAAGGGCGGTAGGAAGTGGTGCGTGAGCGTACAACTACATCGAGTACAACAAATCAACCACAAGTTTTGTTCCCGGGAGTTGGTACCTCCCGTTTTACTGTTTCCCTTTTGGTGTTAGCTGAATTGATGTTACTTTAGTTCACAATAGTTCAATCTTTCAAATAGTGTACTAGTAGTCACTTGTTTCCTTCTAGTTTGATTCGTTGTCCGTTGTGCACTAGCGAATCTTCTTTAGATTGTCGTAGGTGTAGTGGCTGTAGTCTGGGATGATAGAATAAAGGCATGTCCCCGGTGGGGCAGAGTGTGGGGTGGGGTTCAGGGGGTAGGTCGGGTAGCAGGGGAGGTAGAGGGGGCAAGGGAGCCTATAGGTTGAGAATCGGGTCATGGAACATAGGTTCACTAACGAGTAAATCCATAGAGTTGGCGAAAATCCTGCAGAAGAGGAAGATTAATATAACGTGTGTCCAGGAGACTAGGTGGGTTGGATCGAGGGCGAAAAACGTGGATGGGTATAAGTTATGGTACTCTGGAGTCCTGAGGGGTAAGAATGGAGTGGGTATCCTGGTAGATAACCATCTTAGAGAGTCGGTGGTAGAGGTCAGGCGGATGAATGATAGACTAATGACTATTAAGTTGGTGGTGGGTAAGGTTACTTTAAATGTCATTAGCGCGTACAAGCCGCAAACAGGCTTGGATGAGGAGATTAAAAGGCGCTTTTGGGAGGGGTTGGATGAGATCATTCGTAGTATTCCGCCTTCCGAGAGGTTATTCATAGGAGGAGATTTCAATGGTCGTATTGGGTCATCTACAGGTGGGTACACTGAGGTTCATGGCGGCTTTGGTTTCGGGGAGCGGAACGGAGGGGGCATTTCGCTGTTGGACTTTGCCAAGGCATTCGATCTAGTGATTGCGAACTCAAGTTTTACAAAGCAGGAAGAGCATTTGGTTACTTACCAAAGTTTGGTAGCGAAGACTCAGATTGACTATCTTCTCCTCAGGAGATGCGACAGAAGGTTGTGCGAGGACTACAAGGTTATCCCAGGTGAGAACCTCGCAACGCAGCATAGGCTTTTGGTGATGGACATTTGTATTATGATAAGGAGGAAGAAAAGGTCAGTACGAGGAAACCCAAGGATTAGGTGGGGCGCCTTAACTCAGGATAAAGCTAAGGAGTTGGAAGGAAGGTTATGGGCAATGGGAGCTTGGAGAAGTAGTGGGGACGCAAACACTATGTGGTCAACGACGGCAGACTGTATAAGGAAGGCAGCGAGAGAGGTGTTAGAGATATCTACGGGCCGCACCGGTGGCCACAAAGGAGACTAGTGGTGGAATGTAGTTGTCCAAGGTAAATTGGAAGCAAAGAAGGCGGCTTACCTGTATTTAGTAGGGAGCACTGGCGAGGAGGAGAAGAGAGCGAACAATGAGAGGTATAAGGTATCTAGGAAGGAGGCGAAGATGGCAGTAACAGAGGCTAAGACGACAACTTTTGCTCGTCTGTATGAGGAACTAAGGAACAAAGGCAGAGAGAAGAAGTTATTCCAACTTGCTAAGATGCGAGAGAGGACAGCTCAGGATCTGGACCAAGTGAGGTGCATAAAAGATGATGACGACAAAGTTTTGATGGGAGATGACCAGATTAAGAGGAGGTATGATAACTAGGGATTTTGACGCATTTTATTCTCCTTCTTGCTTACGCTTTGATTATAAATTAATACAAAATAGTCTCAAAAGGCTCATGAGTTATGCTTGATTGCAGGTTTGATCAACAAAGTGATGAGATGTCAAAGATCGGCTCAAAAAGAGTGAAACTGACACAAGTACCAAGGACAAGACAAAACTCAGGAGAAACAGGTCTATTGTGGTCGCACTACACTTTGTGTGGTCTGTACTAGGTAGATTCAGAGAGTTGTTTTTTCAAGCATTAAAGTAGTGCAGCCTTAGTAGATATTGTGTGACCCGCACTGAAGGCACCGCGACCTCACTACCAGTCTGTGCGGTCCGCAGAACCAAAGTTCAGAGAGATACCAAGTTCTGAAGATCAAGCCTGTGCGGTCCGCGGTCATGTTTGTGCGGACCGCACTAGATGCCTCCGCGGCCGCAGTCCATTCTGTGCGGTCCGCAGAGCCTGGGTTCAGAGAGTTGAATTTGCATTGTCAAGAGCCTAGTGCAGTGATAAGTTAGGATTTTAAAGTGTTTATCTCCCTACTTGCCTATGCTTTAAGTATAAATTGATACAAAAACAGTCCCAAAATGCTCACAAGTTGTGCTTGATTGCAGGGTTGATTGACAAAGTGACAAAATGTCAAAGATCGACTCAAAAAAGGAGTGAAACCTGCTCAAGTATCAAAGACCAAGAGAAATGAAGAAAAGTGGGCCTAGTGCGGACCACATAACAATGATCGCGGCCGCACTAGGATTTTCAGAGACTGGACATTTTCGAGCCTAAGGTCACGCGGCCGCGGTAGGATTCACGCGGCCCGCAGAAAAGCTTCGCGGCCGCACTCCTGCTTTGTGCGGTCCACATTCATAGGGTTCAGCAAAGGGGCATTTGTCCTCATGCGGTCCGCGGTCACGTCTGCGTGGACCGTGCTAGTTGCCTTCGTGGCCGCGGTACACTCCCACGCGGTTCACATCCCCCAGTTCAAGTCATCAAACAACTGAAACCCAAGAGCCAATGCGGCCGCGGTCCGTTTTGTGTTGCTCGCACTGAACCCACATGGGTATTTTTGTCCAGTTTTTCTAGCCTAGAATAAATAGAACATTTTACTATTTTTTAAAGGGGAGGTCAGATCTGAGAACAGGAGAATAGCTACGCTTGGTTTTATAGCCATTTTTGGCATATTTGCTTCCATTTAACAATAGATTATTGTAGTTTCTTCTTAGTAATTAATTAATATGTGTATTTCTTCATCTATTTCTTCAGTTTCTTCTTTAATTATGTGTAGTTAAACCCATTAGCTAGGGTTGTGGCTCAACCCTAGTGTGGGTAATTGATGGGTGTTGCCATCTAGGGTTAGATTGACTATGAGTGTTTGTTATTTGGGTTGATTTTATTATTTAATTTAGAATTGGTGGTTGCAAACAATGATTCAAGCTCTGTGGGTTTAACGCTTCTTGAGAAAAAGAGTTTATGACCTCAAAATTGACCCAACAAGGAATTGGGATGGACTCATGAGAAATGATAGTCCCAATTAACGGGTTAAATCTCGAGAGTGTAATCACCCTACTTGAACCCTAGTCACTTGGTCTAATTTGCCAACCCAATTGGTCTCGACAGAGTCAATTGGGTAAAATCATTCTCTCTACCGAGAAGTGTGAGAGTGGGTAAAAATTGTGCAACGATTATAGCATAACCCCCAAACAAGTCAATCAAACCTAAGTAACATCTACCTGTCAATTAGCCACCAAGGTAATGCCACAACCCTAGTGCTCTTCCTTCCCATTAATTACAACATAGCAATATTCTCCTAGCATAATCTAGCTTTAATCCGTAGTTTTATAATAATAGTTATAAATACAAAAACTCAAAAGATGATTGAAGTGACATTAGAAGCATAACAACAACTCTAGGCTAGACAAAAAATACAACTCCACTACTAGCTCCCTATGGAAATTCGATCCCGGACCTCTATTCGGGTAAAAGCTATTGCGATCCGCTCTTCCTACCATAGTGTAGTGTCGAGTCGGCAGCGATCAACTTTTTGGCACCGTTGCCGGGGAGCTTACGGTGTTGACTATCTGTTTAGTTAGTTTTGTGTTTTGCTTCTCTTTCCTTCTTGTTTACTAATTTTGTTTGTGTCGATCAATCAGGTACAATGGCTCTTAATGCAAATGACCCTCTCGGCAATGTGATAGCGGGGGAGGAGGTAGAGGATCTAGAACCAGATGAGGTCTTACCTCAACTTCCACGGAGAGGCCGACATGTCAATGTAAAGGCAAATGAGAACAACAATATTCCAGGCCCTCCTCCGCCACCACCGAGAGTGGCTCACAGAGTTTTACCAAATCAAAGATATGCCAGTGTTATTGTTCCTCCCCAAATCTGGGCAGGGAACTTTCAAATCACAAATGTTATGCTGACCTTGCTCGAGCAAAGAGGGTATTTCACGGGTTCCTTCAATCAAAATGCCTACAAGCACTTGAAGGGGTTCGTGGATACATGCTGGGGTAGCAAGCAGACCAACATGTCCGAGGATGCATTAAGGTTGAGGCTTTTCCCGTTCTCTCTTCGGGGTAAAGCATTGGATTGGTTAGAAAGGCTCCCCAATCATTCTATTACAACATGGGATGAAATTTATTGGCGGAGAAATTTATTTCCAAGTTCTTTTCTCCAAGTCATATGGCAGCTCTTCGGGATGAAATTCTAGCTTTCAAGCAAGAGCCAACAGAACCTTTGCACGAGATATGGGAAAGATATAGAACAATGGTGAAAGAGTTTCCTAATAACGAAATGACCGAGGCTATGATTCAACAAACCTTTTATCGGGGCATCAACACCACGAATCAATGCATTGTGAACCAATTGGCTGGAGAGAACTTTATGAAACTTTCTTACCAAGAGGCATGTGATGTACTTGATAAAATGGCCGACACCTCTTCGGCATGGCAAAGTCGAGCAAATGTGTCCCACGGTCATCCATTTGCACAAGGAATTGCACGATCATGGCCAAGGCATCGCCGAGCTTACAACAACTATGAATCAATTAGCAAAGGCGCAATTGCAACGAGTCCAAAACCCGCGCCAAGTCAGTGCAATGGAAGGTGTTTCTATGTTGAAAAGGAGGCAAAGAGGACAACAACCTCAAGGTAATTGTGAACAATATGACAACAACAATGATGGTGGTGGTTATTCAAATGAGTGATATGATGATCAAAGCGAAGAGGTCCAATATGTCAACAACTACCAAGGGAATAGAGGTAACTCTTCCAACCAACAATGGCGTCCTCAAGGAAATTGGGTCAATCAAAAACAAGTTGGAGGTAATTGGAATAACAATAATTGGGGCAACAACAACAATCAAGGAGGGTGGAATAATAGCGGGAACCAAGGCAACCGGGGGCAAGGCTTTCAAAGGCCCCCATGTACCAACAACCGAACAATCCACCCCCCTTTCCTTCTCACGGTTCGAGTTCGCCCGGAAGTGATATGGGGAGAATTGAAATCATGTTCGAGCAAATGATGAAAAAGAACCAAGATTCCGAGGTCCAATTAGCTTCGCATAACACATCTATCCGAAACTTGGAGGTGCAATTAGGCCAAATCTCTCAAGCATTGAATACTCTTCCCAAGGGTGCGCTACCAAGTGACACGGTGGTGAATCCGAAGGGTAGGAATAATAATCATGTGATGGCGGTTACAACAAGAAGTGGGAGAGGCGGTGATATGAATGCCTCAATGCAAAATCAAGTTATGGATGAAGATGTTGAGTTGTGGGATGATGATGTACCTTTGATTGTTGATGATGTGGTTAATCAAAATGCAAACAATGATGTGTGGATTGATATTAATGATGAGGCCGAAGTAGAGACTCAAGATGTTGTGAACCCGTCTAGGGAACATCTGATTGACATGCCCAAGTTGGTTGTACAAAAAGCCAAGGCACCTTTGCCTAGGCTACCTCCACCTTATCCTCAACAGTTAGCAAAGCAAAAGAGTGACAATTAATTCAAAAAATTCATTGACATGATGAAGAGCCTCACAATCAATGTCCCTTTGGTTGAGGCACTTGAGCAAATGCCGGGGTATGCAAAGTTCATGAAAGATTTGGTTACAAAGAAGAGGTCGATGGAGTGTGAAACAATTAAGATGACTCATCAAGTGAGCACCATAGTGCATTCAATGGCACCCAAGCTTGAGGATACCAGAGCTTTTACTATCCCTTGTAACATTGGAAGTGCGGATTTTGCAAAGGCCCTTTGTGACTTGGGGGCTAGTATTAATTTGATGTCGTACTCGGTCTTCAAGACTTTGGGAATGGGCAACCTCGACCTACCTCAATGAGACTTCAAATGGCTGATCGATCGATGAAGTGACCCTTGGGCATAATCGATGATGTTCTTGTCCGTGTTGATAAATTCATATTGCCGGCCGACTTTGTCATATTAGATTGTGAGATGGATTTTGAAGTGCCGATTATTCTTGGAAGACCTTTCCTATGTAGAGGAAGGCATTAGTTTATGTTGAAGCGGGTGAGTTGACATTCCGAGTGGGAGATGAGAAGGTGGTATTCCATGTTTGCAAATCAATGAGACAACCAAATAGCACGGAGGTGTGTTCTTTTGTAGACATTGTCAGAGCCGTGATAGCGGATGACACAAGTTCCATGATCAATGTTGAAGATCCTCTTGAGGCCGTGGTTCTTTACATGGATGTCAATGATGATGCTAGTAGAGTGGAGTGCGTGAATGCATTGCATGTTATGGGTTCATATTCTTATGAGCCTAGAAAGCTATCTTTGGATCTTGAAAACCGCAAAACTCCACCAACAAAGCCATCGATTAAGGAGCCACCGGTGTTGGAGTTGAAGCCACTTCCTCCACACCTCAGGTATGAATTCTTGGGTTCAAATTCTACTTTACCTATCATTCTTTCTTCTTTCCTTACTAACATGCAAGTTAGGGCCACCTTGGTAGTTCTTCAAAGGCGAAAAAGGGCAATCAGATAGACTTTAGCTGATATTTGGGGTATAAGCCCTGCCTTTTGCATGCATAAAATCATATTGGAGGAGGATGCGAGGCCTTCACTTGAGCATCAAAGAAAACTAAATGAGGCTATGCAAGAAGTAGTAAAGAAAGAGGTTATCAAGTGGCTTGACGCACGTGTGATTTATCCCATTTCTGACAGTTCATGGACTTCTCGGGTGCAATGTGTACCGAAAAAAGGTGGAATGACTGTGGTGACCAACAACAACAATGAGCTTATTCCGACTCGGACAGTGACGGGTTGGAGAGTTTGCATGGATTACCGGAAGCTGAACAAGGTGACTAGAAAAGATCATGTCCCATTGCCATTCCTTGACCAAATGCTTAATCGTCTTGCGGGCCGGGCTTTCTATTTTTTTGGATGGTTACTCGGGGTACAATCAAATTCTCATTGCCCCGGAGGACCAAGAGAAGACGACTTTCACATGTCCTTACGGCACATTCGCTTTCTCCAGAATGCCATTTGGATTATGTAATGCTCTAGCGACCTTCCAACGTTGCATGATGGCTATTTTCACCAACATTGTGGATGATATCTTGGAGATATTCAAGGATGATTTTAGCGTGGTTGGGGATTAGTTTGAGGAGTGCTTGGTAAACTTGGATAGAGTGTTGGCCCGGTGTGAAGATACCAACCTTGTTCTAAACTAGGAAAAGTGCCATTTTATGGTAGAAAAGGGTATAGTGTTGGGTCACAAGATCTCGAAGTGAAGAATTGAAGTTGATAAGGCCAAGATCGAGGTTATTTCAAGGCTTCATCCCCCTACTTCTGTCAAAGGGATGAGGAGTTTTCTTGGGCACGCGGGTATCTACCGGAGGTTCATCAAAGATTTTTCTAAGGTAGTTAACCCGTTGTGAAAATTGCTAGAGAAATATGCCAAGTTTGTTTTTGATGAGAAATGCATGGAGGCTTTTGAGATCCTTAAACAAAAATTGACCACTACCTCCATCATCACCGCACCAAA